>NW_028288582.1:11486275-11791701 GCF_059628265.1 Tinamus guttatus
ACTTAATGTAGCAGTTAAATACATCCCATCAGTTACAACAAAAACAATAGTATATGATCTATACTAGTTACATAGGAGCTGCTTTTTGTATAGGACACAGGGTGTTGATGTCTGTCGGGGAATGCTGGACATGGTAGTGAGACTGAGGCAAGGAGTGATTCACAAAATCTTGAAGAATATCAACAGAGAAGGCTGTAGGCTGGAAATATAAGTTAAGAAGTGCCAAAAATTGGAGTCAGCTTAAATACAAAGAGGAAAGGGAACAGACTTGGGCACCTCAGCTCATAAATCAGCTACTCAGAGAGAGGTGAACCTCATGGAGAAGGGACAGACCATAGTGGAAATAGGCAGAGCCAAAGTTCATTGAGCTTCAAGGAGGAGGGAGTGGGAAGAAGGAAGCCGGCTGAGAGAGAGGCAGAGCTCAGCCACCAGGTTACTGCAGGAGTTCCTCGGTAGTTCTCATCATCTCTAGCACACTGCAAGCTTCAATTGACCCTGGAGATGTAACTTAGTCCTCTGAAGTCCAGAACACGTCTTGTTGGCCAGAGGTCATCTTGCCCTGAACATTGCCTCTTCCCAGGGCAGGTGTGAGCTTGTGATTTCTTTGTGCAAGGTCACCTCTGTGAGGACTCCAAGTCATAACTACAGTAGTGAAAACTCTGCTTTATCCAAAGCAAACCTGCTGCCAAGAAGCTCGTGGTGAGAAGGGATGTGGCCTGTGCACTGTGCTAACAGTAAGAGTACAGTTTCTGTGGCTGGTTAAACATCAGCAAAGTGCCAGCAGCTTCAAAGTCAGCAGGCATGGTAAAGATTGTACTTGATAGGCTGAGAACTGCGTATTTGCTGTCAGAGATAGGAGTCCAATTGCACCCTTCTGGCATCACTCATCTGAAAATCCTTTAATGATTTGCACCTCATCGTGAGTGCTCACATTGGAGGCTGTGTTTCAGCATCCACTACCCTGGCATAATCTTTTTTTTGAAAAAGGAACTCTGCCCTGAGCCTTCACCCAAATTATGTGGCTCAAACTAGAGAGAGGCAATTGCAGCCTAGGGTTACAGTCATCTGGTTGAAGTCTAGCAGGCAGGACCGAGTTCGTTTGTAGTTATTTTCAGTGGACAGCTTTAAGCTTTTTAACTAGAAGCTGATCCTCTTACAAAGCTAAATTTAGCCAAATGCTCAGAAGAAATGGACACCTCACCATGATCAAAGAGGTTCTGAGAAGTGTCTCAGTGAGGCCAGACTGAAGAGATTCAGTGCTGACTTGAAGCCACAGGAGGTTATTCTGGCTCCTGTACGCAGCAAGTTTGAAATAGATGGAAGCTGTGATTACAATCAGCCCAGGAACATGAACATTTTTCAGCAGTCTATGTAACAGTGGTCTTTGATGGCCAAGTTCTAAACAGATCAATGCCCTAACCATAAATCTACATTTGCCTAATTTTTTCTATAACATTGCATTATTTTTGGACAATTTTGCTGGGCTGTCCGCCACACGGATCTCCAGTCAGTTGGCCCCTGCCACTACATCGTCCTTTGGTTTCCTGGAAGTGCAGCTGGGATCACCTTCTGGGAGTCGCGAGGATTCGGCGAGACAACAGCAGAGACTGGCCGTGCTGTGGCTTGCGCTGCTCCAAGCAAAGCAAGGGGGTTTTTTCTTCAGTCAGAAGGTGTTGGTGACAGCTCCTGCGAGGGCGCCTGGGGCCGGCGCGTGTCCCGCGCGCCGGCTGCGCTGCCCCGAGCCGTAAGCGGGGCTGTGGGTTCACACCGCGCTCTGGAGGCGCAGGCCTCGTGTTCTCCGCGCGCTGTCCCGAGCCATCTCCCTGGGCTGTCAGCGTTGATGGCCGCGGTGCACAACGACTCCGTTCTGCGGGCCCGCGTTCCACCCCAGGGGCAGCTGCGTTTCCACAGCGAATGAAGCAATTCCTGTACGCCGGATTTTAAAGTGCTTTAGGACCCTTTGGGAAAGAAGGTGCTATTGTACAAGTACAAGATATTATTAAAACAGGAATCTGTGTAATGGGTGATAAATTTTCATGCTGTATGTTTAATATAATATGACGGTTGTAAATCCAGTGAATTGCCATAGGTATTTGCTATGCAGTGTGTTTATGAATTGTTTGGGCAGGTGTTTTTCAAGTCCCAGTTTTTCACACAAAATGTGAATTATAGGACAGTTTAATAATATTCCTTACTGTACTCCAGCATACTACAATTAGCTGCAGAAATGTTATCACTTAGTGACTGAGCTTGGTTGGCAATTAAGACCATATATAACAAGGTAAACGAAAAAGTAATGCCAAGAGAAGAGACCTGCAGAAGAAACCCTTTTAGATCAGTCTTCGATCTGTTATAGCAGGTATCTTTCAAAGTAGCAGAAACCAAAAACTTTAGTGTTGCCTATAGTATTTTATGTCTGCTTTCATATATGTTAGAAGCAGCTTATTTTGAATCCAATGATGAAATAGTTCTCTAAAAGTTTATATTCAATAGTTATACTATTAATATTTGTTGATGTGAAGGGATATCTGTACTGCACATGTTATTTGAATCAAATCTTGCTTGATAGTTTCCAAATCAGATCCAAGATAATGTAATTTGGGATTACATTAGACTAGAATTTCTTATTTGTATTTTTTACTGACTTCCTTATAAAAAAAGGCTTATAAGATCTTGAAAAAATGTTCTCCTTTTTTGAAGAAGAGAGAAAAAAATCTATGCCATTATTGCTTCTGCTTTTGTGCTGCAAGCTGAATCTCATCCTCAGCTGACTTTACACTGAGCAGTAGAGCAGTGAACAACCCGGACAGATTACTGGGTAGAAGCTTTAAAACATAGTGATTGAAGAACATATCTTGCCCATCACTACAGGATTTGGGGAGTGTAAATTCACTTGTCGCTAGTTTTATTGACGCCTGTTGCTAGAACTCTTTGGGGCTTGGTGCTCTTTGCTCATCGCACTCGCGCAGGTGTTTGCAGCTCTGGGGGGTAGTTACGAGCTGCGCGTCTCCGTGCGGGTTGCTGGCACCCTCCGGGCACGCGGCGCTTTTGGAGATGCTGCTCCCACGGATCCGGATGACACCTCGGCCGCGCTGTAAGCTGGTAGCTCAGGCCGACGTTTGCTTAAACGTTTTATTTCCACTTGACTCATATAAGGAACGTGCGTGCGGTTCTCCCTCTCCCCACGCTGTGACTTGTGTATGTGTAAAGGCCGCCCTTGGCCCCAGACAATATGTTTGCATTTCATAATTAATGCTGAACTCGACTTGAAGCAGATACCAAAGGACAATTTTTTAAACAGATGTTGCAGGTCACTTGTAAGTTATTTGTCAAATAAGTTTCAGAACACAAGCCGCTGCTTTTGCCATTGGAACCAAAGGCGTACGCTGTTCAGCAGCAGTAATTACAAAGCCAGGGCAACGCAGGGAAAATTCATCTTATTTAAAAGTGTTTTAGTGTCACCAAACAGCTTGCTATGCCATTAGGCAAGTTTTGCTAGACACGTTCAAGTTGAGGGTTTTAATTTGTTTGAAGTATTCTCTAAAACAGAATTATGTTGGAGTTTACATAAAATGAGAGAATGACATGAAAAGTTTTAACTTAAGCAGCAAAATATAAAGGCTAATCTTATTTAAAAGTAATATGTGTGTCTTGATTGAGTGCCCAGATACACTCAACTGGGACATTTTAGTGGAATCGGTTCTAAGCTGTTACACTGAGTTATACAGAGTAGGTTTTCCTGAGCTCACATTGCCAGACCCGAAATACTCTTGTGGCTGCATTTAATAAAGAAACGAAAGTCTTGGGTAAGGGGATATGATTTTTTATGACAGAAGGAATGCAAATAACTTTTAGTCTCATTGCCTAGACCGGGTTTGGTCTGATTTGATGGAGTTTAATAATGACTTATAACCTGTGCTGACAATGTGCAGACCCGCACAACGTCATTTAACTCATTTATTCTGCTTGCTGTAAAAACAAAGAGATGGCAAATAAATATATGGAAAGTTCATTGTTTGTCAGAGGGCCCAAGCCAAAAGTTTTCAGTGACCTTTTAAAATATGGTCCCAGGCTAGTACTAAAATGTCTGTCACTCAGCGCACACACTTGCACAATTTGGCCTTTTAACCCGTGCATCTTGTTTTTCTCTCTTTCAACTGGTTGTATGAATTTCAAATCAGCTGCAGCTATTTAAGTTTTTGCATTGGAGGATTACTGTAAATTGCAGTCTGACAATTACAATGTACAGCGCACAGGAGAGTTATTAATGGATAGGCCTACTGATGGCCTTTCAGCGCTGGCGAGGGCCTGGTATTCCTCAGGCATAATTAGATCCAGTGGTGCAGGCCGAGATGGATGCGGCCAAGGGGGGGCTGGCCGTGGAACGCCACTTTATCAGAGGAAGATATCAATTGATCATAGATAGTTACTATCGGCAATGTCTAAATCTCTAATTCACCTTCTTCTTAATGACTTGTATTGGCTTAAGAAGCTAAGTTATTTGACAGCAGAGAGCTCAGCTGACAAAGCCGTGCAGGTGGTTTTAATAGAAGATTTCTGCTGCTTGAGATTTTACTAAAGACAGAGCAACAGTTCAACAGACACAATAGAGGCCAGTAAAAATCCCCAGTCTGTTACACTGCTCACCGGGAATAGCAACAGCGCTTGGGCTGAAGTTAACCACCACTTCCACCTACTTGGTACTTTTTTTTCCTTTACAAATCCTGCAGGAGGGTTTTCTCTAAGGCTTCAGTATTTATTTTAAGGAGCAAATCCTATGTGAGCATATATTATATTTGACAAACTAATATCTTGGGAGAGGGGGACATTTTGTTTTTCCTCCCCAAAATAAAAACATTTTCCAGAACACACGATATTTCTGAAATATATATATATATACATATATACGTTTTTAGGGCAAGAAAAGAGTCAAATGCCCAGGAAGAACTACTAGGCTTTATGAAAGTTGAAGATAATGGGAAATTACTGTTGATTTTAAAAAAAACTAATAAAATGATTACAGATAGAGTGTCTAGATTAGACCTGGCATCATAAAACAAAAAATCAACTTTTAAATGAAGTAACCCAAGAGGCCACCATTTTGCGCTTAGATTATTACTGTGTAAATCCAATAAAAGATGGGCACCTAACTCCCTGAGGCTCTGCTGATCCTGTCCTGATCCTTTCTAGAGGATTACAGCCACCTGCCAGAAAGTTTTCCATGCAGTGCAGTTTGTAGCCAATCTGGTCTTCACAATATGTCCTAAAGGTTTATTATTATTATTATTTAGGTTATGTGTACCCATGGTGAATACAGGTTTGCATCTGTTAAGGCCTTTTCAGGATAAACATTTGTTCAAAATCGTGTTCCAATCTCTTAACACATATTGAAGTAAAATCTAACTCAGTAAATTGCTGGCTTCGACAGAGCTTTCTGTAGTTGTTCTTAAGGGAGAGCTCAAAAAAAATAGCAAAAACAAACAAAAACAAAATAAAACAATTATGTGAGATTTTGCATTTTAGCTTTGAGTAGAAGCATATTTGCCAGCATGCTTTTTTAGCCTTTCGGGTCCCAGCAAATTTGATGATTCCTCTGGTTTCTATTCCAGGTTCATGATGTCACTTTCTGTAGAGCTTCTGAATTTGTGTACTTGAGAGGACTAATTTGCCATTTGTACTGCCATTGGGCTTGCAACCCATCTGTGTATGCTATGGATTTGCAACTCCTAGGCCAGTACCACATTTGCAATGCACTGTTATCTCAGGATCACATTGGAAATGTGCTAATTACAGTTCATAAAGCTCTGAGTATTATTATGCCTCTTATACATAGGAGCAAACAGAGGCAGCAAGAAATAAGCAGCTTTTTCAAGAGGTGTAATTTGTTAAATGGTTTGTTAAGTGATTTTCCCTGACGGGTTTGCAGAATGAGCTAAAAAATGACTGAAATCCTGACTCTGAAGTTAATGATGAAATTCCCATTGACTCCAAACTTGTCAGGGGCTCAGTGATGTAATTTTTGCTTTGCATGAAGATAGCCGAAGTCCATGAGCCCAAGTCATGGGTGAGTTACTATATAATTATAAACTTTCCTCATTAAAATGAGAGAATTTTGGTGCTTATCCAGGTCCTAATTCTGTCGGTAGTGCAAGCACCTACTGAAGCACACCTTTGCTCAAGGAAATTCTAAGTTTGGTAGAGTATGTGGACTTCCAAATGCTTCTGAAACCACTGTTGTAGCTGGCTGAGGTGTGGATTCTCTGCTCATCTTCCCATTCTTGCAACAGAAACTCATAACACACATTACACGCAATAGGAAAACAACATTAAAAATCATGACAAATTAGGAAAGACTTCTAGAAATTGTATTTTAGACTTGGTATAGGGACCCAGCTTGAGACCTGTTTTTGCTCTGTGGGCTTTATCACATGATGAAAAAAAAAGTAAAAATAAAAAGTTAATCCCTCCTAGGAAAAGTCCATTAGAGATGCTGAATCTCATTTTGTGTTGTGTTTCTGACAAGGCAAGGGGCCTGCTTAGCCTGGGGACTTCCTGCCAGCGTCACCCTGACTGTGCTCTGGGTGTAGCAGTAGGAAGATGAGTGGTGCTGAGGTGGAGGGCTGCTTCTCTTTATTACAAGAGAAAAGCAAGAGCATGTTGATGGCTCTCATCTTCCACTCCAAACACGATTATTCTGTGCGAGACCATGTGGGTTGATGAACTGCTTGTTTTTTGAACAGGTAGTTGGTCACCTATTTGTTTTAAAATGTATTTTTATTTTACATTTGCCAGTTTTTATGCTCTTGGACTTCTGTTTTTTGTGTTTTAAGTGTCCTACACAGGGGCACAGTTTCTTCATTCATGTTTTGTACAGGATTTGGGCACCGGGTGATTATTACTCTTTAACATCTCCAGATACTATTCTTTGTATCGTCTGGACAAGTACCAATCATGGGGCAGTGTGGCTCAACAAGAAGCCAAAGCACAGACAGATGTTTCCCTCCCGTCCCATGTCTCGTGCAATCTGCCATGTGTTGGTGCTGGGGCAGGCCGGAGTCTCAGCCATGCTGTCTGCACCTACTTGCCAAACAGGCAAAAGCTAGAACTTCTGCTGAAGCTGAGGACAACTTTGGCATGAAGAATCTAGCTCATTCCTTTCGCCTTGTTGTAAGTTCATCATCCTCCTCCTTTTTTTCTTTTTTCTTTTTAAACAATTTTCTTTAAGTATGGATTGGAATGTTTCAATTGCTGTATTTTACTTTACCTGTGTTCAAGTTCTTGCTGAAAGAATCATTTTGGATACCAAGGCCAAACCTTGATCGTTCATCTCTGGAAGGTGACATTTTTGGCACGTTCTAAGCATTCAAAGCAGGGCGGGGGGCACATTCTCTGCTCTTGCAGAAAGGGGAACCTCTGTTGATTTGGTCAAGCTTTGCTCATTTACTCTGCAAAGATAGGGCCCAACTGTTTGTTCTATAATGGTTTCCATAAGAGGTGTCTCAGCTCAGTTTCCGTAATACTCTGTGGTGTGAATAATCAACCAATCTGTTAACAATTTTGTGCAAGTCTGTTAGCACCATTGTCTGATGAGCTGCGTTGCACAGAGAAACTTCACTGGAGTCATTCAGGTGCTCACAGCCACATTGCTTTTACAGGTCACACCTTCCTGTGGGTCAGGCTCCCTATGCTTAAACAGCCGATGTTGGATAAGTCTTTCCCCTTCTCTCACCTTCCAGTGTTGATTTTGCCCTACCATGGAGTATTTTAATTCAGAAATATTATTAAATTTAATGACTTTGAAAACAGCTGCTTTCTGGTTTTATGGCCATTATCTAGTGACAGAGTTACGTCACAGGGATAATCTGGCCAAAATGGGATGCATGGTGGGGGACCTTATTCTATCAGTGTGCCCATGAATCAAGACCCAAGTATGATTTTGTGTGTGTGTGTGTGCGCGTTGGAATGTGTCTCTATAACTTATACTTCTTCCCCAAAGTAAGAACTTCTATTAATTTAATCTTCCCTGTAGATGTTTGTGTAACAATTGCATGTCAAGCCATCTGATGACAAAGTAAAGAAAACAACCAGCTCCACAGCTTCTGACATTAAGCACTGCTGCAAAAAACATTACAATAAATAACTGACTTCTGTCTTAAAGGTGCCTTCATATTTTTATTCCTTTTGAAAACAAGGTCTGTTTTGACTGCTTTGCTATACTGTTAACAGACAGATACACTCAAAATGTTGGCAGTTATGTTAAAGGCTGGATTAATATAGGTTTGTTATTTTACTAGCATATCCAAAGGCAATACTACCGAACTCCACCCTTCAGCTGCAAATCAGGTTATAAATCAGTCCTTTTTTGTTGCTTTTAAAGCAATTTAGGGGCTTTAAAATGATATTTAACATTATTACAGTCTGCTTGAATATTGTATATTTTCTAACTATTTCGTCTTCTTTAATATCCACTCTTCTTCCACTCAAGTTTCTAAAGAAAAAAAAATGAAGTCATTACTAATACTGAGATATAACAGAGGTGCCTGTAATGTTTTTAAGGACTATTCTACCCAAAGTACTAAAGTGCCATAATTTTTAGTTTATTAAGGAAAAAAGAATCATTTTCAAATATAGTGAGGGAAAGAACAAAGGACAGAATTTCAAACTTTTTTCTGTTGTCTGGAATGGGTGATTTTGTTCTTGCTTCTTTCCCTAGGAAATCTCTAGTAGATACACAGCCAGATGTCGTCATCCTCGGGTTGCCCTCAATAACATAGCGATAAGGCTATAGAAAAAAATATTCTGCATCTGAAAATATTGAAGGAAATGGCTATGGCTCAGGAGTCAGTAGTTCTGATGCTAGCACACATTCAGTCACATCCATCAAGCGCTCCATAACCTGTGAAAATTATATCCTAAAATATCCCTGTTTGATTCTATTTTGAAAATATGCTTTCTGGATTTACTCTCTTTCTTCAAGGTCAGGCCAATTCAATCTAAAGTTAAAAGAAACTGTAGAATGTGCAGATATTGTTTGATTCTTGACTGATTCTAAAAATAGGTCCTTCCTATCCATTAAGATAAGACTGACATGCTGGTGACATTTAGCACTGCTAATAGCTTTGGTGATGTTGTCTCAAAAGAAAAAAAAAAGTCCATCCTGTCTAGCAGGGACATTGTGTCTGGTCTCTTAGACCTGTGTGGGACACTGTGTCGCCTTCCCCTGTGTACTTGTGGCTACTTCCTCCTGAGGGAGGAATCTAGGGAACTTAAAAAAGTTTGAGAGATCTCATGATAAAGTTTGTGTACACTGGAAAATAAATCTTGTTCTACTTCATCCTTCCCTCTTCTCATTTTATGTTATCCCTGAAAGCCCTTGTGCTGTTTGTTTCCATTTTCTTTGCAAGGTTGCCGTTATCTGGACTCCTGCTGATTCTCACTTTCCCCTTTGCATCACGACCCTTTTGCTGGAGAGCGTGTGTGGGAGTAATGCAGTGCGTTCTGTGCCTCAGCTAAGGACCAGCATCCTCTGCCATGCAAGTCCAGGCCTTCTGGCTATGTCAGAAGGAAGTTTAAAGTTTCCTGAATATAGGAACTAAAAGGTGACTAAAGCTATAATTTCTCAAGGCTCTTAAGCTAGCATCTATGAAGATTGTTGCTCAGTGATGTCTTCCTGCCTACCCCACCTATCTGTTCCTGCTCCTTCCTAGTGCCAGCAGTAGTGTCTCCAGCCTGCACACCGAGCCAGAGGAGGATCTGTCCCCACCAAGGTGCAGCTCTGCTTTCTGGTCATGCAAACTTTCAGTTGAGTCAGGTCCCTCACCTACCTACTGCATAACTTAGGAACACAGGCAGCAACACAAAGAATAACGTGGAACTGCTGACAACTCCAAGTTAATGCCCATCTGCACTTCCTCTGATTGCAGAAACATCGGCCATGTGTTTGCACCCTGTCAGATGTCAGAGCATAAACAGGATCAGGTCCTGACATGATGCTCTAGTTACTCAACGAGCTGATCTGTCTCTGTGCAGTCTCAAACACAAAGCAGGCAGTAGAAAGGGATGAGCATGACCGGGAGAGGACCACTGTGTTCAGAAGCAGTCAGTGGTCGGGTCAGACTAAGTGTGGTGTGAAATTGAGCCTGCACAGCGGTGCAGATTGAATTGCTGTCTCAGTGCGAGCATGTCACATACACCAAGCATTTAGAAAGTTGCTTTGGTGGTGAGATGATAGAAAAAGATTATTTAATACTTCTGGAGGATAAAATTCTGTGTGCTGTAACTTGCTCCTTCACACCTCCTTCCCCATCCATTACCTACACAATGACTTCTTTGTTGCAGTGGAAAAACCGCTCCATGGAGAGCTACACATCCCAGAAATCAGCTTGTTTGCTTCTCCAGTCACGATGGATCACTGTGGGGAACCTTAAATCTCTGCAGCTCTCAGATCCCTATCAAAGATGGGGGTGGCTGGAGTATGCTCCATTTAATGCAAACTCCATGCATAGCTGGATTCTTTACCACCTTGTCAATGCCACCCCCAACTGCCAAGGTATGAGAGCCCCTGAGTCTACTGAAACAAAAGGGAGGTGAAGATTTTCTTTGACTTGGATACAGGGTTTTTAAAGGAAACTTGGGAAATAATTAACACATAATTAACCTGTGGAACTTTCTGCCAGGAAGTATTACTGAGGCCAACAGCTCTGCAGGGTTAGGAATTTATATGAATAATAAGAGGTCCAAAGTGGAAAAGGTATCAGCCTTCAAAGTAAGGAGGACATCATTAACCAAAGATGATTTTCTTATGGATAAATTATTTCCTAGTTATCTGTTATTGGATGTCTTGTGGCTCTGGGAATAGCAGCTGATGAAGGCAGAATGCTAGTCTGGGTTAGAGCACTGGTCTAATCTACCCTGGCAAACATGTTTCCTATTAAATGTTCAGTACTGCAGATGTTGTGCTCAAGAGCTTATGGAGCTGCACTCGCTCCAGTTCCTACTGTGCTCCAGGAAATAACTGCATGTTCAACTGAATAAAAAAGTCTTATTTGATCCCAGATCTGTCACTCTTGTATATTGTCATTATCTGAGTGATTCACTGTCACTTCATCTCACTGGCCAGTTGTTTGTTAGAAAGGAAAAACTTTGTGTGAAGGAGGAATCTGTCTAACACATAAACTGTGTGTGAGTGTAACCTGAAATTGTCAGAACAGGTCGGTGTGAAAGGCCTTCCAGCCCAGGATGTATCTCATGCAGTGATCTGTAGAAAAGGTCCTGGAAAGGAATATAAGCAATGGAGGAAGCATTACCTTCCTTGGCAAACCTCTGGTTCTGGCACTTCGTGGCTTGTGGACTGCTGGAGCTTGAGGCTGTATTCAAAACATCATGTCTAATAGCCATGAAGCGTTTAATTCATTTCTGAACTTTCTTCATATTTTGGTCTCCTGTGTGTGATAATGGCAGTGACATCCGCTGATGTAATCAAATCTTGTATGAGAAGATACCTCTTTTTGGTTGTTCTGAGACTACTTGGCCTGCTTCCTTAGTGTTCATGGGTAGAATGATAGTGAATGGTTATTCCCTGAGGTCAGTATTGCCTCAGGGGCACCTCGCACACCTTCTGTATCATGCTTTTCCCTGCTTATCACCCAAGTTTCTCGTTGCAGATGGGACATCTGCATTCGGCATCTGCTTCTGGATGTTTCCTTACTCCTCTCTTTCGAAGAAAAGCCACAGCTCTTCTTCCTGGTTGGCTCAGCGAGAAATACTGGGGCTTGGAAGTATTTACCTCTGCTTTGCACCCTGAACCACAAGAGCAGTAGGCTTATCTCTCTTTTCTCCTTGCCTCTGCTACAGATCTCATGTTTTCCTGTTTATTTTCTCTATAGCATATATGGTTTTATTTTATGTTGTGTCTCCTTATAACACCCAGCCTCAATGCACAGTCAGTTCTTTTTAGTATTTCCCACTGGCTCCTTGTATGAAAGATGAATATCCATTTTTGTGGTTTACTGCCCTAAATGGACTTTTCTTTCACATTCTTTTTGCTCTTTCCTGTATCTTTCTGTACTTCTCCAGTGTACTGTTAGAGACTGTCACCACATCATCTGGGACAGACGATGTGATGGGGACATGGGGGAAATATACGTCTACGCAGTGGGGCAGTGAGTTCTGCTGTCGTGTTCCGTAGTTCTGTCTTACTAATTCTTATTGCCTTTTGTGTGTCTCTTTCAGACCAATGCTAATCCTGTTGATATCTTCAGAGGACAAAACCACAATGAATTCAGGATGTCTTTCTTAAGCAGCTTTGGAGCCTGGTAAGGAGGTGAGGTCCAGGAAGGAATACTTTGTGGGTATTTTTCTCTCCAATGGGGTGATGCAAATTGGTTCTTCTATCACAGTGAAGAAACAATAACCATACTGAATCAGCCAGAAGTGCATCTTGCCCGTAGCTCTACCTCTGTGACAGTGGTTTGTTGTAAAAGCTTAAGGAAAGAACCAGCTGATTTACTGTGATATTTTCTGCATATACTTTCCATTTTATGTCAGTCTGTGTCTTGGAAACTTCTTAGTCAGGAATTTGCACACATATCTTGTGTGCAAATGTTGTGCTATGTTCTAGTGGTCTTTCTTTGAAATATTTTTTGTTCATTCATTTTCCCACCGATCTTTTAATGTCTTTTATTTTAATCGTTTATTAATCTACAAGAGCAACTCAGCTCTTATCCCTGAAAAGCCTACGTTTGTGGGGTGAAGAGGGTGATTTCTTCTGGTTTCTGATCTTTTCTGAGACTCCATACTCAATCATCTGACAGCCCTAAGACATCCTTTCTTAAAATAACATCCTTCTTTTCCTTGTCTATTTATCTATCCACATAAAAATCCCATGGGAGTTGCAGCTCATGAAAGCCCTCCAACCTAGTTTGAAACTAGCAACCTCAGACTGCCTGGGAACATGGCAAGGATCATGGCTCTTGGTGGCTTATTCAGCCCTTTGCTGCCGTGCCTGCACTGTTATCAGTACCCAGCATCTAGATGAAAGCTCCCTTCACTGTCTGCTCAAGTTGCAGTCACACCTCCAAGTGCAGCATAGACACCCCCTCTGTCTGAGGGTGTTACTCCACATGAGTTCTTCCAGTTATAATAAATCTACAGTGAAATATTAAACACTGACATATACAATATTTTTGGCAAAAAGAAGCAAAAGTTGGAATCTGAATTTAAAACTGTAATGCAACAAGTGAGCAAGCAAGACTTATGGGCTTAACAAACACATACAACTTTTGAGACAGGCCTAGCAGACATCATGCTTTTAAAATGTCACAGTTCATGTAGCTGCCACTTCAAACACTAAGGAAACTGGCACTCTGAAAGTGCTAGCAAGCTCTGGCTGGACACTAACAAGACTCAGAGGTCTAAAATTAAAAATTGTCCAAGAAAATGTAAAGCTTTTTAAGGATCTCATTCAGCATATTTTATACAACACTTCAGTTTGCAAAGAAATGTTTGTCTGATTAGCTAAATAAGAAAGAGCTGTTTCCACCACACCTTCAGTAGGGGAAACTGAAGCTGTTTTAAAGGAGTAGCTTCCACAGGGAATGTCCTGAGCCCTGCTGATGAAGAATGTCTTCTCCTGTGAGGATTGCTCGCCTTTCTCTGGCAGAGATGCTGATGTGTTTCTACACAGTGGCCCATCGTATGGTCCATCTGAATACCACTGTTGAATAGGATGTGTTTAGCTCTGCAGCTATCAAAAGCCTCATTTCAGTTCACGAATCAGATGATAATTTTTCTTTCTGTTACAGCATTTTAGTAATGTCGGCTTGGAAATCTCATTGCAGCCTGTTTCAGCAAATGAGATACACTGACCTAACTGAGACCTCTAGTATAAACAGACAAAACTCCCTGGGTTTTGAGACCTGCTGCCCTTCTCCTCCTAACAGCAGCAGACAGCAGACAGACCCCTATAGAAGCAGCTTTCTCCTGAGGAAATGCACCAAACCATTTGATAAATTAACCTTATTTTTCTTTCTTTTTTTTTTCCTGGTGTTCCAGAAAGTTAAAATAAGTATCAGAACCCAGAATACAAGAACATGTACTATGAATTCCCAAAAGACTTCACTCCTCAAAGAAATGCATTTGTGTTTAGGTGTTTGGGAATTTTAAAATACGTATTTTCTGGTAGAATGAGACAGGAGAATTCCGAGAAACAGAGAGTTTATTCCGAAAAACAGAGAATTTATTCTCTGTTAGCAGAATTTTCTGCCAATGCACAGCGCTACATACTCGTAGATCAGATATTTTAAATGTGAATTTCCATGTAATACATGGCTGTAATTTTCCAGTCAAGTCACCCCCTCCTCTTCACACCAGACATTTCCTGCTCCTTGTGCTGGATTTGCCTGTCCTTTCCCGTAAGTTTCGTTGTCAGCCGGATCAGCTCCCTGATCAATAGAGCTCACCCTCTGACAAGTCCTGGCTTTAGCATGAGTAGGAGCATAAAAATGTGGCTGAGCATGAACGAAGAAGCAGTTCAAGTCTGTTCAGTGGCAGACTCAGTACTGCTCTTTTCACACTTCTGATGCAGTTCCTTGAGTTGCTGAATACTGGTTACTAGGCTGAATTCCTAGACTCTGAGATGCTGCTTCCCTCTATGGATCCGGTCACACCTTCAAGCCAAAGGTTTCTACTGAATATGGCAAGACTTTGTACTTTGACTTAACTATATTTGCATTATCTCCTTTAATCAAATCTTATTTATAATTAAATATGAAACTGTGTTTGAAGCACAGTAGGAAGTATATTTTTTTTTGTTGTTTCCTCTTCCAAGCAGGGATGCTTTGGTAAGGCAAATAAAAAGATATATAGATTTATAAATTATATGTATAAAAATACATATTACATATAACAGTATATATTATGCATTTATATATATTGTATTATATATATACACTCTCTCTATATATATATTATATATATATTATATATATAGAGAGAGAGTATTGTATATGGTATAAGAAAAGAAATAATTCCTGCACTGAAGTAATTGCCATTCTTTTCTCTACCAAATGCCCACGCTCCTCCAAAAAGCCTTTCAGTTCATAAAATTCAAGAATTTATCTTGTGCACAGAAGGATTGAAATAAATGATATTTAATTAAATTCCAGGCTTGTTATCCATTTTGAATGTTGTCAATATAGATTATTTTGTTTGAGAGTTGCTTTGCTTGAAGGAGGATTAAGGAGAGAGCATTCAGGAAGAAATCTTGTTCAAAACCCAGGAGAAGAAGAATCTCCAGTCTCTAGGTTATCAGAACCTCTTTGTTCAGAATTTGTAACAGGCACATGGAGGTATTCAATGCAGTGCAATACATTTTGAACACTACTACAAAATTATCTACAAAAAAGTGGTTGTCGTTTTCATGGACAACTTTTTTTTTTTTTTCCCCCTCATTTTGGTAGGCAGGAGTACTTGCTAGAGACTGAAACTAGAAGAAAAAATAACACAATCCCAATTGGACTCAGCCCAGAGTATTTGCCTTCCCCAAAGCACTCACCAGGAGAGTCCATCATAGACTTTTTAATACCTTCCCAATATTTGGGGCCACTTTTCTCAGGCAGAGTCCCATAGTTGGATTCCTGGGAACACAGCTGCCAAAGACATGAATTTCCAACATATGACCAGGCCCAGGTCCTGCATGTTCTTCCTATTCCCAGTCCACATGTATCACAAGTGTCCTTGTTCCAGCCGTGCTGATTAAGTGTGGGGCTAGAGTTGACTGGCTAGTTGGGATGGTTTATTTAACTGCTCCACTGGGAAGATTAAACTATTTCACTAGCTGTGTCCTATGAGCTGCCCATGCATTTGACACTCTCTATTTACAAGGAGATGACAAGGCAAAACATTTGGTATCGAGTGTAATGGATGGATGGATTATGCAGAAATTTGGAGATGAATAAGCAACTATTTAAGAGAGGTACAAACATATGTATAGATTGAAACCTTGGCTTAAAATCCTATGAAAGAGTTGAGCTCTTTTATTCTTGTCCTGTCCTAGACACTAGCACAGCACCAAAAGGAAAGAGCAGCTCATTAAAAGCACTTTGGGTTCCTGGAGTATCTTCCCACTTGTTGATGGGGTTTCAAAGCTGGCCTGAGGCAAGAATAGAGACTTGTGACGGCAGGAGATTCCTTGGGTGCCGACAGCCATTGCAGTGTCATGAGCAGTTTCTGGAAGAACTTAAATCTTTTCTGCTGGTCCATGGGGAGACACAGCGCCTTTGCTGGTCAGGTTAGAAGGTCTCCACTGACTCCACTCCTCCAGGTTTACAAGTCTGTGGAGCCTCGCTGAGGACTGCACTCACACCGAACCCCCAAAAGAATACAGAAGGAGCAGTGATGAGCAGCTTCCTTCCTTACCCTTCATCTCTGGCTGTGTGGACTGGGGAGCAGCAGAGAAAGGCCAGCTGCCTGGTGGGGCAGCCGGTGTGGGCAGGCAAGGAGGTCTGCTTCGCTGTGTCCTCTATGCCACAGTGGCACCTATGTCACACGAGTCAGCTGGGCAGTCCTGGCAGCGGATACAGCCCCATGACCTGGGTACATTTGTCATGTGTTTACTTATGACACAACTTGCATGCCTTTTGAGGTTCGTAAGTCACAGATGATATGAAATAGTTTTCAAAGCATTAAATCCTAGGATGGCAGGTCTAGATTTTAAAGTGCTTCTTTCTTTTGTTTATTTCGAGCACCACAAGAAGCCTCTGATTTCTCTGGTTTGGCTCTTTAGTGCTCCCTTTGGTGGTCTGCAAGCTGTCCTGCAAGCTGTCTAGCAGGGCTTGGTCCTGGTTCACTGCGTGATGAAGGCTGAAGGTCCTGATATATGTGCTATGTGCTAATGATACTAACCCAGAAAGCTGCTTGTATTGCCCATATGTTCTAAAGCGCTTTCATAATAATTAAATAGGTTTAATAATGAAATAGCTCGGGAGAAGCTTCTCCCGTTTGTTGGTAATAGCTTGTGGAAATAAATGTTCAAAAAGATAAAGAAATGCTGAACTGTCAAAAAAGTGATTGAAGGACCCACCTATTATCTTTTAGGAGGAAAAATTCATTTGACACTGACCATCTTCTCTTGATGTGGTTATCCCCAATTAGGCTAAAAGTGCCAGAATTACCATATAGCGTCTGCCAATTTAGCTTTACAATGGCTTGATAATTATAGAGCAGGAAAATAGTATGTCTGGAAGGGTGTTAACTGAAGAGAAAGGGAGTGCGTAAAATAAACTTGACAACGATATAGAAAGGCAAGAACAAGACACTACTGGATAATAGTGTTTCGGTTTGCACAAGTTATTTGCATGCAGCAAAATAAACTTGACAACGATATAGAAAGGCAAGAACAAGACATTACTGGATAATAGTGTTTAGGTTTGCATGAGTTATTTACATGCAGCAAAAGCTTGTCACAAATAATGAGAATTAGAGGAAAGCCCTGACTATTGCACACCATACTCAGCATGGAGCCTCTTCCACTCAAAAATACAAACATGGGAGCTTAGTTTTCCTTCTCAGGTGCTGCATGATTCAGAAAATTGAAAGCTCCATCTCCTGACTGGGCCTAACGCATTGCCATTCATGTCCATCTCCACTACCAGTTCTCTAGGCAAGCTCCTCACCAAAAATAAATCAGCTCATGAAAGGCAAGAAGGGCAGTCAGGACCATGGGGAAGTGTTCTTTGCAGAAAACTTCTTTTAGGCGATAAAAAACTTCAAAGATTTGTGAGTCTTACAAATCACAAACTTACAAGACTTAGCAACACTAGATGCCAGTCTGGTCTTCCCTTCATCCTCAAATAGTCCTCTCAGCAAGATGGGACAAAGCATAACTGTTTTCTACAGGTTTCTACCAGAGACCTTTCTGGCTTCAGAACACATTCAGCCTGTTATGGGTGTGAAGGATATTAAGTCACAGCACAAAATCCCACATGCTTCATGAAAACACCAGTTTTTGCAAACCACTTGTGGTGCTTGTCTGCATGTGAACTTGGTTTGCCCAAGCTCTGAATAATTTTAGCTTTACTCTGGAGAAATGCAAGCTTTTTCTGCCATGGCCTCTCTCGACTGGGAGTTACAGCTAGTGCAGGACCAATAAGCTCTGTTAATTATTAGCAAAGTAGTTAGTATAGACATAACATTGCACTAATCTGACCCCATTGCTTTTAGCCAACTCTAAGCAGGTGTGGTATGAGCTGACGTTTGCCTGTGTGTGAATATTCTTTCCTTAAATTAAAAGGGAGACTTGTACTCTATCCAACAGAAAGACCTCCTCTGTGAGAAGGGTTTTTATCTGCACTGAAAAATAAACATGGATCTTATCTATAGTTAATAAATATCTTCAATATTTGACCCATAGAAATGAGAAATGGGAATGGTCTATAAGATTATGAAGTGTACCTAAGATTTCTCAATTTTGTTCTACTGTGGACTGTACATTATTAGGCGGACTGTACAGTACGCCAAAAATGACCCAGTATCACAATATTCACTGTATTGCATAATGCCCTACTTTGTGATCAGGGAGAAAAAAAAAGAAACAGAAAAATGAAAAAACAAACAAATAATATTCCTTCTCCTCTAAATCAAGAAATGTGCATTTTAGATATCATGGTGACATAACCTAAAAACTGGAAGCGAGTTCACTATTCAAGATTGAAGAGCAGAAGGGTAGTCAGCAGTAGCTCTCAATTTAGAAGTAAATCAATGTTGTGGGTTGTGTTTAAGTTACCGTCTCGATTTTCGAGGAGTGCACTGCTATTGATTAAGAAAGATAAATTCCATCAGTTGTTGTCCCCTCTCTCGATTCACACCACCTCCCCGTGGTTTTTCCAGCAAACACGTTGCCATCGGAAAAGTAATGCTGTGCACAGTATCACGTTTCGCATGTTTCTTTTAGTGCAACATAGCATTTGGAGATAAGGAAGGAAAACATCCTCGCTGTGTGACCAGCCATCTTTTTGCAGCAGCCAGCATAGATAGCTAGATAACACATGGTTTGGTTGAGTTTTTCACCTACAGCCAATTCAGCAGCAACCCATGCAGCATGCTACAGGGTGGAATATCCTATATGAGAAAATCTATACCGCTCCCCTTAACGGCCACTTCTCTGCTGAATAAGTTGCCTACTGATAGTTTTTGGGAAGACTGCAGTTATCCAACTCACCTCAGTAAAAGCTTTCCATCCAAGCGGTCAATACTGCAGTATTATGGTTGCAGCTGAGGTTGCACTTCCATTGCTGGTGAAGCACTCGTCGTAAGTGTCTGCAGCTTTAGCTGTCTGTCTCCTCAAACTTCAGATTGAGTGTCCTTCAGCACCTTACCTTCTCTCACATTCATCTTCTCCACTTCATACAGTTACTGTCCTCAGGAACGCTGCCCAGGCTGCAGATATCGCTTGAGCAGAGCTAACACAGCCTATAATAGCTGCATAAAGTTGGCTGTCCTCCAGCCTTCCTTTTTAGTCAGATTTCATCTCCATCTAGAGATACATAAATATTGCTCAATTTGGCTTTAAGTGACTAAGATGCCTAAATGCCATATATCTTCTCTGGAACAGGAATGCATTCTTCTCAGCTTCTCCATGCTGATGTAACATATCTGAGTGTCCTGATATCATGCACTCCCGAGAAGAAACCTCTCTGGTATTTCACAAGTTTAGTGAGCCCTTCTCATATACTGGTCTCTCCTCTCTTCTCCTTCCATTGCTCTGTGCATTGACCTTACAAGGGCTAAGTCCTTATAAGCAAAACTGGCTTGATTCAGATTCAGTTAAAGAGATTTAAAGAAATAAAATTGCTTAGGCATGTGCAGAGGTGAGCCCCATGTCACAGTCTGATGTGGTGAGACCAGTCTTGGTTTCTTGTTGTTTGTAGGAGACCTTGGACATCATTGTACTTGAGTGTGGGTAGCTCCTCGTGGTTTAATTCAATTGTTAACTGCATAAGAATTGCAACATGTTCGGGGTGGAAAAAAAATGGCTCAAGGTAAGTGTAGGCTTGAGAAAAGCCAAGGCTTCAGAGGTTACAAGTTTCACATTGATGCTTCCAGAGATGCATTCGGCAACTGAGAAGTCCTTTTCAGTTCCTCTTTCAAGAAAGGCTTGCCCTGCTCCGTGGCCTACAAAACTGGGTATTAGGTGCATTTAAAGGGCAAAAATACTTAGTATAATCTCAGCTGTTAAATCTTCCTGCTTTGGCATCTTATTCATATATTTGACCTCTTCCTCCCCTCCTCACTCACACTCCCGTAATTTGGGGGAGTCAGGCATATGGGCACTTTTAAAAATCCCCTTAGGAGTCTCTCTGCTTCTCTAGGCATTTAAATACTTATGAAACTCTGTTTTTTCAGCACTTGAACAAGTTTCATCTCTAAATACTTGATCTATTTCCAGGAGCATGCAGGAGTTGCAAGCACAAAAGAAGTCGGTGTCCCTGAAAATTTGGTAATCAAATAACCTAGTTACCAAACATATTAAATAACTAAGAGAAAATTAACAGCCTAATAGCATAGATTCTTTATGGTCTCTTAATGGTTTCCTTTCGTTTCCATTCACTTGGAAAGAACCCGGCTGAGCAGCAAGAATAAGTACATATAGGGTCACTGGGCCAAGCACATTCCTGATGTCAGGCCAACGAAGTTACACTGGGGACAAATTTAGCTTGGTGGGTTTAGGTATGCCTCTGTTTTCCATGCGAAAGCCTCGCAGCTGATAGAGAGCCCATCCCAGCACATTCACATAACCCAGGAAGAGAACCCCCCCTTTCACGCTGTTTAAACATGAAGACATACTGAAGAATTTCACATTTCACATCAAATAGACTCATAAAGCTCTCTCAGCCTGTGCCTGCCCTCCGTGATGCAATCCACCCGTGGAAGGCGACGTCCCTGGATTTTGAGGGATTTCCCCCTGTTATGAGCACCTTAAGGAGCAGAGCCAGGGTGGGAGGTTAAGAGTCTTTTGAATCTCCGGCACTGAGACATGTAACTGGACTGAGAAAAAAGACTGAAAAAAAAAGAAAAAAGACCAAAGTATTTGGCCCTCGGCTATTCCCTGTGGAGTAACTTGCCGGAGCCATAGGGAACTGTGAGTAAATTAGAGCAGGATTGATGCGGTTTTGCTCTGTACTAGGCACATGGTACAAAAACCACTTGCAGTTACCTCTCTGTTTCTTCCCTATCGCACCCCCTCTTCTCAGTTGGGAGCCCAGCGTGTCAGATCCCAAGGATCTGTCCCAAAATATTTAGCTCATTTTGTACATATTACCTTCAAGTAATCATACACCACTGAGTCATACATCATGGGATTAACAATCCTACACATGGTATAAACAGAACCTAAATAAAATCCCAGAAAAAGGATATTGCCTTTTAAATAAGTCCTGACAGCTGTGGAAAATATTATGCCCCAATAGAACCCTCCCATACGACATGCATTAATACGTCGAGAACCCCAAACTGTTCCTCTGGATATTTTGTAAGGTTTTATTTTATTATGGATTGGACATATTGAAGTAAGACTATAATCTTATTGTGCTCTGACCTGTGTTTTTACTGCATTGTATAAACAGCAGTTACTATGTTAGATGGAGAAATGTTTACAGAAAGAAGAAATAAAAACAAATGGATTTATTGTGATGCAGAAATTTGAAACAGGGCCGAGAGGCTGCCCATGTGTTTTGTGCTCGTAAGACCTCTTCCTGATGGAAACAGACAGCTTAGACATGACAGGAGCAGAGAGGTCCTGCACTATCAAAAATAAAATGTAATATCCGCACAGCCCTGGCTCGCGGCAGCCAGCCTTGCCTACAATCAAAGCCCTTGATATAGAGTTTGCTGTTGTCTGGTCAAATATAGCAGGTTGGGGATGTATTTGTTTTTTTTTTTTTTAACAGATTTTGAAATTGTTTTAAAAGTGCTAGTGAAAAGTGCCAGATTGACAGCTCTGGAGTCTGGAGTCTCTTTTTAACTGCAGAAAGAGCACAGCATGGGAAATGGCAAAGAAAGCTTCCTCCCGACGTCCCGTTACGTGGCTGCAGTGCAGCGAGGAGAGGAGAGGAGCGGGTTCGCTGTCCATAACCCGGCTTTTTCCCCCTGAAAGGCCCAGAGCCAACGGGTTTTGGGGAAGAAGTTGCCCGCAGCATGCCCAGAACTAGTCCTGGTACTCAAAACACATGAGGAAAGCAAGTTCCCGCTTCAAAACGCTGTTTCCTCTTTCTTTCCTTGGAAAGCGGACTTTTTCTTAAGATGAGCCTCATTAGAGAAAACTGGCTTTTTTCACATTTTGTGTTTAGTCTTATTTTTTCTTTTGACATTTCATTGACAAGCATTACCAAAATCAATGCCAAGATGATCATTTGCATTTTTCCAAATTCTGTGTTTTTGGCAGAAAAAGAATATGCATAAACATGTCAGTGACATTTTTGATAAGAACATTGATTAAAAACATAGTATACAAAATCTTCAGCCATAAAACACAGAACTGAAAAGCTGGCCTCTTTTCAACTTTACAAAATGGAAACAATTTCAAAATTTTTTAGGATTTTTCTGGTTTATATTTCAACCAGCTTTGTGATACTCTTAAGTCAAACCTCCAAAGGCTGTTCAAAAAGGAAGAAAAAAAATCTTTTAAAATGAAATCCTGGCCCAGCTGAAGTCATCTGAAAAACTCCAGTTGAATTTAGCCCAGCTAGAATTTCACCTCTTATTTGTATACTGAGCAAAATCTGATCTGGAGTCGGTAACACATAATAAACATGGGACCCTAGGATGCCATTTTTAGTCACTTTTCAGGGGAGAGCTGCACTTTAATTTATTTTGTCAACTGTTTCCACTTAGGTTTTTCCTATTAATGCTTCTGTTACCCACTGCACAGTAAGGCTATACCTCATATAAGTTCTTCTTCTCCCTTAATAGTTGTGGTCCTTTTGCAAATATTACTCTGTTTAATATGTGATTTCAGAATAATGAGTGCTTGTCAAAATGACTTTTGCTGTCTTAAAAAGGGTGGAAGTGCTAAGCAATTTGTGCTAACAAACAGGCATGATATGACTTCGAAATGACAGTAGGACCACAGAATGGGCTGAGTTATCCAGAGCATCTTCCCGATAATCAGGTGTCAGACACTTGACAGTAAAAAAGATGTTTCAGAATTTGTGTTTTTCTGCATGACTTCTGCCCCTTTCAAATTTCCCTGCTATGATGCCTGTGCACATATGAAAAATGAATTGCCAGGATTAAGTATATATCAGATAAAGCCTTAAAAAATCTGACATCTACCTTGAAGGTGACATTTTGCCATAGAAGAATGCCTTCTTAGTAACACTAAATAATGCTTGGTTACATTAAGTAAACCAGAGATGTGAGAGAATTATCTTGAAATAAGGATTAGTTAATAAAGAGGAAAAAATTCTGAAGAAGGATTTTCCTGTTTATTTTTCTTTTCCCTTTTATCAGCGGCAGTACAGACCTCCCCCTTATCAAGGGTTTCTTGAGAAGTATAAAGTCAAGAAGTTATGAAGTAGTTCACTAAAAAATACTGCTTTTTTGTGTGTGGAAAATTATCCTAAGTAAATACATAAAATGATTGTACTAAAATTATTTGTTTCAAAGATAGATCTTTTTAGATTTTAATAACTAATTCCCTAGATGCTACCGGAGTTGGGATAAGACTGAAGCACCCTGTACCTAAAGCTCTACCCATCCTTTCAGTGCAAATGCTTCAGCATCTACCTTGCAGGGCTGTGAGCTATCAGGCTTTCTGGTTATGACAGTTATGCACATGAAAATGCTGTCATTATTTCACACAAGATGAGATGTCAAAATGGTTGTATTGGTATACAGTCCCAAAATAGGGGGAAAATATTTTTCTAATATGTTGTGTGTGTATATTTGACATGGTGAAATGGTGTATAAATTTGAAATAGAAGTTTCATGATCTATATATTTAGTCAAACAGAAGTCTGGGCCAGAGCTGCAGGTGACAGGAACAACTCCTGCAGTTGTCGGCTGCTGCCTTCATCCCCCCCAGACCAGCAGTGAGACCGTGGGGTCGTGGTCCCCACAGTCCCCATGGAGATGAGATTCTTGATATCAGGAAGCTCTTTATCTGCACATATTATCTTTATTTATCTTTATCTTTATCTTTATAACAGTTACCCCTAAACTGGTGGAATGATTTATTGAAGACTGCAGTAGGTTGTCCAAACTGTGTCCAGTTGTTGTTAACATTCTCCAGCATAACTAGAAGGTATCAGTTTGGTTCAGGAATCACATAATGAAATGAAATTTTATGGCCTCTGTTACCTCAGAAGTCAGACTAGATTATCATAACAGCTCCTTTTAGAGATCAGATCTTTGGATCTATTATACAATTTTAGAAGAATCCTACCCTGGCTTCAAAGAGTTACAGATGGTATCACCGAAAGTTGGTGGAGAATTTTGCCCATTGAGGCATACGTGTTCTCGGTGTGTCACTGTATAAATAAACACTATATACAAACAGGAAGACAGGTAAGCATTGGTGTAAATGAATAAGAATTATGTGCTGCACAGAGAGAATGAGGGCTTGATAAAATAAATCCCTACATAAAGCCAGCCATCTAATGGAAAAAGAGAACAGATGGTGAAAGAACTCTCTAAACAAGCTCCTGCTTTAGACTCTGACCTTCTACAAACAAGTTGCAAGTATTTCTGATCCATGGTCCAGTGATTAAAGAGACCCAGATTCAAAGGAAAAAATGGGGGAAATCAAAGGGGAGGGGAGAAGAATGCATAAAACCCCAACAGTTTAAGTTTCATAGTAAAATATCAAAGCAATATTGAAATATAGGAATATCAAATACCAATACTTTATTTTTATGTTTTGCATTTACTGAATCAGTTTCAATTGTATGAAGCGCTCTGCCCTTAAGCCCTATGATATAAATTTTATTGGATTTAAAAGAAACAGATTGAGAATCTGGGACAGAAATATATATATATTTTACCAGTGCACATTTTATGGTTTTGCCAGAGGAAGCTTCAAAACCGTTTGAAGTGCTGCTTGTTTAGTACTACTAACATATTCCGGAGTAGGGGGTGCGAAGAAGGGGAGATGTAAAGGAAGGCACAGAGAGCTTTGCAAATGGCGAGTCACATTTTCCCCCCTGGAAGTAATAAAATGATCAGAGGCTTCAAGCGTGTGGCGGAGTGTGAGAGGGAGAGAGACGGAAGCAGTGGAGAGAAGAGATTCTCAGTAGCTGCTAGCAAAGCCAAATAATGTTTTGATCTAATCTTTTGTTTTGTAGCTGGGGTGTGAGCTCATTCCTCTCCTTGCCAGACACTGAGCTGAGACGACCATGGCCACTGAAGTCCTGCTGTTGGGCACCTGCTAACAGAACCTTGACAGTTACCTCACCTTTGCAGGATGCTACACAGAAAACTCTTCATAATGCACACTCAGGCTGGAGAAGGACTGCAACATGGCCTGCTTAGAAAGGGTTGACCCTGGCAGATAGACCTGTACACCAGTTTGGGGAAAACACCACTTCTGTGTGAGACCTGATCTCCTCCCATCTTCAGGGAAAAACAAAACAAACAAACAAAAAAAAACCCTGTGATCATTAAATTTAAACCTGTTACCACTTGTAAAACTGATCAGAAATCTGGTCATCCATTAACAGTTTTTGTTGTCACGGTAAAAGAAGTCATAACCTTATCCTTTCCAGAGACTGGCTTTCAGCTTGGCCAACATGCTTCTTCTGTCAAGCACTTCTAGCAGGGACTGCAGGATGTATCACTGCAGGAATGAAGCAGCTGATTCCTTAAGTTCAAAAAGTAGATTTTGATTCCTTATGGAAGGTTTTGCTGAGAGGATTGTACGCTGGCTGATCATAGCTCCTCATCCTACCTATCCCAGATATTTCTCTCTTGTGCTGGCTGGCTGCAGAGCAAAAGAGGTAATGGTGATGACCCAGCTGCCTGAGCCATAATGATTTAGAATGCTAATTTCTTAATCAGAACGGGGGCAAGGAATCAGACCACACTATTCCTTCAGCTCTTCTACATGACATGGTAGGAGAAACACAACTGTTTTTGCCAGGCTGGACTTCATGGTGCCTCCTGGCTATGGGAAAGATGGGAAGGCTGCAGTCTGCAGGACTTCCACATGTGAGACAATTATGGGCAAGAGAATGGAGCCTGTGGTGGTGGTCATGGTGTGTCACCTGTCGATTTGGAACAGACTGGGATCTTTCCATCACCATTAGTTAAATGAGGGGTCAAAAATGGACCAACCTGACCTTGTAGGGTAGAAGAAAAGAAGACAAGGTGACACCTAAAGGGGGCAAAGGTATGTTTTGAGGTAGTTGAAACTAAATGTATGAGTGTTGAGTCCTCTTCTTGAAATGTGTGGTGCTGGATATTTGGGTATGGTAGCCAGTGATGACTCTCCTTTCCCCTGGGAGTTGAGCTATGTTCCCTGAGTATCCCCATTGCTGCTCCAGCCTCAGGGTGGGGGAATGAGAAGGCAGAAAAGCTGGTGGGAAAAGGAATGTATGGAGTCTCATTGGCCTCCATTTATGTTATCCAAAAAATACTCCCAACTCTGCCAGAAGACATAGGGCCAGGCCAATTCCTTTACCGAAGATCATGCATCTCTGAAATGCAAGGCTCACATCTGAAGTGCCTTACATTCACCAAAACATCCATTTGTATAAGCATATAGACTGCAGAGTAGCCTTATGTGTTTGGGTATTGGTCCTTGCAAGTGATTGCTGATGTCTGTTTATGTTCTCATTTCTGGGTTTAGTTTTACCATTTGAAGTCACTTCATGTCTCCCTGTCCTCAGAGATCACACTCACCCTTGTGTTAATGTGTCACCGCTTACCTGTTGCTAAATCACACTTTATGTATGTAAACCCTTAGGAAGAGATGGGCCTTGTGAATAATTTCTAGTAGAATATTTTTAAGCCAAATCCTGAGTCCATGTCAGCTGTATTTTTTTCTACAAATACTGTAGACAGTGCTAACTTTGCTGACAGTGATGTTTTCAGAAAAACGATTGCTGAGCAGATATTAAAGAATACGGATGGAAAGTAAACCATAGCTACGTCAGAAAGCACATTAACACCTGCCTTGTATTAATCTAAATAGAGATAGAAATATATAACATGTTCAGTAAGTACAACACTGGATATTTGCAATTGCTCATAAGAAATATTTGATTTTTTTACTGAAAATGATTTTTAAAAGGGAAAAGATATTTACATTTTAATTATTTTTCCTTCTTCTGAAAAAGCCTATATTAACAAAAATATATGATTCTGTTTGCTGGTCTTTTTTTCTTTTCCAGTAACTAAACTTTCTGTATAAGGTATCTGAAAGAATTCTCATGAGATACAGGATAAGACCTAAAATCAATTGATGAAGAGTTACAATAATTCATCTGGATAAATATATTACATAACAAAATTATCTGTCATTTATCTATTTTGAGAACTAAAAATATTTCATGGGATGATCTGAAACACAAATAACAGGCTAACTTCTACTGAGTTGTGAGTGGACTTTTTCAAATGTACACTAAGTGCCCCGCATAAGTTTCAGGAGACTATGAAGCTATAATCAAAATTTAATGTTTTTTAGTGATAAAATATTTTTGACCTCAGGGAAAAATTTAATTGAATTCACTGGACTATAGTATCCAGGCTCTGAAAAGAAAGTTATTGCAAACCAATGTGGAAAGTCTCATCCTGTGGGAGAGGAGGGATAACCATAATACCAGTAATGCTGGACAGAAAAACGTCAGTGTGGCTGCTGAAGGAAAAGACAACTATGGCATTAAAAAAAAATCTTTACTATTAAATTGCAATGTGTATGAAAACTTACACTCTAAAACAGATTTTTTTTTTGTACATCATCCTGGTTAATAAAATGGTTGGAAGGTTTGAATATTTTTTAGCTGATGGTTATGACAAGTTAAGACTAAATATACACTGCCGTAACCACCGCTGTATACACGTTTTGTGCAAATGGACAAAATAACATGTTGACTGTAATTTCATAAGACCAGAGGGATCAGTCTCAGATTCGTATCTTAAGATAAAATGGTGCAATTACCATTGCAGTCCATCTTTCTGGAATCCCTTCAGTCAAAGAAAAGTAAACCGTAATTGCGGATTTCAATGGAATATAGATGTAACAAAAATGTTTCAGACCACTGCGATTACATCATCTGAATCTTAAACATCCCATGCCGTTTACCCCTAGCCCAGCAAAACCATCGCGTGTTCAGCAGCGACATCTCACACATGAACGAGACCCACAGCAAATGCAAGGGGGGTTTTCAGGGATCAGTGTGCATGACATGCGGGGTCACACGTGGCCAGGGAGCGGGTCTGGGTCCTGGAGGCACCTTCCCGTGGGCACCATGCAACACGTCTCCAAAGCTGCCAGTGGTTGTGGAGACCTTGTTTTGGGCGGTCAGCCAGGAAAGGACTTTCACCCTTCGGAAGAGGAGCAAAAGAAAACAAACAGGAAGTAATTCTGGTGCTAGAAGGGCAGGGCTATGAAGCCTGTTCTGCTTCCCCATCCCGCGGTGCAGATGGACTCCAAACCTGCAGTAGTCGATACACTCTTTTCTGGCAGTTCCTGCTAAATAGTCCTGCTTGCTCTGGGGCGCAGACAGTTGGCCTTGTCGTCTGCGCTACTGTCAGCTGGGTGATGGATGGGAAAGGGCGGCAAGGCAGGGGGAAGGTGGGGAGCAAGAGAGGGCAAGAACAATCCCTTAACACCATCCACCACCCGGAGCCTTTTTTTTTTTTGCCCTTCCATCCCGCAAGGCACTGTGTATACATTGCATATCCTGCTTCTCAGCCATAATAGACCAGTGTGACATGGCACATATGGTGCCACAGACCTTTTGGATTTAATCCACTCAGGAAAAAAACGCGGTGCCACTGCCATCACACAGACTTATGCAAGTTATAATAATCACCATTTTAATTTTTCCCACAACTTTGAGGTTTAATAGCCTTAAAATCTTACAAGTTGTAAAAACAATTAAAGCAATAATTTTAAAAATAAGCAGAATGGAACCTTCAAAAGAATGTGAACCTTTAACACTTCATGATTAAATAAGGGCCTTGTAATACAGTCACTTGAAGGCCAGTCCTGAGAAAACGCAGAAGCATCCTGTGAATTTGTTGATGCTAGTTCAGACAGACTGTTTATTTTCATGATTTCATGGAAGAATTTTAATTTAATGAGTGTTTTATACACTAATGTAAAGCATAGTTTCAACCCTATAATTATTGTGTCAAAATATTTCTGCTTAAACAGCAGCAGCTGACTACAGAAATTTGATTTACATCTGAATTGTATCAGGGGGACACTGCTAAAAATAATCAGAATGTGCCTTTTAATTGAATAAAAAAATTAACAAAGACTATCAATGTATCTCTCAGCCTAAATCTTAGTGCTTTTCACTTAAACACTCTGCTTATTTGCTTACAGGCTTTTTAGAGCTAAGGTTTCCAGCAAAGACACAGAATGGCCATGTGTCATTTTGCCCACCCGTTTCTCACTGTTGCACACATAGCGATGGGAAATTGCCTGAGCAAATTGTCGGTTCCTGTCATTGGGAGCCTACATTTTTTGAAAATCTCACCATTAATCTTTCAACTCAGTTTTAAAATAACCAACTGCCATCATGAAACAGGTTTCTCATGCTGCTTAAGGCTGTCAGCAGCTTTTTGACCAGTTCAGGCCACATTTTGCTCTCAGAATGGGGTTCAAAAATTTTTGTTGTTGTTGGAGAATTCACCATTTGGGATAACACCTAGGGGAACTTCAGATGAGAGAAATCTCTGTTGTGCAATGCCAGTCTGTTTACATTGCCACACCACTGGAGACACAGACCTACTGCAGCTGCCCTCATCTTTGTCAACATTTGTCCATCTACAAGGTAAGATTATTCTCCATTTGTGTTACAGTACCTTCTAGAGGCCCTGTATGAAATGGCACATCCTTGCACTGGTGCTTTAGGTGCTCACAGTAAGGGAAAGTCTCTTTCCTAAGAAAACCAAATTTGAACAGATGATGAACTAAGGCAAGCAGAGGAGGTCCTATTATCCTTACTTTGCAAGCAGAGGATTGAAGAGGAGGCTACATTCAAATTAACAGAGATAAGAGTTCTGGTAATATATCAGCTCCTTACTGGGGAAGGTCCACCAACCCACCTCCAAAACCTCATGTGCTCTGTGATCCCCATCAGAAGCGAAGGGGATGTGGTAAGGGAACAGCAACAAGTCAAGGTGACAACCTGTTTTTTTCAGCTGAGGAACCAAGGCACAGGAGTTCATCTTTGTGTACAACTGTTCTTCAGGCTAAACAACTTCCAGGATCAAGCTGTCTTTCCAAATTAACCAGGAAAACTGTAAGCAAGCAGGAACTCTTTGCCAAAGACATTTTATTTCATTCATGCATGGTAAGCTTCTCCAAAGAAGACCTTTAGAGAAGAGGAGTCCATGATGCTCACAAAGATGCCTGTTTCTTTGTCACTTACAAAGTGCTTGCCTTTTCCTTCAGCGGTGGTTAATCTGCTCCTCCTCTTCTGTGCTGTGTGAGGTTCTTGTAGGTTTAGGTTAAGGAAATCTCTCTTGCTTCTTCAATTAGGTTTTGAGATAGCTGGCCAGTGTGTGAGCCATCCTCACTCTTTTCTTTCGGCCTTAGGCCACTCTATTGCCTGTGACACTCCCAAAGTTTTCTCTTCGAGCCAAGGCAATGTCACCAGACCACAGCAGCACATGTGGCAGCTTCAGCAGTCTGGGACTCAGCAAGATGCTCCCTGAGGGTCAGCATAATGCAGCCCATGCTTTAACTACTGAGATCTCCGTGGCAAGGATCTATGGATGAATACAGTCTACTTCATGCTCTTTTGTTGCTATTTTCTAGCCTGAGAAGGTGTGATTGCAACTTCACACAGACCTAGTGTGAATCATGATAGTGAACGAATTCGCAAGTTAGAAGGAAGTTTCTATTGTGTATGTGTGGCTAAACTATGTAAATATTGCATACATGGATTATGTATTGCATATGTACATAATGGTATGAGCACACATCCACCCATTTATATGTAAACATTCTTCTCTTATTTGACAAAGCCCAAGTTTGAATACTTCTGGAGTTCAAGACCTGATCCTGGTTCTGTTGTAGGTATTAGTTTTAGTTCACTGTATTCCTGCAGCATCAGAGACTCTCCATAGTGAGCAAGCTGATACTAACAGGGCAAGATCCTGAAGTTTTGCCATGCCCTTTCATGATACTAGGATCAGCTTGTATGGATGAATCTGGTATTCATATAGGTTTCAATATATCTGCAAACTGCATATGCTCTTTTTATTTTATACTAAGATTCCACTAAATTGTCCTTTGGATTTATTTCAAAGAAGGAGAAGGGGGAAAAAAGGCTGTAAAGATTGCTCTTCTTATGCTTTAGTTGTTTTTTTAACTCAATTATGTTTTGACAATTCTGTACGAAACTTTGGAGTATGTCTTTGTTTAAGCAGTATACCTTCCATAGGAACAGTCAGTTAAATGTATATGGCTAGTTTCAGGCATAACAAGCTTTGACAAGGGCATTTAGCGGTTGTAATTCAAATCTAATTCAGAACATCTTAGCGCTGGACCTGTCAAGCACTTGAAATGCACTGTAGCTGCAAAACCAAGGGATATGGTCCCAGTCGTGCTCTGTGTGGCATCAAGCTGATGTGTCAACAAGAGCGGTTACAATTACAGGTTCTTTCAAGCATACTAAACTAATTTACAGTACTCTGAAATGTGGGAAAAGGCCTCGCTTGCATAAAGGTATACAGGACTTCCAGACGGCAAAGGCAAGACAAGTAACACAGCCGTTTCACTAAGGAGCTAGAATATTATGCAGTTTCAGTACCACCTTGGGGGGGTTAGATTTGTAACCAGATATTTTGTAGATAATAATAGATTTGCCTTGCAGCCATCAAATACCCTTGTCAAATCCCATTAGAATCACACTGTGCATTTATTTGAAACCTCAATCAAAATACATGCATTTGCTAAGTAAGAATGGGGTTCTTAATTGTGCTGGCAGTGACAAGTCCTTTTTGTTTGTCTTGTTTACATGGTAAACACCATTTAGACTGGTTGCAAAATGCTTAGGCTTGTTCTGCTTACATGAATTAGAAAACTTAGTGCAAAGGGAGAGGTCTTTCCAGAAGCAGATCTGATCCATGGATGTCCCACAGAAAACAAGACAGAATTACAGTAACCAACATGTAATTTTAACATCAAGATATAAAAAGACTTGATTTTAAAGTGCACCAGTGATTTAAAGCAGCTGCACACATTTAAAGGGCATTGCTTTAATGCGCACAAAAAGGCTAATGGAAGCTTTTACAAAACTAAAAAAAAAAAATCAGGTTTTATGATTTATCTACTTTTTATGCACAACATTATAGGCCCTCCCCCCAGGGACTCATAAATGTGATTTTTACTTCCCAAATTACAAAGCTAGTCAATTATTTGGGAATGAGTCATTCATTCAAAAGTGTCTGTAACGGGATGTGTTAACCATCAGGAAATTTTACACCAATTGGAATTATAAACACCAGCGTAAAAAGAATTTTGGCCTACCAGTTAAGTCTATCCGTGAAACTTTGTGTGTGGAGTAAAGCATAATGCATGCTGGAGAAGTTGTGAGGAGCTGATGTTGGGGTGGGTTTGGCTTTGGGTTTTGGGGACGTTTTTCTTTTTTGTGTTTTAGATTGTATAAAATGTGTTTATTTTATTTTGGAATAATGTAGTTAGCAAGTCTGCAGCACTTTGCAGTCAAGGCTCCTACAGCACCTTATAAACCTTCGTTGATTAAGCCTTGCAGCCACTTATAAGGGAAGAAACCATTAGCCCCATTTTATGGAAAGAGAAGCTAGGGCCAGAGGTGGCTGCATGTGCGCAGATATGCAGACATTTCCTCTGGTGGCTGAAGTGGCTCCTGTACTCCCCAAGCTGGTTTTGATTTGAATCCGTTTCCCACTAACTTTGGCTGTCAACCCCTAAGGAGTTGCCTGGCCCACCCAGAGCTTTGGGGTAATGGTGAGCCCTGAGCATGGCCGAGACCCAACAGTGTGGCTCATGCCACAAGCACTGGCCATGTCTGGGCAGCTGGGCTTGGCCCAGCCTAGTCATGCCAAGCAGTCGGTGTGGTTCAACTCTGCACACGAACATCACAGCACTAGCTTCCAGGTACAGATATGGTTCAGACTGTGGTGGGAAGTTGAGCAGCTGAGGCAGGACGGGCAGGAAGCGAGGGCTTCCTTGGGCCTGGTGGGCTCCTGGGCAACGAGGACAGGCCCGGGGGCCTGGCAATGCAGCTGGTATTGACATGGATGGCAAGTGGTATGCCACCAGGCAACGATGGGTGTCCGGAGCACTGGGCAGGCCAGGGTCCTCTGTGTGGCTATGCAAATGTCCAAGATCTCTAGCTGCACCTTCAGTTTATAAGAAGCTCCTACTAAAGCCTTCTCAGACTTTAGTCTCAGGCCTTCTCCACTGGTATCTGGGGTGCCTTGCCCTGAGTTTAAGATACTTCAGAAAGGATTGTCCTTCAATCGTGAAGCCACTTCAATTTTTAATTCCTTTCACCAGCCTCTGATGTGGCCATCTCCACATGCCAAATACTTTGTGGAAACTATTGTAAGATGGTTGCCAAAGGATGTAATGCTGAGACATTAATTTCTGGGGGGGAGCGTGAGTGGGTGAGGCGGGGAGGGTGGAGGTGGTCCGGGAGAGAGGGAGCAGTGGGGAAGTCCAGCTGTATTCCAGGCCAAAATTAGAAAACCTCTACGATTAGTCATTGAAAACCTGTCCTTCAAAGAGTAACTAATCCAACAGGGAAGAAAGGAGAGAAACAGCATATATATACAATAAACAGATAGACATCTATTGATATTTTCTCTGTTCCTGACTGTTGAGGGAGTGTTATATCAACTTCTTTCTGGATGTCAGTGTCCCAAGTTGCCAGTGCTGTGACTTGTCCCTGCGCCTGCTTAGTAGGCCTTTAAGTACTGAGATGTTCTGACTAGGCCTTGGTAAACATTAGATCACCCTTAATTCCTTTTTTTTTTAGTTTTAAGGAAAGTGCAAAGCTGTCTCTGTGATCTTTAGAATCTTCTCTCCTATCCCCTTGTCATGCCACGTAGTAACAACTCCTTGAAAACTGGAAACTGGCATTTGTTTCCCTGCTTAATAGCATTTCTCTATGTGTTTATATTGTCATTATCCTTTAAAGGGTCAGTGGAATGTAAAACATAATTGCTTCTTTTTCTTTAAAGGCATGTGAGTGTTGTGAATAACTATATAGTAATAAATATGTTTGTGTTGATTCTACTTAACAAACCTTACAAGACCTCAGCTTCATGCATGTGCAACATCCTGATTTTTGTACAAGACCTTCTAAAGAGTTTCTAGGATGGTGCTGTAACTAAACTCCAGGTTTTTAGTGCTATGACGTCTTCAATATCAATCTCAACTCCAGAGGGATTGCTGATTACACATGAAGAAAACCCTCACAGCAGTGTAAGAACAGAAGTAGAGTGAAGAAAATACCGGAAAGGAGCCATGACACACCAGCATCATGATGAGGTTATATAGAGTAGGTACCCTGGGGATAAGCTATGAAAGGAGTAATTCAGGCTCGAAGAAACCCTGTCTAATTATTGCCTAGGGTCCTTGAAACCCTGCCTAAATTATTGCCAAGACCTGGGAGAGCTTCAGGTACAGGAGAAACTGCCACAATCTTGTCTGCAGGCAAAGGCATGGCAGCAAGAGATGCTGTAGGGACTGAAATGTAAAGGGGTGTAGAGGGGCTGAACTGTGGCTTCGTGAGTTGGAAAGATTGCATCCCTTACCTGCTTTGAGACCCCTTCCAGAAAGCTCATTTTCTGAAGTTTTGCTCAATGCCTTTTTTTTTCTTTTTTTTTTCTTTTTTCTTGTTTGTACCAATAAGAAGAGCAATGGAGGGTAAAGCCAGGTATTTTTCATCTTCAGATGTGTCCTCACAGCTGCATTTCTGCAGGCTGCATTGTGAATACTGTGGCTATATGGCTGCTCTGATGAGCCCTCCTTTCTTTTATCTGGAAGTGGAACCAAAACAAAACATTCCATGAACCCTTGAAAACAATTAGGCATTCAGAATCTGATATAGCGATATAGCCCATGAAAATGATCAGAGGAATGTATGTTATTTTAAGATAGCAGTAAAGTCAAAACATGCTTATAAATACTCAATTTCATTCCATATCCTGTTTGCAGGTAGTACTATTTTCATGCAAAGCCTGTATCCTGTGAGGACTTAAGAATGTTGTTAGCAATAAGTGTGTTAGCAGATGCCTTGCCTTCAAAAAAGCCACACATAATCTATAAAATTAAATATATATTAAGTGTTTGCAGAACTAAACTCTAGCCAAATCAGTTATGGGTTGCTGAATCAGGCCCTGTAAAAATTTGGCAGTGCATGTTGAAAATTTTTCCTTCTGTGAATTACTTTCTGTGAAACACTTTAACCAAATTCCAGACAAATAGAAAGATTAAGAAAAGGGTGAACATTTTCAGGGAAAAGTAGATTTCTTGAAGTTTTAGTTAATACTACAAGAACTTATCTGTTACAGAAGACTGAAGGGTCAGTTGTTAATTTTTAAAGTATTTTTCTGACATGCAGTTTTCCAGGGAAATCTAAAAAATGTTAAGTAGATCAGACTCAGGTATTATTTACAGCAGAAATCAAGAATTCTTTTATTTTTTTTCACCAAATCTACATGCCAGGAATCTGACACAGGATTTGAACCACAATAACTGAAAATTAAGGAAAGTAAAAGCTATTCTCTTTGTCATCACACTTCCACTTATAGTGATATGCTCTTTTGTTATTAAACAGGCCCAATCAAAACAAAAGGGATACTGTTGCTTTTATGAGTAATGCACTAACCTACCAGAAGAAAAAAGTTCACATAAAACATATGAGTTCAGACAGCATAAGATTTATTGCGATAGCTACAAAAATTATTCCTTCTTAACGGCACTTAAATTGTCTAATTATTCACAGCTGTTTCCAATTTGTTTCAGGTTCTTAATTATGGGGTAGGGTCCTCTGCCTAACCACTAAACTGGCACTGCAGAAAGCAAAGTGCTTCATGGTAACCAGCCCAGCCCTCAGGCTGATTAGTGGAATCCACTGTAAGATAATTTGTTATTCATACTTATCCATCTGCCTCCTGCTGGGCTGAGATAAAGATATGGAAAGACACAATTTCCTTCTCATTTGTATAGTTATTCTGACTCATTAAGGCAATAAGGGTCTTGAAGAAGAGGGGTGGGGGGCAGGAAATAAAAGAATGTAGTGTTTGCTGTTGTTATAGACCAGTAATGCAGGGTAAACAGATATACTCAGGAATCAGAAGCTGATAATTAATCTCTGGATTTGGGCTTAGGAGTTCCTTGTTAAAATTTACTGTGCCAGCAGGAGGCTGTGTGACTGAGGATATTTTGAGGAACCACTAGATCTGCAAGTAGGAGTGCTTGCTGGCAAGGATGTTTTAGTAGGGTGTATCTGGTCTCTGCTGATTTTGGACAGGCAGCAGTTGATTGCTGAGAACTAACCTGTTCCCTTTGTGTATATGGAACCGAATAAGTGGAGATTATGTCATATTTTGAGAGATGAGCACCCAACTGTTCTTTTGAGAGTGCCTCAGATTTGCGTGAGGCACCTTCTGTCCTTTGAATAACATCCATGGTCGAAGCATTACAGCTTTGAGAAACTCAAAGCCAGAGCGAGCCTCTGTGCTCCCTGGGCAGCCCTGTGTAACGGTTGTGAGTTTTGCATTGAGTTCGTGCTTGCAGATGCAATTCCTGCACTTGCACATGGGAATTTGCACATGGGAATTTGGTTGGGTTGCTCACTGGGCACATACAGTAAAAGGAGCTCAAGCCAGTTCCAGAGGAAGTCTTACTGGTTAAAATGGGAGTGAGAGCAGAACCCCAAACAACCTTTCAGGTCACCAGCTGCACTTAGTTGACCTCATTAAAATTCAGGTCCTTAATATCTGTGGGTGAGTTTATGAAAGGGGGTTAGGGGTGAATTGGTCAACAGATTTGAGGTTTGTTTGTGTTCCCCCTGGACTCCCCTATTCAAAAGGCCTAGAGTTTAACAGGAAAACAACATATGTGATTTTTTTTAAAAAAACTATCCTATAGGATTTAATAGAGAATTATATCCTGACTACAGTCACTTTTTTATGGTTCAGATAACTGTAGGCAAGCCTGAATTGTGCATTAATGCATTTTTCTAGTGTGTCTCAATTATAGAAACATCTGCACTAAGTGAACTTGAAACCTCTTTGATTCCCTCTGCAAATTCTCACTATTCAAAAGCCCTCATGTTTCCTTATTTCTTGCCTGTAGCCTAATAGTTCCAGAGTGGGTTACAATAGTATGTGACTGTGTAGCTTGCAAAGAGTTTTTTTTTTTTTTTAATATAATCACTTAAATCCTTCAGAGCCTTCATTTAAAAACCATACCTGCTCAGCACCAGTTGATCTCCTACAGGTTACTAGCAGCATCTGTTATCTCTGGCTGATGAAGACTTTCAGCCTAAATTTCCAGCACTTACCCCATATAGCATGTTATTGGACTGGAGAGGTTATATGAATCCTCTTTTACAGCCGTGGTTGTTTGATGAAAGGATGGAGTTTTGCCTGCTTTTCAGACTAGTACATGGTGTGATTTTTCTATTACTTACACTGAAGAAATACTAGCTGCTGTCTGCCATCCTTTGGGTGGGTTATTTCACAAGGTGCAGGACTGCTGAGAAACCTTTCTTTCAGCTAATTGAAATTGAAATGCTATTATTTTAAAACACATTGTTAAGTCTGTAAAGTCCTTTTCCATCATCATGTAACAAGTTTATAGCATGTTGCCCTTGTCTCTGATGTGTGGACAGTCTAGCCACATTTCTGTAGATCTGTGCAGTGCGGAATTGTTTCTATCCCAAATTCATTGCAGGATGCCTTCACAGCAAGGCCTATAGCAGCTTCATGTTACCAGCAGAAAGCTCTCTCCAGAGATATGACCTAGGGATATGACCAGAATTTTGGCTGTAGGTTGTTGCTCTTGACTGGATGCTAGCTCTGAAGGGAACCTAGGGCAGCTTTTACCTCCCAGCCACTCCTTGGTGACCAAAATGTCCCCTGGCATTTTGCCTGCTGGCTTTTGCCAGCCAGAGCCCTTCCAGCAAAAGATGGGCTGTGCATGAGGGACCCTTGCTGCCATTTCACTGTGTTGGGGCTGCCTTGCTGACACAGTACTGACCAAACCCAATTTTGAGCTAGGACCCAATCAAGACCTTTATGTGGCTAGCTCTGTGCAGTGTCTCAGTAGAAGACAGTCTTCTGGAAAGTTTTCTCTCCAGACAACCACGGAAAGGCTAATGAAGAATCCCTGATACGAAAACCCTGAAGTCAGTTATTTCCACTACCATACTCAGAGCAGTCACATCTGTCAAGGCCTGGTACTGTTTTGCTCTCCCCATTGGAAGAAACAAGGAAAACTTCCATTTTATCATTGAGATTTGGGGCCAGATGAAACAGACTGGACAGTATCCACAAGGAAGTATGTGGTAGCCTCCAGAACTGACCCTATCACATATCCTCACCCGCATCCCCCAGAATAGCTCATCTTAAGCCTTTCTACCTACACTGCCCGTGTTCACACAACTCTCCTACCAGGGCTCAAACTTCTGCTGGGTCACAATATGCTGGATATCATAATGAGATGGATATCTGAACACATACATGCTTCTCTTCTGTGAATATAATGAGCAATTCACATTGAAATCACTTGAAATTCTCTTATTACTGATTTTTCTCTTAGATCTGCAGTGAAAGTGTTTACACGGATGCTAGAAAATGCGCTGTTGTGACCAATGCTGCTGTTTACGCTCTGCCCAAGTTTTAGTGGTAAGTGTGTTTTGACAGAAGAAATGGCTCATACCTTAGCCCTGAGAAGGTCTAGTCCGGTTTGGGATTCTTATGATGGCAGTCTGGAACCAGTCCAGTAAATTCAAACCATTCTGGAGAGACTTGAGAAAAATTTAGACAAATATAATTTTATGCTTGCATGAATCATCCTAGTGTTTGGTTAAGTCTTAACTAAGTTTACATTTTAGATGTTCACTGGGACACCAATAGGAAAGAAATATCCTTAAAGAAAAAACAGCTGGTGACTTAAAAACAAATCCTGCTAATATTTCTCTCCTAATAAAATCGGTATCACTGATATGAAGGCAAATTCTTCACATTATATATAATATGATATACTATTATATATAATACAATATATATGTGCACATAAAACCCTAATGCTTTAAGAGCTAGGATTTTAAAAAATATATGGGGAAACAAAATTACATTCACCTCTGGGCACCCTATTACCAAAGAGGATCTAGATAAATTGGAAGGACTTCAAAGAGGAGAACTCATAGTGACTGGGAATCCAGGGGAATTTAATTATGAGCAAGGATTAAAGCACCTAAAACTTGTATCTAAGAAACAATGAAGAGGTGACTCAGGGCTCTGACTCGCATCAGAACTGGCGCAGGTTTTGGCGGGGGTATTAAGGTAAATTGAAGCTGCGGTTGGTTACGTGACGCTGTTCTGTGGTTTAGACGCAGCTTCCCAGGTGGCTGGAAGCCACATCCCTCGGGAGCAGGGGCGTGGGTCCCTGTGGGGTGCACAGTCTCTGGGCTGGGGATGGAGGAAGCGGTCATGGTTTCTTCAACACCATGAGCATGTCCCAACAAGAGCATGCAACAGCTGGGAGCAGGAGCTGGGCTTTCTGCAGTGCTTCGAGTCCTGAACCTCTGCCCGGGTACAGGTGTCCCCTGCAAGGATGGCACCTAAGGGACAGTTGTCCATGTGGGGGGCTGCCACCCTCCTGGGCAGCCTGGGGACACAACACAGCCCATGGCCACTGCTTTGCCAGTAGCCAATGGAGACCTGGGAGAGTCGGATCCATTTGCTCATTTACCTTCGCCAAGGCTTTTGACACTGTCCCTCACAACATCCTCCTGGGCAAGCTCCGGAAGTGTGGGATAGACGAGTGGACACTGAGGTGGATTAGGAACTGGCTGGATGGCAGAGCCCAGAGGGTGGTGATCAGCGGTGTAGAGTCTAGTTGGAGGCCTGTAGCTAGAGGGGTCCCCAGGGGTCAGTCCTTGGTCCAGTCCTGTTCAATTTATTCATCAATGACCTGGATGAAGGCACGGAGTGCTCCCTCAGCAAGTTTGCTGATGATACCCCAGAGGGCTGCACTGCCATCCAGAGGGACCTGGACAAACTGGACATCTGGGCGGTGAAAAACCTCATGAAATTCAACAAGGCCAAGTGCAAGGTCCTGCACCTGGGGAGGAATAACCTCAGATACCAGTACAGGCTGGGGACTGACCTTCTGGAGAGCAGCTCTGCAGAGAAAGACCTGGGTGTCATGGTGGATGATAAGTTGACCATGAGGCAGCAGTGTGCCCTCGTGGCCAAGAAGGCCAATGGGATCCTGGGCTGCATTAAGAAGAGCGTCTCCAGCAGGTCGAGGGAGGTGATCCTGCCCCTCTACTCAGCCCTGGTGAGGCCACATCTGGAGTATTGTGTCCAGTTCTGGGCTCCACAGTATAAGAGGGATGTGGAGCTGCTGGAGAGAGTCCAGCGCAGGGCCACAAGGATGATCAGGGGCCTGGAACATCTGCCCTATGAGGAGAGGCTGAGGGAGCTGGGCCTGTTCAGCCTGGAGAAGAGAAGGCTGAGAGGGGATCTAATCAGTGTATATAAATACCTCAAGGGAGGCCATGAAGAGGATGGTGCTGGGCTCTTTTCACTGGTGGTTACCGACAGAACTAGAGGAAATGGCCAGAAACTGAAGCACCAAAAGTTCCACAGGAACTTAAGAAAAAAAATTTTAACAGTGAGGGTGACAGAGCACTGGAACAGACTGCCCAGAGAGGTTGTGGAGTCTCCTTCTCTGGAGGTCTTCAAAACCCGCTTGGACGCAGTCCTGTGCCACGTGCTCTAGGTGACCCTGCGTGTGAAGAAAAAAATCTTCATGGTAAAATGTCACCTTGTGCTTGTATTACTTGTTCCTGTTCCCATTTTCAATTCCTTTTTTTTTTTTTTTTTTTTTCATTTAAAGCAAACCTTTTTCACAGCATCTCTACTCTATCTTAAAGTGTTTCTTGTTTTGGAACCCAAAGGCCATGGTCCCTATTGCTTGAGATTTTTACATTTGAATGCAAGCAACATTGTACCCTATGTTTACTTCAGTTCTCTCAGACAAGTAGGTTGACGTAAGTGCCATTTTCACCCCAAACAAGCTTTTTTTTTTTTTTTTTGGGGGGGGGGGTATTTATAGTATATTTCCATAATGAAATTGTATCCTTTATTTTACCTAGCGAAAAATAGGATCAACTCCACAAAGAACATACAGAATGTCTTAATTATCAAGATATCAGTATTATATCTTCATTTTAGATGTTACCACCTCTGTTTCATTGTTGGAACTCCAGTATAAGGGACTCTGACTTGCATATCAAGGCATGTAAGGCACAGGCAATCAAATGCTGATATTATTTGACTCCAGTGGGACTTATACTGATAAACACTTCTAAAAGTGATGGGCTTTAGTTTTTGTAAAATTTCTTAATGAACTGGATCGCTACTTACTTCTGTTTCCCCATATTTGGAACTTCCTCTTTTTATTTTGTTTAGAAAAAGTATGTACTTATCCCACTTACAATCATTTCCTTTTCTTCTTTGCAAATTGAAAAAACAGAGATGTGAGTCAGTAAACATAAAAGAATGGTAGTTCTTCTATAATGAATTATTGCTGAAAGTCTTGAATCCTAATTAAAGGAATGAAGAAAAACTGACCTATGAAAAGTGATAATGTTCCAATATTTTATGAATATGACCATTTGGAGAGCTTCAGTTCCTTTTGTGTTTGAGTTTATAAGTGAACACTGAAATATTATTAATGTAAGGGAAACATGCTTTAAACAAAGAATAAAGCAATGAATCACGTTAAATGAATTTTTAAGAATGTGCAAGGGATGTGTTCCTGTTCCTGAATGGTTAGTTCCTTGCAAACAGGCTGTTAGATTGAAACTGTATCTGTGGTTTGCTGCTAAATGAAAGAGCAAGATAAACTGGGGAAACTATGACAATAATGAAAAAACAGAATTCATGAGACAGGTTGTGTAGAGGACTTCCTCAGGGAAAGGAAAAGCAGGAAGAATGGATTGCTAATGACCAGAAGTAGAACTTTTGATGGAATTACCAGGCAATGTAAATATGGGCTAATGGCCTCATCCTGCAACACCTCTTCTAAGGTGCTGAGTGAGTAGCCTCAGAACTGACCACAACCAGAAGAGGCCTAGACTTTTTAGGATGAGATCTGAAGCGATGGGGAACACGCTGAGGAGTTCCTGGCCCTGACTGGCACTGCTGAATGAAGTGAAAAACCTGCATGCTGGTGGCTGGAGGGGGAAACCTACAACACAGAAAATCAGGGAGCTCCACATCTCTCTGTCCAGTGTAGCTTGAATTTCCTGGGTTTCTGTACTAATTTCTGCTTTAAAAACTCTTGCCTTACACCCACTTAGGGAGACTCTCTGGTGCCTAAGTATAGGTGAGCTATAATATCCTGCCTGGCTCCCAGCTGCCACTCCAAAAGGGAATTAATCTCCCCATTTTAGAGGAGGCCCTCTATACACATGTCCTAGATACTCGCAGATGTCTATGAAGGCATTAAATGCTTATACATAGGCACCCACATGGCTCCCTTAGTTTCAATAGGAATACCTGAATTGAAGAAATGGGTTTCATTTTATATTAATAATTTCTCTTCAATATTCCTACCACATTTATGCGAGTGAAATGTTCCTGGATTAATGTCCTGGAGACTAATATTCTCCCTGGAACAGAATCTATTTGGATGTAGCAATATATAACAACTCTTTATGCATTGCAAGTCTAGGCAAAAAAGAGTGCCCATGATTACTGTGGCTGCTTCAGTAAAACAAAACTGCCAAAGTGCATCAGAAAAGTAAAGTAGTAGTTCTGGCACTGAAACAATATTGTATTGAAGTCTGCTTTATAGGTCTTGGGCCCTATTCAGCTATCATGTACATGCATGCACTCCTCCGGAGCGGCCGGTGCTCTTCCCATACACGTGATAGCATCATTTCCCCTTGACATTTTCCCTTCAGCTTCACCACTGCTTCTGCAGGCATGGCAGCTTTAAAACAAAAGAAAACATACGGTTTAACCTGACTGACCTTTAAGCACATGGCCCGTGAAAACATGGTCTTCTTTATATCTACCGTACTCTGTATATCCAAGCACACATTTGACATTTATGTTTTCCTGAAGCAGTAAATTTTCCTTCTGCTGACATTGTAGTAAATGCTTTTATCAGAATAAATCTGACTCTTTAAACCAACGAGCTACATTGATAGCAAATTAATTACCAAACAGCTGTGGACTTAAGGAGACTGGATGTTTCCAGTATTTATTAAGAGTGCGATTTTTTTTTTCTACAGTTCTTCAGGAGACTTAATCTCTTCTCAAGTGAGTAATTCTCGTTCACTTCAATAGGACTAGTAGGTGGGTTAGAGGTTATTAACTTGGACCCTAAAATTAATGACAAGGCTACTGCAGGCAGCAAACATCTGGGCTTCTGAGGGAGAAAAAGAACAGGGGAAGGGAGTCTTCTCTGACTCGTGTGGCCTACAAAATGGATATTCCCGGGAGCAGGTGAAGTTCAGGCCCTCAGATTCCAACCCTTAGACTCCAGGGCTGTCTGCTGTGTTGGGACTGAGTGTAGGATATTGCCATATGGAGACTCGGTGCTGGCCACCAAGCATGAAGTTCTGTGCACCAGCAGGAACTGCTGGACCAGCGCCGGTGCTGAGTTACTCTTAATATCTGATTTAAGCAGAAAAATTCCAGTCTCCTCTTAAAATACTGTGCAACTCCAGCTATTGGCCCAAGTGAAATCAATAGAAATCTTTTATGCAGTTTGTAACAGGAATTGCATCAGGCCTCAACAACAACATTTACAGTCATAATTAAAGACAGTCTTTAAAATTCAGTTTGGTTGTGAAAGTAAGTTTTTGCTGTTTGAAGGAAATGCCAGTCCAAGGTCTTTTTGTGAAAAGACTCTTTAATAGTTTTCAAAACCTGCTGTTACTGCCTAGGATAACTTAGAAATCCAAACTTCTGAGCATTTCTTCTCTTCCATGCAGATCATCAAAGCCAGCTTTCTCTTTTTCTGTTTTTCATGTGTTTCACAAACTCCTGTCAATTATATTGAAAACCAGGCAATCCCTTTTTCCCTTTAGTCCATACTTTGTTATGAAATCATGTGTCTTTTTTCAATTTTCCAGAGTTTTTACAATATCTTTCCACTGAATATTACTTCTGTTGCTCAAAAAGCTGTGAGCTTGGCCAAACCCCTTCAATAGATGAGAGCTATAACAGGAAAAAATATGAGAGTCCCGCAATCTGGAGAAGTTCCCATTATTTAGTCCCTTGCTTCTTGCTCAAAGAAGTTTAAAAGCAGGAATAGCTGTATTTAAACCCCTCTGCCTAAATGGTCACCCCTGGGATTAGTATCCACCCAGGAATGGAAGGACGTAGTTGAAGAGCCAGGCAGAGTGCAGGGCTGACGTGGCTCTTGCCCATGCACCTCCTTTCAAGGCCTGGCGTGCAGCCCTCCACAGCAGTGCCCAGTGCATGGATGTGTATCTGCAACCTGCTGTGGGGCTGCTGCGACGTATGGACGTGGTGCTGCAGAGCGGGTAGCAGCAGCTCGTCATGGGGCATGCAGACAACCCAAACCACAGAGATCTGGACTCAGACAAATTCTAACATAACTTTTGAAGGGAGACTCTTGGCTTTACAAACCAATATACATGTGTGAGGAAATACCCACCAAAATTCCAGGATATGCATCAGAAAACTGCCGCTTGACCAATGGAAAATTACTATTTTTTCTAACCCACCTACATTTGACAATGTGGTGCCCTCAGAAATCCCAGACCAATGCTGGATGCTGTAAAAAGCAGACAAGGATGGAGAGAAGAAGGTGAAGCCTGGACTGGGAGCCTGGCTGCAAGGGCAACTGCAGATGACAGGGAAAAAAGACAGAAATAGAGGAAAGGGGCCTCGGAAAGAAGGACAGAAGCAAACAGGCAGAGACAAAAAGAGAAATTGGAGCCATAAAATATACAAAGGGAATTTCCCCTATCAAATTAAGAGTTTCATTACAATAATAAAAAAATCCCCAAGACATCATAAGATCTTTCCTTTTGTCAAATATTATATCAGAAAAGATATATTCTATTATTCCATCGTGTCCCAAGATTGCTTGTGTTAAATTCTGAAAGCTTTAGACTAATAGGAAAGTCTGGAAGACAGAAAAGACTGCAGGAACTTCAGGAATCTGCTTCCCCATTTACACTTGTACAAATTTGAAATCTTCCTAAAGTCAGCAACACAAACTATATTTAAAATGGACATCATTCAACTGAAAATGCTGGTCTTGTGAAATTTAGCTCTCTTGGAGTTGGGCTGAGAAGTAAAAGTCCTATTTTCAAAGAATCTACAGGGCGTCTAAGCAAATCCTCTCACACTCACCAAAACAGAAAAAAAAAAAAAAAAAAAAAAAAAAAAAAAAAAAAGTTGACTACATAAAGAACAGGCCTTAGCTAGAGAAAACACGAGCAGTTTGCAATTTCTTTATTACTCTGATGCATAAGTGATTTCACACGTACTTGCAAAATCCTACAAAATTATTGAGGTTTTCCCCTCACTGTTACAATAAAGAGCAAGTCAGGGATTAAGCCGCTGATCCACCAAACAGTTCAAGCCTCACTAAAGGGCAGAAGCCAACAGAGCTGCCAGATTCATGAGATCATGTTCACAATAAGATAACAGCGTCCAAATCTCAGTGTGAACATGAGTTTTATTTCTGGCATGCATGTGAAACCTTTCAATTTCTCCATTGACTTTAAGTTGTTCTGAGCTTGCTAGATTGGCAAGTTCAACAAAGATGTTAAATAAATAAATAAACAAATAAAAGAGCTTTTAGACTTTTGTGCTCTAAAGAAAAGTGCTAAAAAAAAAAAAAAAGAGCAGTACCAAGCCAGCCAGTATTGCTTTGTGTTATACAGAGATGTAGCCAAAGTGATATTCGGGATTTAACTTCTGCAGGCGAAGGAGGTTCTGTCAGCTCCAGTGATCTGTGTCCTTGTTTCCTTCTCTGAAGGTCTCACCCAAGCCCCCAAATCCAAGCAAATTCTGGGTAATTTTGTTTCTGAACTCTTCAAACTGGTTTCTAATCCACAGACGATTATTAAACTGCAAAGAATATTCAAGACGAGTGGGAAATTGAATGACTCAACTTCTGTGAATTTAACAAATGGTGAAAATGATAATCCCAATTAATGATGGAATGATAAGTAGTAAATGCATGGGTTTTTCCCAAGATGTAACACTGCAGTGAATACAGCATTTTTTTTTATTGTGGACCTCATACTATGCAGCAAAATAGTGCAGGCATTAGGAGATCTCATGTGCTATTACAGCAAGTGCCTTATTTTCCCAAAATCTGTTTTTTGGGATTTGTTTTTATATACATATATATGTAGAACTTTTGTATAGAGCAGGATTTTATACATGGTCTGCAACACAGCAACTGGACAGCCCACCTCCCCATTACTGTCCTACTGGTCATGAGTTTCCTATGGGTTTCCTTGATGTCATAGGAATTGATAGAGGTGATTTGAGTAGTACCTGAGACAATGGCTAGTTTTAATTTAAATTAACTGGGTACCAGGTTAATTGGATTTCTGAGGCCAGAGGTATGCTGCCCTCAGTAAATAATTTGAGGAATTTGCATTCTCCAGTAGGCTGTAATGGTATAGATCTGAGAGCTGCCTTCACTAGTGAGCCTTGTTAAGGCACAATATGCAGGTTGTCTCTTCTGATAGATTAAGGCAGGATGAGATTCATATTCCTGTTACTCCAAGGAGACAGTTTTGGCCTGAAACATTTACAACCTGAAGATTCATTGAGTAACTCCTGAGGACAACCCTTGGCTTATTCAGTGCTGAAAGATGCTGAGATCCCATAGCACACTGATGTTATTTTTAGTGTACCAGTATAGTCCAGATAAAGGTATTCAGGTACAAAATGTCTACTGAAAGCATGTGAAGTTGGCATTTAAATATGCCAAGATCACAGTCTGAATCCTGAAGTCTTAATTCAGCCGAAGATTTCACACTGACTGCAACTGGAGTTTTGTCAGAACTAGGACCCAGGGATTTGGCCTTCAATCAGAAGGCAAGTAGTTTCAAAAAACAAAAACCACCTGTACCTAGATGGGATTACTTGTCTGAGAGAGTTTGTTGAGATTTGTACTTTTGTAGAGGAGTAGCACAACTGTAGCCGGGTGAAAAAAAAATAGACAAGTAAAAAAAACAGTTTTTGAATGAAACATCTACAGCTTTAATGTCCCCACATAGATTTGTGGGTGCACTGAATTTGCCTGTTTATAATCATTATAAGATAAAAAAAAAAAGACTTTGAAGTTACTACTTAGGTTACAAATGATAACTTTCCAATGATCATCTGTACCCTGGCATTCTGACTTCTTAAGCCTGAAGTTTGCTGTGCCTCAGGCAAAAACATTACTCTTTCTTACTGTACTTCAGATAAGATGCGGCTTGTTTTTTTATATATAATATTTACTGTATGCTGGGCATTGCTAAAGGGGATCTTATTTTAACTAAAGCCAGATTTTCTGTAGTTAATAGAGTTAGGAATGGTGTATTACTTTCCAACTTGGACTGGTTATTAATACTTATAAGTTGTGAACATGGAAAGAATTCCCATAAATCTAAGCACAGTGCTACAGTTTATGGCAGAAAAGATAAAGATATATAGAAAAAAATTGCTGAGTGTCTGCAAGTTATGTTCGGCCCCTGTTGCAAGGGCCTGATCCTGCTCTCACTTCCAGGCTGAGTCCTGGGAGCTTGGAGGAGACGGTGCCTCTGCAGGGTCCGCAGCGGTGCCCAGCACAAGCTAGTGGGGCTCAGGTCAGTTCTCTGTCTCCCAGAAACAGCTCTCTGGCTTGCTGTGGTTTGCATATGTGTAATGGCAGTTCTTCCCTTCCTCAAATAGTGTGGTTGAGCCAGAAGTGGGAGGATGTAGCACGGCAGTGCACAAATGCTAAAGGACTGTTTTGTGCTTGTGCATATGTGTGCATTCCCTTTAAAAAGCCATAGCTGGAACACATCTCTTCTGTATTGCTTAAAGGGATGAGTGTTGTTCTCACGATGAGAGGCTGCATAAATGTTAACTGGAGATCCAAACTCAGATCTCAGTGTCCTGTATCTGCTGGACTGTGAGTCAAAAGGAAGCTGTATGGACCTGTATGTGTAGGGTTGGACTTTTTCTCCCTGCTGTGCCATATATAATTAAGGGTCATTTTTATCCAGGCTCTATTTTCAATAGTGCATATGCCTGCCTTGCATGCATGACAAGCGTGGCATTCATGCAAACCAGGTGCATGCTGAAAAGAATTTTGCTCTGAATATGTATTTAGGCAGCAGTAACTACACGCTACAAATTCTTTTCCCGACATGCACAGGGCTTTGTGTAAAACCCGGGACAGACTCTCACTCTTATTTTTAATTTCTCAAGCGTCCTGTTTAGGAATCCAGAGGAGATATTCCCACAACTCAACTGCTCGGCTGCTGCCTCCTGTATGACTGGGCAGCTCACCGAGTATGCAGCCCTATGAGGTGCTGAGCACTCTGGCCATCTTCCAGCCAAACACTTACGCATGCTATTGAAATCAAAGGAAGGACTGGCTGGCTTCAGCATGAGCCTCTGCTTGTGCTTTCCTGGAACAGGGCTGGAGCACTCAGTACCTTATTGGATCCAGTTCTTGATGGGTTTGTTCCAACTCTCTCTTTCCCTTACTGTCTGTAAAATGTGCAGGTAATAGTACTCAGCTTGCAAAGAGTTTGGGAGGCTACACTTTCTTTATATATATATATAAAAAAAAGCTCAGGAAATTGAATTATAAATGTCAGTGTCTAAATGGAAAAGTGTTAATAGGAAAACAAATGTAATATACTCATTCTACTTGCAGTTTTATAGGTCAGAAAAAAAATCTATGGCTGTGCAAAGACTCAGATGTCCTGTGCATACTGTAATTTTTGAATTGTCTTAATTCTGTGCTGCTAAAATACAAATATTCCAGATCCATTTCTGTTGTCACTTACACACCGGTAACTCATCCTATTGATGTGCCACTGCTCTACAGCTCTATAGGAGAGCTTCCTCTTCAGCTACCACAGGTTCAATGCTGCCGTATCTTATACTTGACAAGAAGATAGATTAGATCACTAGAGCAAGGTTAGATGATTAAGGTAAGGCTTATGGTAGATAAAAGTAGATAAACATCTCCATCACATATATTTACAGTTGTATTCTCTGCAAATCTGGAAGTGGTTTTATTTGTGTCTGAAAATACATTAAGCACTGATGTCACCTAAGGCAAGAGTCAAAAATATGTAACTTAGGCACAGAAGGTGTGGATGGTTGTGTTGTATATGTGGGGTGCCGAATGGCACAAAACCACGGCTCTTTCCCTCTCAGCACTGACAGCTTCCAATATGTTATGGTAATGTAGAGGGGAGAAGTTATACCTTGTACTTCCTTAGTGTAAATCACAACAAACTGAATAATCCTTTTTTTTTTTTCATTTAAAAAGTAACACATATAGTTACGAAAAAAATGTAGCTGGCTACCATTAAAGACAAAGCCCTTTGTCTATTCTTGGGCCTTTGACTGGTGTGGCACAGCAGCTTTCATGGTCTGATGGCTTTGTGTCGCAAGTCAACACGTGACTACACTGAGGGACTCTGGGCCATCTGCTGTGAGGATTTCCATTTTTGAAACTTATTTTAGGAGAATGCAATAGTAGCTTGAAAAATAATGAATATTCCTTCTTTGTATCACACCAGAGGTGTAAATATTAATCTTTCATGTTGCCCTGTGATGAGTCAAAAATTAAGTGGATATCCAGGCAGCACGACTGAAATGTTTGTTTTCAACAGAAGTGGATCCTCCACACACACGGATTACTGCCGGCATCGAGGGGTGGGTGGGCTTGGGGAGCTCTGTGTACCTTGCTGACATGAGCTATGATGAATCTTCCCTTTCAGGGAACTCTTAAAAGACAAATTTCTCCTCCGGGGCTCTGATTCACAAGCCCAATTGGATTAAGCTGTTGTGGCTGAGGAAGTTGGCTGGTGCCTCCATCAGCCAGACCTGCTACACCTGATGGGGATTTTGAATTAGATCACAGGCCAGCACAAGAATGTAAACTGAAATAGATGTTGATTTTCATTCATGTACTACCAGGTTGTGAACTTTGGAGGATTATGAACAGGCATGCTGCCTGATTATCCTACCTTCATGTAGGTAGTGTAACTTGGACAGACAGCCCATACAGGTGGGGAGCAATAACTTCTTAAGATGTTCCAACATGAATTGGCAGAAATTGTACACCAGAATCTCCATCTGTCTTTACGGACCTATATCTCATCCACATGGATAAAAGCAGAGGGAAAACTGGCCTCTGAATGTCTGCCACTATGTTATATAAAACCACACCTCAAAGAAAGCAGTGTTGTGAACAGAGCATGTATGGATTAAGGGTGTTCCTTATGAGAGGTTTTTCAAGTATCTGGATGGTTACTTCATTGTTTTAGCAATGAATTAGAATACTCTAAAGGAAGACCCTCATGTGGGGCACGGGAAACCTGTTTTCAATGGGTTGTTTTGATGCATTTGGCTTCCTTTTGGGATGTGTTTTTTCTCTAATGAATGCTTGGCAATGTGCTCTGGGTGTGAGGTAACAGGTTTGGCAATACTGGTGTTAAAAGACAGGTAACACCATAGCTGGGAGGGTATGCTTCATCATACTTAGCCACAGCTTTGGTGAGTTGCAGAGGCATGTCTGGAATTACAAGGAGGAAACCGCATGATCAGTAATTGCCAAGAAGGCCTTAATATCTCACTGGTACTACTAGAAGGAAACATTGAGAATATCTTTCGGTGAGTGAGTCATTCATTACAAGCACTGAGGTAGGGTAGCATTTTCAAGAGCATCCAAGTGACTACGAAACTTACGCAGTGTTGGACATCTGCAATTGCCACAGTTTCCTTCTGGAGATGGAGCTGACTTCTAAAGGTGTTGAAGAACTATGTATATGAAAAAAAAATAGTAGCCTAAATCATGTGTTGCAGCAGCTTAAAATCAGATGTCAGCAAAAGGTTGCTGCTGCCAGGCTTTGCCATAGTGGTAATGGAAGTTCCTGCATATATTTAAAAGGCACCTCCATAACTCCTGAAGAGGCTTGTGAATCTTTCCTTCATTCTGACATATTAGGGTGTTCTAAGCACCTGTCCTGATGGCAAGGGGAAGGACACCCATTGTGCATCTAAAGCCATGGTCTCAGTAGCACGGCCTCATCAGAAACTGAGCTCTATGAGCTGAGATGTTCCTTCACTGCAAACATAGGAGCCATAGGATTTTTTGGCAAGCTTTATGTGAGAGGGAGGGAGTGGGAAGTGGCAAACCAGAGAAGGAAAAGGCAGTAAAGAGAAGTGAAAGGATTGTTGCTCCGACCGTGGAGGGGAAGTGACACAGAACTGACTCCAAGGAAAGTTTGCAAATTATGAGCATGTCTATTTGTTGCTCAGAGAAACAAGAACTTGTGTACAGCTACATAAAGGAGTTTGAGTGCACCAAGAAATATCTCTGAATTTATCTTCAATTTTTTTCTCTGACAGTAAAAATTGCTTTAGGATCTCAGACTCTGTCAGATAAATATAGGTTACTGATTCATCCCCGGTGGTTAGACAGTTCTGAAAGAAGCCTACTAAATATTGAAGGATTGTTGTGTACACAAATGAAGTTTTCGGAATCTTGTATATGTATGTGCATTTTTCCAAGCCTGTTCCCTGAGAGAACAATGTTACTCTGCAAGCCTTACAATGACTTAGTTATTGGGAAATGCAATTCCATTGTGATTTGAATTGCGCCTGCAGATATTAAAAAAAAATCAAACATGGGTTTAATTGTTATGAAAGTTTTAGTTGCTTATAGCCAGGAATTTAGCTCAAAATGTCTGCACTCCTGAGTTTAATTTGTGCAAACTTTAATATCTCCATGCAACAAACCACTGAGGTATTTTTGTTTTTAGAACAGTACACTAAACTGTTCTGACTTCTCCATGCAGGATCAGTTTAAGGCTTTGATTACCTAAGCCTTAAATCCTTGATCTGCATTTGGAAAAGGCGGGGAGGGCAGTTAATGGAGACGGGGCAGGATTTGCTGAATGTCCAGTCAAGTATCTAATAACAAAAACAATAGATTTTCTGTGTCACAGATACATGCCAACTAGCCTGCAACAAAAACACAGTGTGTTAATTTGACTGGAATATGTACATGTGGCACACGCATGATCTCCTGTAAAACCCAGGACAAGTGCCTGTATTCCTTAGTCCTTGCCCCTTTTACCCCTTGCAGCCATGCGCAAGTAAATCACAGCTGTCAGTATGGTAGCAGCTTGATTAAAGTTCAGGGGTTTAATAGATCATTTTAAAAACCCCAAATTACTCCCACTCCCTAGTCGATCCACCTGGACCCTTGCCCTAGGTGCATGGCAGTTTTCAACCAGCACTGGAGAAGCCAAGTCTGGGCCTGAGGTTCCTGCTTATTCCCCCAGGATCCTCGCTGCAGACCTAGACCAACATTCTCAGCTGTATTTAATCTGCTCTGAGACAAGCTGGCTATGAGAAAATGCAAAGGAAAAGGCACATAAGCAAAGACATGGAAAAACTTGGACAGTTGGCCTGCTTTGTTCACTTGGTAAACTGGAGGCCGGCCAGTAACAGCGGAGCTCCCTTGGCAATACAAGTCTGTTCCAATTAATCGTGTTTAACCATTCTAATCACACTTTAGCACATTAATCCTATTTTCAATCCAAAACACATCTGAAAGAGCGGCATGTGGGCCTTTTTATAGCAACCGCAAATCAGATGTAACTGAGAGACATAGGGCCCTAGTTTACTCTGCACTTTCACTGAACTTAAACTTAATAAAATATGTGACTGAGTTGTGGTTGGATTTACTGCATGATGTTGATGCTTCCACATATAAATAGATCCCTTAAGTAACTTAAAAATCTGTCAGAAAGGGCAGTGAAAATTTGATTATAAGGTAACCAGTGCGTGTGTTTTCTAACAATGACATTGCTCCTCTGGTCAGCAGGATTGAGAGAACTTTTAAAATTTAATCTGCTTGTGGATATAAACGATGCTACACCTGGATTCATGGAGCTGCATTTTGTGTCTAAGCTATTCCAAGTTATAAAGAATTTTATGGTTTGCTTTAACCATGAAAACAAGATGAAGTTGTTATCTTCTCCTTAATGTGCTTTCTTCTGGCATTTAAAATAAGTTTTAAAACAGTAAAGTTTTAAAGGTTCTGTATTTAACAAATGTGTAGTGATTTTTTTTTTTTTTTGCGATTTGTACCCCTGATAAAATTAAACTGCTTTTCATTGTTTCTGTGTTAAAATCATTCTTTTGGTAAGAGATCATCATTTTAAGGCACACGTCCGTGATACAGCATTTTACTCTGTGGTTTTGCTTTGGACTGAGCAATTGCAACAAGCAAAAAAAACCTGAAATCCAAAAATGCCCACTGCTAAACCTCTTGATGTCTTTAGTGCTTGAAATCATATTTATAGGCAGGCTCAAAAGAGGTACATGGAACTGTAAATTATGCAGAAGGATACGTGTTTGAGCTTTGAATTTAGCTGTGGATTGGGAATGAAGTTATCAATTCATGCTACATGAAACATGCAGCAATTCAAAATATGGCAAAGAAAGATACATAAGTTCAGTTTTAAAAAGGAAAATCTTGGACAATTACCAGGATTACACTCAGTGTTTGGTTTTCAAAGTAAACACTTCTAGCTTTTTATGTTACAAATAACAATCTGGAAAGATGCATTAGGGGAACCTAAATGCAAACTAGAAATGAGTTTATCCAGGTAAGTAAGATTTTATTAAACAATTTAATTCATTCCAGTTCTTTTGGAAGAAATTGCAGGTTATGGTTAATGTAGTGTATCAGACAGGAATAGCATTCACAGAGCCACCTGCATTTAATATACAACTGTCAGAAATCTCTACTCACTACCACTTACCCAGAAAGAAATATGCAGCAGTTTTGATCAATCTAGAGTTTTTTTAATATAAAGTAAAAAAGACTATTGAATATAATGAAAATGCAAACAATTTATAGGAGTTTGGTCTTCAGTAGAATCTATGTGATTTTTCAAGCTTACTGAATTAACTATCATTCTGTCCCTTTCTGTATTCTTTGGTAGGCACTGGAAAAGACTATCTACTGGGACTGAAAGTAGATAGAGAATTAAGATGGTACATTCAAGGCAAATCTTATAAATAAACTTTTCCAAACTTCATGAAATAAGATCTGAAAAAACAAGTTAGTGCTAGTGATGACAAAGCCAGAAAATCCTTGGGTTAGAGATAGCAACTGATGCATGAAATATTACAAAATTCCATGACCTTCTAATGAAAACAGCTTATCTAGCAAGTATTTCTAATATTCTTATAAAAGCACTCTATTACTGTGGAAAAATAACAATTGCATGACCTGATATTTGTGGTGGTAGAGCAGAAAGAGTTGGCAGTTCAAGCTTCTTCCCCTACTACTGATGAGCAGCCTAACTTGGAAAAATCTGAACCTTAATTTTTCTGCAAAATGTGAGCAACACGAAGAAGGCACTGAAGGTCAACTTTACCACAGAAGAAATTTTGAGATCCCTACAAGGCATCTCTTCTTATTTTCAAAGACAAGTAGCCCACTCTAATTGGAAGATGGGAACAGTGTATATTTATTTATTTATTTTTCACAAACTGCTGTTTCCTGCAAAAACTTGGCAAAATAGTCTAGGTAAATTCCCTTTATATTTTTTGGTGGGGACACAAATGGAGATAGTGGCAAGAAGTGCTTTTATGTATCTTTGAAAATAAACCACAGCCAACAAGAGTTTACTAGCATGTGTTTCAGGCAAGCAATGGTACTGTTTTGTCTTCTGTGAAGCAGAACGACTAACGTAAAAGAGGGATTAAAATATTGATCTTTCACCTCTTGAAATTCAGTAGGATTTTTGCCCTCTACTTCAGCTGGGCAGTGATTAGCACAAAACTAAAGTCCTGTTTCAGCCAAATTTCAGCACGAGCCATGGGGCTCTGCAGAATCAGAGACTGACTGCAACAAACAGAAAAGAGCTGAGGGATTTATTATCCTGCTGCCCATACTAGGAAACCTTTTCATAATTTACAATAATTCATCAGGATTCTTCCTATGTCTTATGAAGAGAAGCTCAGCAGCTGACTAGGAGGAGTTGTCCAGGACATGGTGACAGGGCTGCAATGGGAAAACTTCTGCAGCTTTGTGCCCTGCTGCTTGGCACTTGGACACTCACCTCTAGGGAACAAATCCATCAGCAGTGGCCTGAGATGTAGCTGAGGCCAAGAAAATCATGTATACTTCACCAGTGGGCACTGCTCTGCTCCTTTATCAGGGTTTTTCCACTATGTTAATTTCTCCTTTTCATCAGTCTACAGAAGTAAATCCTCCATGCCTCAGTCATTGCTGGTAGATATTAAACCATGCCTCGAATTACTGTTTGCTTGTTTGTTTGTTTGTTTGTTTGTTTGTGTTTTTTTTGGTCTGAAAATGCTCACTTCCTTTAGGCCAGTGTTGTCTTTGTACTTAAGTTGAGTACAGTAACTCCTTATGTGTTTCCAAAAACTTGATGCATTCACCAGGGAAAAGATATAGTACAGGTAAAAGTAGTGGAACCTAGTGTGTGTTACCTGTTTTGATATTACAGCAAAACTGTTTCAAGTGCAACAGTTTAAGAAGTTAAGAGTTTGGCCAGATTTTTATAGTTGTTTTGGCCACTCGAAAATTTATATATAGTTTTAACCTTCATTGAATATAAAGGCAAGGTCAGAGTATGAACAAAGTAATTATGAAAACAGAAATAATAAAGTAAGAAACTAAGACACAAGTGCAGTTACTTGATCATCTCCTGGATTATACAATGCGATGGATTCCTTGGGTCTGCCAACACACTCCCAAAGAGTTTTTGGGATTGGGATAGAAAGTCCGAGATTATTTGCATATTTTCACCACTATGAAGCTAGAGTAACTCCAATAGCTCAGACTCAGATCACAGATACACCAATTTCAAACCCATAGTAATTTTATTATTCTCTGTGCAGCTAATCCTGATTAATATCCTTGTAAATAAGATCACAGTCTAGGCCTCAGTCATTTTAGAAACCTTTTATAATGCTAATTTTAATTCAGATTTAGTTGGTCTCTAATCTCCTCCAACCTCCTATATTAGCACTAAGTGCAGATGTATCCAATGCTGTAAGAAGCTCCATAATTCCTCTCCAGGAAGGGTGTAATCCCTTTGTCTCAGGTTCTTTAAGAAGAAATTCCCTTTTAAAAGAGTCCTTTTATCTTTGTCCTGGGGTAAGACCTTTGTACTCAAGCCAGTTCTTTTCTCTGGAACATGAGAATACTCGAGCGCATATTTAACTTCCTGGAATTGCTTGGAAACTCCCTTTTTAGGTGAAGACTTGTACTCCACAGATAAACAAACGGGATAACTGTGTTATAATTCTGTTGACTATATAGTGAATGCTTCCCTGCAGATTCTGTTTTGAATGCCCTCATATGAATAATCTTACTGTTATTCATGTTACTTGGTAATGAAGAAGCAGCCAGCAATCAGCTGTGTAAAGCTGAGCACAATAGAAAGTTAATCGGAAAAAACTGTCCAGTTCCTCCAGAGTTTACAGCTCTATCTTAAGGCGTGGTTGCTCTTTGTGATCATATGTGATGTAAATACATTAGACATGGGTTTTAACCCTCTTTCTCTCTAAAACATTTGGATAAGTAGACCACTACCAATCCTCAAAACTTCTCACAGCACATGCTTACAATAAAAAAAAGTTTAAGTCTACTGCTGCTGTAGTCCAACCATGGCCTAAAGATGTCCTCTGATGAAATAAGGAAAGCAATAACATTTTTGAGTAGCTCTCCAAAAGGACATGACAGAGATGAAGATTTGGTTAAAAAGCTGCTTTTGTATTATTTCTTTTTTTAAAAAGTGGTGCATGTTTTTGGCAAAGAAGTATCAGCATGGTGTGAGCTACAGACCAGTCTTTAAGATAGATAATGCCTCCTGGCTGGGACCGTGAGAGCAGAAGGTTGCCTGTGTCTATCACCAAGTGCCTAGAATGATTCTGTAGCCTTTATCTCAAGGGGAAACAAATGCAACCTCTCTATACGAAAGCACCCACACTACTACCTGGCATCAGGAGACCAGTCTTAAGACACAAGACTGAATTTCCCAAGTAAGGAAGTGCACCAGACCTCAACTCAGGACAACTCTCAGTTTGACAAAAGTGCTATAAACTTGGCAAGAAAACTCATTTCCTGACAGTACTTATCCTGCATGAGAACTGAAACCCTAGGGAATAAAAGGGAAGCCATTCACTGTGGACAACACATGTACATTTTAGGCATGAGAACTTAAAATCAGCCAGGCAGTGACTAGTGCAGAGGATGGTGCAGTCTTAAAGGAAACAGGCCAGTTTCAGGATTTCATTAGTGGCAATTATTTACATTAGAGTAAAATGTGTACTTTAGTTGTAATAGAGTTATACAGTTTTGCTAATGGTGTGGTATTGATTCAGGTAAATGCTTGTCTTTTTATTATTACTGGACAATACTGGATGCTACAAAAATACAGAGCAAAGAGATGACTGATAAAGACATAGCCCAAGCATACAAGTCCAAGAGACAATAGATGTGGGACTGTACATTAATAACTTCATTTTACACTTATTTGATGCCAGACTGTATATAAATGGATCATATTTCTTATTCAGGGTTGAGATTTCTTTTAAAAATATTTTAATTCACTTTACAAAACTGCAGGCAGTTTTCCTAACCAAGTCTCTATGACTCTTTGCACAGGAAAATATCAGGAGTGTGTAGTTATGTATGCAGTTCCTTATAGTTTCTTGTATAAATTCAAGCATGTGTTCAAAACAGCTAATTAATCCAAATAATTTCTGTTGTAGAATTGTATTTTGATCAAAGCCAGAGAGGCTTTATAACTTGCCAATCATTAGAGGTCCTAATTTGAAGTGTTAGTGTCAGTTGGGGTTTGGGATCGAAGGAATTATCATAATCCTGTCCTCAGAAGGGATGTTCCCTTGTGCTTGCAGTACAGTGTATTGGCCGCACAGATCTCAGCATACCAGAGTTTCCTTTTACTGCTAAGGAATTGTTATTGCCTTGGGTACTTCTTTCTGATCAAATTTTGGCATAAAGCTAAAACATGTAGCTGCCTGCTTGACTGCCAGCACTATGTCAAAGTCACTGTGTCACTGAAACGTCACAAAGTATTTTCACTTTGAGTGAGAATTTCAGCCAGCTGCGTTTGGCCTTTTCACCCATGTCTGCAATGACATAAATACACTGGTGTGCTTGTACATTAACTCAAACAGCCAAAGCTGATGGTGGAGCTGAGCATCTTGCTATTTTGAAAAAAGACAACAAACCCTAAACCTTATTATGGATGTAGCTAAAATTAGAAATAGCTCCAAATGGAAATACACGGAATGAATCCAAGTTGAAATATGCATGCTGAAACCATATTTTCACCCTGCTTACATCTACAGCTCTGAAAAGAGAGTCTAGGGTGTGCTTGAAATTCACTCGCAAGGTCTGAGGCTGGCCCATTCCTAACTACAGTCAGCAATGGCCCCATGTGGCAAAATTCAGATTTTATTGCAATTCTTGCAATTACGATCTACATTTTTAACTCTCCAGGATCAGAGTCTTTTGGTGTAGGCATTATGGTAAGCAGAGGGCAATACAGCTGATGGCAGGGCCAGCTGAGATTTAAGAGAGGGCTCCATGCCCCACTGCACGGATGTAAAGATGTGCCCTCCAGCTCTCACCTGGCTCTTAACCAGTGGGGAGCTGTGCAGGTGTCTTCCGACACTGCTGCACTTCCACAAGCGCACAGCTCCCTCGGGGACTGTAAGGGCAGCCACATGCCCTCTCCTAAATGGTTTCCGATGTACATTTTTGACAAAGCTGCAGCAAGCTACCCCTGCAACAACTATGCATCATGAACAGGACCCTGAGAAACTCATATTCTCTCTTAATTTACAGAGTCCAGGACAGTGAGGATAATTCTTGTCTATGCTATAGACTGCAGGCTTTGGGAAGCACTCGTAGCTGAGCTGTGGTGTGGTGGAACTCCATAAGGAAGCTCTCCAGGGACGGACAGATGGCTGCGGACAGCTGAACAAGCCTAGGTGTGTGTCTACCACACCACAGTACATTATTCACCTGCAACCAAAGCATGGCGATGGTGGTCCCAGGAAAGAAGATTGATGCCCACACACACCTTTTTCCACTCTGTCCAGTCTCCAGACTAGCAGGTACTTGGCAATAGGACTGGTCTATGTTCTCAGTGAGCCGAGAAACACACGTCTTTTTAAATGCAGGGGACAGGCCCAGGGCTTGCCACTGAGGTGTGTTTGTTTGGGTTTGACAAATTTAGGTTTTCTTTTATAAGCCAGACCTTTCCTTTTGAAAGTCTTTAAATTCCGTCTTTGGGAAGGAACGTTTTGAGTCAGATCCCTGTGGCTTTGGTTTAGGGTTATATCCACAACTGAAATAGGCCTTAATTTATCCTGTTCCTCTTGGGAACGGGGCCAAAATCTTGAGGTTTCTGCCATCTTGAGCACAAGTTTCATAAGAAGAGCTCCTGAAATTTCCTTGCTGTCAAGCCCAAACCTGTCACATTGCTTCAGTATGACATCCCAGGTGAAAATCTATGTAGAATTGATCACAGCCTGAATCTTCTGAACTTTTGTGGGAACTGAGCAAGCTAGGATTATAGCAAATAGCATTCACCCTGCACTTCACTTTCTCTTGAAATTATTAAATATTTTTCAAACTGTTGCAATTCTCACATCTTTCTGCTATTCCAGACTTGGATGTTTTGATTAGGAAAAAAAATGAAAATGCTGTCAAAATGAGTGGAGGGAATAGGAAGCTGCCAAAAACAAACTGTCTAGGCATGTCCTAGCCAAGGTGACACAAGGAAAAAGAAGCTGTGGCCTCGCTGTGCTCATATTTTTGGTCTCACACTGCCCCCAGTAGAAATGGGGATGTTCTATATGAAGAACACACGCTTTCATGTCACAATTGATTATTATCCTGGTAGATAAGCAAGGTACTTCAAGCACTGTTACAAAGTCCTACTTTGTGAGTATGTGATAGGTCCGCCTTAGCTATCACAGCTTGACTAATCTAAAGACTGATCCGGAGGTGCTGCAGGGGTAACAGGCACAGGCCCTGGACAGAAATCCGCATCCTGCCAGAGGGATGTGTGAGGGTGAGGGACTTACGAGGGATGGAAGGTGCTGAACCACGGGTATCAAGCTGCTGGTTCATGTAGGATGGGATGGGAAAATGCCAGTTGTCATACCTGAAAATATAATTTCCATAGCTCTTTGCATCCCAAATTTAGAAGCTGTTCCTTCAAACTGTATTGCTTGGAGAAAGTATTTCCAAAAAAAATGACAAGATAAATTTGCCTTGCAGAATATGTTATTATACAGCAGCAGCCCTTTCTCTTGAAGTATGTTCCCAAGACCTCCTTTTCCCGGATGAATACTGAGATCCTCCAGTGAGGAGGGCCTTGGCAAATGGAATGTTTTCCAAAATGCCTCTCTGGCCATTGGCTCTTTAAATATAGCAAATAGCGGCTGCAGCCCAGAAGCAACTGCAAGTCATTTTGGGTCCTGTCATCACTCACTCTCTCTCCTCTTTCAGCTGGTAGCTCTTGTCATGTCTTTTTGCTTGTTCCAGAGGAATCTGTATGCGTTCATAGCTATTCCTTATTGCTTTTAATTATTTGACTGGTCCTCACAATTTCTACATCTCTTCCTACATGTGACTGGGATGAATTGCTACTTTTCTCTAGCAACTGCGAACTGTGTTTCAGGAGAGGCAATGTGAGAAATACCTATATTTAGCTGTGCTGATTCTGACTGCAAAAATAATGCTCTGCTTTCATCTGAAAACCTAGACTAAGATGCATTTTGGTATGAACTCATGATGACTTTTTTCTACCATGCTTTATAGCTTTGCCTATCTGAAATATTTGTGCTGTCTGGATGAGAATGAGAAAGAGACCATGGGATGAAAGGGGATTGCCTCTCTCAGAATACACATTTGTTATTGCTTCATTTTAATTGTCCCTAGTAATTCTAGACTGAAAGCTGGTCTCTGTCTCAGGAAGTAGGACTACACAAAAGCTTCTTTTCTTTTGAAATATTTTTCCTTTCATTTATTCTTCAACTTTTTTTTTTATCTTTATAAAGAAACATTACCTTTCTTCTTTTTCTTCTGAGCTATCATTTATTTGTTGTTGAAAAAGGGACCACAGGAAATGGTAATTATTACTACTTTTCACATTACATAAAGATACTACTCAGTCACAGCTGCTGGCCATATGACCAGCTTTGGGGAAGCCCTGTTTGGTTTCACTGTGTAAATCTGCACTCATCCGAAACCTGCCCTTGTGCTGTTATGAGTTCTTGTAAAATGGACATTTTGTTATGAATTAGGTGTAGATGTTGTAGAGAAGTTTAAAAATAATGAAGGTCCTGACATCAAGATATAGTTTTTTTTTTTTTTCTGACTGTATTGTACAGGTAATGATTTTAATGGGTAACGTCTTTCAATACTTTAAGACCTTGAACTAAGTAGAGAAATAGCATTAAACTTTGAACTCTGTTCTATAAGAGAAAATGGGATATTTTTAGTATAAGGAGAAATATATAATTTAGATTGTGGCATTGGCTCTACCCTCTCAAAGCAGTATTTGCCTATTTCTCAAAATCCAGTAATGGGTTGTTACATATAGAATATTCTAGTATGTGGGGATATGAGAACTTTTATGTCTTCATATATCCTTTTGGCATCTGCTGGAGCTCCTAGAGAAGTGAGAGGAGTTGCATGTTCACCCCTTTTATAGTTACGTTGCAGAAATAACTAGTAAATGGTATGAATAGTTTAGGCTTAGCTGTAGCAGTGGTGCTGTAGAAAAGGCGGGGATAGAGGAGCCTCTTCCAACTGCACCAGGAGCAATGCCAGATCCCTGCGCTGAGGGGTATTGCACATGTCCGTGACGGGAAATCACCATCAGTTCTGGAATTCTGCATCTTGTCCTGCTCTGTTTACATAGCTCGTGCAATTATACTTTAAAATAATAAATACACAAATGACTTCTAGACAAGTACCAGAACTTTTCTCAGAGTGCAATCCTTAACATGCCAATGTGCACAGCTCTACCTTGAATGTGTTTTCTGTCCTGTAACTCCTGCGTGATCTCCTGTGCCATGTCCCAGGTTCTGTAGGAGAAGGGCTGGAGGCAGATCCCTTCCCAGCCTGGACCACAACTTGTTAGCTTTGCTTTCTTACATGATGTGAGAGACGTGGAGTTGAACCCCTTCAGCTTGAGAAGGGATCCAGTTGCCATCTCCCATTTCATGAGGGAGTGTCGTAGCCTCTGAGACTTTTTAGGACTTTTTATGAGTCTCATTAGTCCAACTGTGTTTCTGACTAAGAGTAGTCTCAGCTGCTATGAGCTTGCACTGGTTTTACACTGGACCTGCCAATTTGTGGGTGTCCCTTAGTGAAAGAATATCTTATTTATTAATCCAAAGGGAGGAGAGGCAAATGTTTAAAAATTCAGTTTAGCCACAGTAGATGTGCATCAGGACTAGATGAACAGTTTTCATTTCCTGAATGTTGTGGTGAAAATGGAGGTTTCTACAGGCCCCAAGGCACACAAGAAGTTTGCCTGGCTTTGAGATTGTTTGGTTGGGTGCCCAAATTCCACCTAAATGTCTTTTTACATTTTCCTTGGTGCAGCTTCTCATCTCTTCTCCTGGGCTGACTCCTGGATTCTGAAATTATACATAGAAAACTCAAAAAGATCCTCTTTGAAGAATGAAGGTCATCCAACAGGCTTATTTCAAGGTGTGGTGAGCAGCATAGCCTCACAAACAGATCTGTGAAGGACAAATCACCAGCATAACTGCAGAAGGCAATGAGCAATGATGCAGGAGCAGAAATAAGCACTTGATGGTTTGAGAAGAAGCAGTTTCTTCAGTTGCAGATTTGTGTGCCTCAGTGCTGTTATGAATTAGAGCCTTAGTGTCCATCAAACAGTGTTGTCAGACAGTTTTTTTTCTTGGCTGATGGACAGACAAATGCCTGCGGGTAAGCAGACACGTGACATCCTGGATACCACTGTCATTTTTTTTCCTTTTCCAAGAAATGAGGGAATTGCTTCTCTTTGTACTGGGAGCAATAAACCACTCGCTGAATGCAGGTCTCCAGGCCTGAATTACAAGTGGATGTGCTGCCACTTATCAAGCTTTTCCTTCTACCCCATCTCTTTAAGGACAACACTTTTTTAAAAGAATGTTGAATAAAAATTGTAAAATAAGAGCAAGAGCAAAAGGCTCTGGATACAGAACTTGGACTGACTTGAATTATCTCTAAAAGGATTGTGAGATCAGCCTGTGGGACTGTGGGTATTAAGGAGTGGTATGGAAGATATATTAAGGCTGGGAGAAATTTACCTTAAAAACAAAACTTACTGTTAGGCTAATAAGACAATATAATACATCTGGGTTGATTTTCTCCTTGGTGATAGACAGTTGATCTAACAGCTAAGTCTTGGTCATGGCTGACTTGAACACTTTCAACTCTTTGATAGGGTTCTCCTATCTCTTTCTGTTTTTCAAAAATCATGACAAGAGGAAAGTATTTATTACCAGAAAGGCTGCACCCTTAGGCTAGAACTAGTCATCTTTGATTTAACTTTCAGCTGAAGTTGCTGAATTAAATGTAGTTTTGTTTTTATCTGTTTGCATGGAAGGTTTCCAGATAAAACAACTGTTTTAGTGACCTGTGCACTTGTATAATGTTAATTAGGTTTGAAAACTCGTATATTGTTTTCATAAGGCTATTACATTTTCTGTAATTAAATTAAACAAAAAATAAGGATGCATGGCAATAATATTTGTTATTAATACCAGACTCGAAAGCCTTACAACATGTGAATTGAAGGTAAGGGCCTTGAAGACAGCCTGAACTTCAAAACAATGTCAAATAGACTAGTTTTTCAGCAGGTCATTACTACATGTCTTTAAAGAAAGCATTGATAGAGTGAAAAATAGCCCCACTGAACAGACAGGCTTCTGGCTCCATTTGAAACTGTGCAATTTCTGAGATCCCCATTGCCTAAACAAGAGCAAAGATTTAACACAATAGAAGACAAGTAAGGGTATAACCTTGTTGTGTAGATGTGTTCTGATCAGCAGAAGAAGAACCTGGAAGGTTTCCTAGGAGGACACCTTTCCCAGTTTACCGCAAGACTGGTTCAAAAGCTGGCCAAGATTTTTCTCTCTGTGACCAGTACGTGGAGCATTAGATTTTCCATCCCCTACTGCACTGGGATTCCCTTGGCAACATGGTCTGCCCTGGGGAAAGCATGATCATGATGCTCAGTGCCACTCTGGTTCATGTGGTGTGTCCCAATGCAGTCCCAGCACTTCTGCAGCACCTCTCTCATAGTGCAGCCCAAAGTGGAGGGGCCCATCTGACATGTGCTTCAGCACAGCCACAGTGAGAGGGTCTCCTATGCGTTCAGATGGCCAGATTTCATGAATCCCATGTGTTGGCTTAATTTATATCAACCGCCCTATGTCAGACCAATGTTACGTATCCATCCAGCTTTGTACCCCATCTTTGGTAGTAGTTCATCACAGATGTCTAGGAAAGAATAGGAATATATGAACAAGGTAAAAATATATACAACAAAATATATACAACAAAATATATACAACAAATACAACAAATATACATATATTTGCTTTTATCCATTTGCTGTTTGAACCTGAGCATTAGCAGCCATTACATATTCTTACTTACCCACAGTCTGTATGAAAAACTACTTCCTTAGATTTGTAACTGTTCTTTTCCTCTCTCGTGGTCCCACAAGTCTGAGAGGTCTGTACCATGAAGAAATGCACACTTAGCCTTGGTGAAAAGGGTCTTAATGTGTATCCAGTCCTGCATAGAGAGCATGGCAGGAGATCATCATGTTATTTCCCCTTCTTAGCCACTACCAAGTGGTGAAGACAAAATTTTGCATTCAAAATATGCTTAAAATGAGTAGACATTAAAATAGATTCATGCTGTGGCTCTGACCACAGAGAGATGAGAACCAACCTAGCCATTGGCTAGGCACCGTTTGAGAACAGATGTTCTGTATAGTTCTTGGTGTTCTGGAAAGCTACAAATTTGATTGAACCTTAGCACAGTGATGGTTTGGCTTGTCTAATCCACATGGACAGTGGTCTCACCCCAGCAGCAGGATTACTGCTGCTGGTGGTCTCTGATGAATCTACCCCTCTTGCTGGACTCCAGACCTGAGCTGTAGCAGAGGCTGTCATTGTGTGGTTCCCTTTGTCAGCTGATATTTAACCAAATAATGCAGAACCCACACAGAATCACAGAATGCTTAAGGCTGGAAGGGACCTCTAGAGATCATTTAGTCCAACACCCCTGCTCCAGCAGGGGCACCTAGAGCATGTGGCACAGGGTGGCATCCAGGCAGGTTTTGAAGATCTCAGAGAAGGAGACTCCACAAGCTCTGGGCAGCCTGTTCCAGGGCTCTGTCACCCTCACAGTAAAGAAGTTCTTCCTCATATGGAAATGGAACTTTCTATCTTTCAACTTACACCCATTATCCCTCATCCTGTCACCATCATGGAGAAGAGCCTGGCCCCATCCTCCCTACAGTCACCCTCCAGGTACTTGAACAGGTTGATCAAATCTCCTCTCAGCCTTCTTTTCTTCAGACTAAACAGGCCCAGCTCGCTTAGTCTTTCCTCATGAGTTTCCCCAAATGATGAGGAGAATGTGGAGACTAGGACTTTGATCCAAAGGCCTTGTAAACCCATGATTCACTCTATGTTGTGTGTTGTTTTAGTCAAGGACATTTTCAGTGTCCTGCTCCAGGAAGGAAAAGGCTAAGCCCTAAGGCTAGACCCTGCCTGGCTGGGGACATCTCTGTGGGAAAGGCCAGGGATGCGGGTAGGCAGCAACCTGCACGTGGGCTGCCTGAGGGACTAGGGCTTCTTCGTCGGGGAGGAGACATGGCTTCAGGAGGACCCCACAGCAGCCTCCTAGTACTTACAAGGAGGTCTCTGAGCACACAGAGCTGGGTCTTCACAGTGGTGTTTGGTGGGAGGCAATGGACCCTAGCAGGGTTCAGACTGGAATATCGAGAATATCCCTCCATGAGGACAGTCATGCAGTGGGACAGGTTGCCTGGAAAGGTGCCATCTCCATTCTTGGGGGTTTACAAGACATGACTGGACAAAGCTCTGAACAATCTGGCCTGACCTCATGGCTGGCCTTGTTTTGAGCAGGAAATCTAGAGAAGTCCTCATACCTTCCATCCTGAACTACTCTATGAAATGTTTCTTGTAACTGGGTTGTCTTTTTTATGTAGGGTTTCTGGTGTCTACTAATACAGCTTTCTCTCAAGGCAGACATTAATAGGGCCTCTCCTCTCTAGAAGGTTGCCTGTCTTCATGAAACATGTAGGAAAAATAGTGTCCTAGAGACCTTGCCCCTCTGTCAAATTTGATTGAACTTCTCTAGTTTCAAAACCCCAACTCAGGTACACACAGATGGCCTAATTGCAAAAGCCTCATTTCCTTAGGTGAGTAGGCTATAGTATCCACATTAGTTCATTTTTAAAAGTGGACAAAAGTTGAGAGAAACATAGTAATTGCTAAAACAGTTTGCTTCCCCTTAACATAAAGATAATTAAAATAGATAGTTCTTCCATGAAAACAAATGCATCTAATTGTGTCTAAGATATGCTACAGTAACAGGAGACTTCATGAGCCTTCTAAGCAGCATATTCTGAACTGGCTCAAGTGCGTGCACATCAATCAACCAGAACTAATCTCAGAGTAAACATATACTCTGCAACAGCAAAACCATCATGGAATCCTCTAAGCTTTAATTAAAAACCTATGAGAGATTTTTTAAACATGGAATGGGCAATGAGATTAATTATCAAATGTGATCATAGCTGCAATAATGCTGTTCGTAATCTTGGGCTGAGTTTTTCAGCATTGTGTGTCAGTTTTGTAACAAAATAATTCTGGAGGTTGATACAATTGTTGTTTTATATGGTCCTTTTAAGTGATTCTTACGAAGATGTCTACATTACTTTGACATGGCCTACTGAGGAAAATATATTGCTTGGAGTGTGAGCTTATGTATATTGTGTGCTTATAACTGCATTGAACTGAATAGATGCTCTGAGCAGCTGCATTTTAAAGGTTCTTAAAATTGTAGCTCCCCCACAGCATTACTGTTTAAGGCAGGTCTGTGAAGCAGAGACAGGATTCTCATATATTTACTCTGGATTCTCCCTGGCTCCACATGCTACTGCTCTGTCCTCCCCTTGCTGCTGCCTGTGCTCCCTTTGTGCCCTACCGCATGGCTGGAGGTATTTGTGCTCTAGGACCACATACACCATGGACAGAACATCTCCCTTGGTTATTAGTTGGCTACATCTCAAGAGCTGTTTGTATGGTGACCTCCATGTTATAGGCAGCTCAGTGGTTGAGGAGCCTGCAACATTCCCATTCTCTTCCCTATCTCCCCTTTGCCTAGGGACTAGCCTCCATCAGGAGAAGGAACCAAGGACAAGCCATATGAGAATCACCCCTCTTTCATTTGTGTCTCATGTAATGAGCAAGTGCTAGTCACAAAATGAGTGTCTCTGGTTTGCACTCATGCCCTTAGGAAGATTGAAATTATTGCAGTGAAATTCTCTTAATTCGTTTTCTCATACTGCTGAAGTTGCTATTTCAATGTTTTCTGAATAAAATAATGAGCGACCTCATTTGGAACAAATGATAACTCTTTGGAACTCATTTTGCTGTAAGGATGGCATATAAATGAAGCTGGCTTTTGGCACAACATTTTTTTCTCTCTGAACATCAACTACTGGCAGAAATAGATGAAAACAGTTTCTCACTCCTCACCGCCTGTTTACATTTTCCAAATGCTGGATTTTATGATTATAGGGTTTTAGATTCTGAGTTTGCATCTTGTATTTTACATAATAATGAGTTTGTGTCTGAGGCTGAGTTGATACATGAGAAAGCAGAACCACCACCGCCACCACCCAGAAAGCGGAAAAGCGACATCAGATTAGAAAGGAGTTCTGAGCTCTTCATTTCTTTTTTTTTTTTCTTTTTTTTTTCCTCCAAAAAGCATCTTCAAGTTGGGTTTTCTGCCTTTGGTCTGTATGAAAGGAGTCTGTTTTCCTGTTTTGTAGCTCTGTTTCCAGCTACTTCCTAGTAAAAGATTTCCTAAAGTAACATTTTTCAATAAGATTTTTCATTGTAAATTAAGAGGTCTACTATGGATCATTCAGCCTAATAAATTCTTTTTTAGAGCCTTAGAGCCCTTTTCCACTTGTCACCATAGAGTGACCTTCTACTACCTGTGCTGACTGTAAAAGTATAACAGCAGCAAAAGGAATCCTTGGGTAATGCTTAACCACCACTATGTTTTTACAGTTTGTTTCCTAACTACAAGGAGTTTCTCTTAGTAAAGCAGAGTATGTGTGCCTGTGTAGTAAGACTGTTTCTAGAAAGTTAGAAGAGAAAACCTTCTGAGGTCCCTTCCAACCTGAATTATTTTACAATCCTATATGGATTAAAAAAAAAAAAAAAAACACGCACAAAGCAAACTTGCTTCGCTGTTTCCAAAAATGACATATTTCTTCACGGAGTATTTTCAGTGTGTTATCTGCACAGGTTTCAAATAGCAGAGAGCTGTGACAGGCACTGTGGCACACTGGGTGTGTGAGGTGAAGTGGTCCTTTAGCATCTGTGCAGCACACAGCAATGTTCTGTGAGCTTCTCTTTCCTCCACCTCTCAAGATTTTCGCTGCTTGTATATAGACTTCATTGGCTGACCTAAGAGGAAGACTTATATTTCAATGCATGTTCTTTGATGAAAGAGAAATCAGACCATTTCAGAAGGTCATGCCAGGAAGCACTTAATATCTGTATTGTTTAAACAGCAAAAGTAGAACATCTCTGAACAATGATCCCTAGTAGGATCTTGGCTAAAGGTGATCTGTGAACGGATCTTGCATAGATTCCTAGTCACTTGAGTTGCATAGAGAAGTCCAAGCACCTTCAACAATATGAGTTTCAAGTTCCTGGTAGATAGGCTTATGATGGTACAGTGTACTGCAGAATATCCCATTAGTACTGTGGCACTGAATAGGAACGTGGCTCTCCTTTTATGAAGAGCTACAGTAAAACTCTGGAGACATGGAATATGTCTGAATTCTTCAGCTTGAGGACAGCTGTGATTAAAATGAGCTTGCAAAAATAATGTTGTAATAGTAGTCTGTTTTCTTCCTCTGTCTGTGATTAGACATAAGTGACTCATACTGAGGTGTAACTCTACCTTTCCATTTGAGAGGACTGTCAGTTCTCCAGCTATATGGTGAATTATTATATGTTTATTAGGAAAGGGTGAATGAGAGAAATGGTCTTCGATTAAATGTTTACCCAATTTGTGTCCAGCTGCTTTAAGAATATGCTATTCCTATTTAGGATCTTAGCAGGGTTGGTTAAATCCATCTGTTCTATAGTGGTATTATGTTAAGCACAAAATAAAGAACACCAAGCAGGCACCAGCTGCAGTTATCAACAAGCAGTCTATTGAAATCCACTTACTCTAGCTTACTAGACACTTCTGAGAAAGAAAGACCATTCTAATATAGTTAAGGCTAGAACAAGCTTATGTCTCCTCAGATACACACAAGCAACCCTGATGATCCTAGCTGGTGGTCTGGATGGCAAGAAAGGGCAGGACAGTCTTGTAAAAGCTGCTTTGACTTCAATGGCAATATGAACTTAGGCATGCGGGCTGCAGGATTTGGCCCCATGCAAACAATGGGAGTATGTGAAACTAATTATCTGCCCATTGACGGTTTCTCCTCCACCTTCCCCCCTTCTAATTTCTAATGAATGTAGATAATTGCTCTGTTCCCACTAACACACAGATTAGGGCTCTGGGATTAGGCTGTGTGATTGAGTAGTTAATACTAAAGGTAAACGCCTCTGATGTTCTTGTTAAATGCATTCTTGCTAGTAAGTTAAATCATCAGTCTACTAAAGCATTACTAAAAGATTTAAATACTTGTTTTGGAGACTCCTAATAGATTTCAATCGTTTCTGACATACTGTGACGTGCTTTAGAATGTTCATTTATATACAGTTTGATTTCTTTTGATGATTGTCAACTTAAGTTACTAAAAAAGGAAAGCATTTTGTATAGGGAAGGGGGTGGAGGGAAAGCAATATATTAGAAACATGAGTAGGTGCCCTGGCTTGTCCATCAGTCTTGGCATCATTCTATTTGTACATTTTCTAAAGGATTAGAAGTAATCAGTTCCAGAGGATGTGCTCTGCAGTACTGGCAGCATCTACTTTCCTGGCAATCATTCCAAATATTTTATACAGTTTCATATTGTCTTATGTAGTACTGAGTGCTGGCGGGTTTGATGTAAACAGTGTTAATGTTTTAACTTCTATGGCAGTGAGTTTTTTCCCCCTGTGGTGCCTTGAGCTTTATAAAGCTCAAACTCAGAGGGACCCATCCAGCTCAGAGGGAGTGCTTGCATGAGAGGAACTCTGGGATCACCCTCCTGAAAGCCTGGGTCTCTGTGTCACTCTGCACATCACGGCCATATAGGTGAACCCTCCCAGCCTTTCCTTTTCAAGGAGAGCTGAGTACTGAGCATCACCCACCAGGATCAAGATCTTCTCCCAGGCAGAAGGGGAAGAGCATTCCCCGTGGGATGTGCTCATTACATTCACATTTACCCGCCAAGTGAGAAATAGCAAAGTCCCCCATCCTCCTTTTTTTTTTTTTTTTTTTTTTTTTTTTTTTACCATTTGCAGATAAATAACTTCCAAGGTGTGATCTTCACCATGCATTTGTAGCTGCTGTCAGATCCAACCTCCATTGCTTCATCAAAGCTACATTTGGGAACAAAGTCAAGGACCAGGCTTTCAAGTCTGAGTCCCCATTAAGAATATGTGAGAATTCAGTTCATTGGATGGGAGTATCTGTCCACATCTACTACAGTTTGTGTTATTTATTTATTTTTTTTTTCCCTGATACAATCCGGTTGATTCCAGTGGAGGTACTTGCAAGAAGAGGAGTAAGTCAGGACATTAAGACAATAACAGGATAGAGTTAAGAAAGTGACATAGGAGTATTGCTTAGTTTCCTCAAAATGAGAAGTATAACATTAATAAAAGGGAATTCTCTAATCCTTGAGGGTTAAGGCTGTGTTATTGACAAAAAGAGAAAGGACATGTAGTATCAGGAAATGGTTTGCAGTAATAACTAGCAAAGTTATGGCATTAAAAAAAATCTGGTAATACTGTAATAGGTAATACTGTGAAAAAAAATGTTTCTTAATACTGCATTTGCCTAAAGTAACATCAATGTTGATTGAAGTAATGTAATTTTCATATCTAAAATGTTGCAGCGAAGGGTATGTCTATTTCATTTATGTTTGCAGAAACTTAATCTACAGGAAAAGATTTTATAACAGAATTGGAGGTTAAATTTCATTTGCTGATTTAATAAAAGCTAACAGGATGGATTTGGGGATATTTCATTAATCTTTCTTTCCTTTCAGTGAAAAGGAAATTAAGTTCAATCTAGTTCAAACTTTGCTTCACTATTATACAATAGGCTGCCAATGTCCACGTTCTCTCTGGCAAGTTAAAACCTAATTAGTCACAGAAAATTCTTCCCTGATCCTGTCACAGTGAGGCAAGAAAAGCCTGGGCTGCAGACAAAGAATTCAGATGCACTCGATGCCTTGCCGTGGCTCTTTTTAATGTCCATGCTTTCCTATATGGCATACAGTGACATAACTGAGAGCAATGTATTTTATCTTGCATGCAATGAGGTCAGTTATAAAGGGTCCAGCTGGGGTAGGCAGAAGTCTGCACCAGACTGCAGCTTATTGAACCTCCCCTGCCACAGCCACCCTCAGCTGAGCTCTCCATGCCCGCGCCAGCTCCATGCCCAGACTCCAGGGATGCTCCAGCTTGGGCGGTGGGAGCAGGCGGGCTGGCTCGACACCTCCTGGCACCAACTGCAGCAAGAGGGATCCAGCTGCTCCGATTGTCTCCTGGCCGGTTTGAGACCAGCCACTTTGCAACTTTGCATTTCAACCTTTCAGAATTTTGAAGAAAGGGATCAATTTAATTTAGAAACAAAATGGTATCTGGCAATTCTCCTACCACTTATATAAAATAACATTTGTTCTTTCGACACTCTTGATTACACCTAATAAAAAATAATTAGCTATTAAAAATACCTGCCCTTTCTTATTCCAGGCTTAATTCTAATAACTGCAGAAGAGTTATGTTGGGGCTGAATTTGGCCCTTCTGACATCTATGTTGTCCCATAGTATATTGAATTTCGAGTATCCAATGGAATTTTCATGGCGTACATTGATCATTAGCTGAGAAAGGAAAGGTATTTTACCTCTGGAGGCAGGATTGTATTGCACAATCGACACAAGCATTTTTTGTAAAGGATTGCTTTGAACTTCTCTGCATAGCTAGGTCAGAGGCAAAGCGTCAAATTAGTTGGAGGGATGAGCTGTTGTGGTTTGTATTTTGACTGAGATTTTTCAACAGAGCCTAATGGCACTATCTCATGTAACACCTCTGAAAATCCCAGCTGTCACAGTAATAGCTTTACAGTGAGCTTTATGAAGGTAAAAAGCCCTCTGTGGTGTAATCCAAGTGCAATCAGTAGTAATTCTAGTTCTTTCTGAAATTCAGCAAAAAAAAGCAAAAACCTTAGGTAGAATTTTAGCTTCCACTTCTGTCCCTGATCTGAGACTAGGTATCTATTTGGAGGCAGTCCCCTCTCTCCCTCCCCTCTTTCTTTTTCTTTCTTTTTTTTTTTTTTTTTTAACAGATAGGGTGTGGAGAAGAGCTGAGCAAGGCTGCCCTTCTCTACTGCTCCTGGCTGCAGCTCTCATTCAAATTCCTCTCAGTGCTGCTCTTCCAGAACTTACTTACACTCACACTGGTGACTAAACCAGTGCAGGTATGCTGCACCATGCGGAGGATTGTTATGAGGAAATCCTGTGGGATTTGCCTTATGAAGACTCCCTTTTTTTTTTTTATCTTCCCTTTTCAGTATGCCCAAGCTATTTCTGGGAAAGATTTCTCTGCATCTGCTGGGTTAAGCATTTGAATGCCTCAGGCTTGCAAACAATTCAGTATGCTGATCTGTGGCTTAATTACAACATTAAACTGCTGAAACAGAAAAAAATTATATAAAATAATAATGTGAGCATAAACACATAGGCTACAGCAACTCAGGGATTCATTATGTTATTTACCTGCTACTGTAAAGCAGAATTTTAAATGGATGTGTCACGTTTGAGGTTTGTTTTTTTTTTTTTTTTTGTATGACTGTTAAAGAACATACTACTGTGGAAGATATTAGCATTCCAGGCTTTTACTATATTTGATTATAGCTGATAGCAATCAAAGTAATTTTACTGCCAATAATAACGCTGACTGCAACTTAATTTAATAGTATGGAGTTTAGATATTATTTATATCATTCTTCAGATGTTGATAACTTTAAATGTAACTACAAAATATTTTGCAGAGAAAACTTAAAATATGGGATATTTAATTTACTGCCTTGGCCTCACTGCTTAAAAATGTTCAGACTACACAAACATTTTTATACCAGTTGCTTTTAAGACAGCTTTTCCATGGAGCATAGGGCTCTTTCATGATATTCTGAGAACTGCTAACAACTTCAACATTGTGAAGTATATAAGGGGGAAAAACATTCCAGTACTTGAAAAATTAGACTTCTCCAAGTAACACTGTAGTTCACCAGAAGTAAATAAACAATCATGAGGAAAAATAAAACCATTTAATGATTATTTCCACATCGTGTGTGCTTTTCTTAGTTTGCTTGTCTTAGAATTGCACTATAGCCACTCCAATTTGCTACCACCAGTTTTGAGAGTTACTTCAGAGTCACAACACTAGAAAAGATCGGATTTTCATCTCATTGTAATTATGGGATTTTGCCACCAACTTACTGATTTTGCCAGTGATTAGCTGATAGTGATCAGCAGGGTTTGACCGATACGCTACAAAGTCCATGAGATGTATGCCATAGCCCTGAGTGCTACAGTGTATGAGCGTAGGGTTTTGTTTGTTGCTTTCTTTTGACTTATTTAAAAAAGACCTATGTCCACAGATACTCACAACCCAAACGTTTTTGTTGTGAACCTTTTATTGTCAGGGTGCACTGTCTAGTGCTCTGCGTTCAGTGCTTAAAAGGCTGGAATGGGTAAGAAGTGGAACAGACAGCAGTTGCCATATCTTGCTTTCTCGTGGTCTGCTAGACTGTCCTGAGGGCTAATCAGAGTGGCACTGAAATGGTCTCCTGTAGTTTCTTATTCTCCAAACACTAATTTTCTTGTTTCCTTTTCACAAACTGACATTGGTTCTAAACTTTGGAGAGGGAAGCATGATGTTTTCATGCTTTCAGAGAGCTTGTTAATTCTGTTATCAGAAAATAATGTTATTCCCTGTTAGAGAAGAGGAAACAAAGTCAGAAAAGTTACACTCAGGTTGTTTGGGGAGAACCTGAGGTCAGACTCCAGGCCGTCCTTGAGTTTGATCTCATGTTCAGAGTTGAGTCTGTCTTCCTCTCCTGGGGAGAAGAAAAGCTCAGAGAAAAGCTCAGTTATGCTGTGTGATCAGGAGGGTCCCGCTGAGTGTGTAACATGTCACGATGTCAACAGTTGCTGCTACAAGGACACTAAAGGCAGCAGCAGTCCAGGGTCCTGCTGTTCCTTTCTTGCCTGTTTCTGCCCACATTGTTGGGAGGAGATGCTGTAAACCAGGACAAAGAAAAGCCTTTTATTTATTTTTTTAACCTCAGCCTCACCAATCTCCTCCCTCAATATTTTTTTTCAAGATGAGGTTTCTAAGATGACCTGCCCACAGTGCCATCTGACAAACATGCAAGAGGCAGAATGCTGAAAATGGGGAAAGCAAGTGGCGCAGGATGAGCAAGAGAGCGATAGCTCCTTAAGCCCATATTGCCAACAGCAGATCCATGTCATCAGATCACTAGCCTCTGATGCACTCTGCAGAAAGTGCCTGATGAGTGATTTGGTAGCCTCTAGCCAAAACCAGAATATTAGCTCCATTTGCTAATGCTATCTTGGCTGCTAAAAACACCCAAAGAGTCTCTAGGGTTGGGGGGCATGTGGGTAAAGGGATGCAGGGGAAGCAGGAAGCAGGAACCAGGGTCAGAAGGGGCAATAAACTCCATGTGCTCTTGGGCCTTTTCCACAGGGACTTCCCTCCCACTAGCTTTGGGGAATACTAGAGAGAGAGCACCCAAGTCTGTCCTCCCTGCTCACATGAGTAGTTCTTACTCATGTCTGTTGTCCCGCCAGGATGATATAGCTGCAGTAGGGTAATCAGCAGTCTCAGCTCTCTCTCTCAGAAAGCCCTTCTAGACTCATCCAACTACTGTATTCAAAAACTCTTGCCAAATGAAGTTAAAAACGAATAATAGAAACATCAGTCGCCTCACTCTAGAGTGAATTACCTCTCTGCTTTAACAGACTTTGCGATAGAAGACAGAAAGAATTGTGTATTTATTTCTAAGATTATTGAATTACATATATAATATGCTTCCTGAGTATTAGTAGAGTTTATAACTGAATTCACCCTATCCATGCTCTGGTTACGTCTAATGAGGATAATTATTACATGGCTTAACTATAATTCTGTATTGACTCTTTTGCGCATGAAAAGCTTTTGTTGGCAAGCATCAGTGGAGAGCTTCAACAAAAGACATCTTTAGCTTGTGTAAACATTGTTTTTTCAAGGTCTCACCCTAACCTACTTTAGACTAACTACTTTCTCCTCAATTGAGTTAATACAGCCAGAATGATATAAGGATGGGATTAGATACTGGCTTACACCAAAAGGGAAAAAAATAAAGCATGTTGGATGGGGAAAAAATGCAGTTAATTCCATCCTGTCAGCAGTGGATATTAAAGATTATTAGTTGGCACGCAGTTATGTGTGAATCACAATAGTGGTACTGTTACTTTTCTATTTCATTTTGCAGAGGCAGGTAAATGCATAGCTTTGGTATCATCAGCAGTGATTATTTGTTGCTTGCAAGGATTTGAGGTTACATTAAGGCATTTGACAGTTCAACAGCAAACATCTCTGTGTAATAAAACATCACACTTTTTACATAGTCTTAGTCAATGAGTAGAAGTTAAGAAAACTTCTGTCTGTCAGAAATTTGGCTATGGCTGCATTTTTGAATGTGTTTTTTGAGGCAGTAACTAGTTACTGTGTTTGGTAATTGTTAAAATGATAAACCAAGGAATATAGCTCTCTTTTTGCTGCTTCCCTCTGCTGGATCGTGCCAGTAGTGCCCGTTCTGTGTCACAGGCTACGAGCAGCGACAACCCGAACAGACTTCTCTTCACCTTAGGAGCAGAGAAAGTGGAGATTATATCAACAAGAATCTTGTTCTGACTCCCACTATGATTTTTTTTTCTGTCTTGAGGTTAATTAGCAGTTATGGAGTTGTAAAATTTGCAGAAAATCATAGGTATAGTATTATTCTATACTATTGAATATCCTTGGCTCAAATGGCATCCAGTCTAAGGCTTTAATCCTGGAAGCTCTTCTGTAGAGGGGGAAATGGAGCAGGGCTGGAGCCCCTATGGGAACAAGCCTTTTATGGGCACCTGAAGCTGATTTCACTGCTGGGGCCTAGAATAGCTCAACAGAAGGGAGAAGAGGTGTAATATGCAAGAAGTCAAATTAATTATTGGATATGAATGTTGAAAGAGCTGTTTTTAATAAAATAAGCCTCTAGAGCATTGTCTGTGTTTTACTTCTTTTCATAGATTTGCACAGCCAAAAGCGACTGCTGTCATAATGCAATTTGACTGTCTGGCTGCTGTTTCATGACCAGTAACAACAGTACTTGAACTAGAGCATATATTTTAGGAAAAAACCCAAACCCAACCTTCTAATCTTGGTTTCCAGTTTCCAGTGACAGAAGGCCTCCCACGACACGGTGACATTCCCATGACTGAGTCCCCTTGTGCAGCTTAGCTCCCCTCACACAGCTAACGGGTCTCATTTCAAGATTTATACATCCAGCTTCATTTTTCAGCCACTGGACCTTGAACATCTTTGTCTCCAAACCTGACAAAGCCAATTGCTAGGTCTGGGCACCCTAAACAATGCAGGAAGTGGAGAAGCCTGTGTAGTTCTGTCAGAGTGTCCAAGCATAGGATTTTGCTACCTCTCATTCAACTGTCCCAAGAGTCCCACCACAGAGAAGACTAGCCTTTTGGAGACAGCCTTTTGGAGACAGCGGTGAAGCTGAAGTCCATATGAATAACTGCGAACATACCCAGATCTCTTCAGTTACCATTTCCCAGAGTAATAAATGAGGGCCTGTGCTTCTATACTTAGATGTCTGACTTCAGAGATGGCTGTACTGAAACACAAGTCATTTGTGCCAAATATACCAAGAAATGTAGATTGCTGCTCTATGCTCTTAAAAGCATTTATCTCTGTGTTAATTTTTCATTTTTCTTGGGTAGAAGTTTCACTTCAGTACACAGCTAGCTAAGAGTATTCTCCAGAACTCCAGCTTCATTTAAGATGACTATTTCAGATTGCAGCTATTTGAAACCGTAAATATTAATTTTCTCCTCCAAAGAAGGAAGCTAAAGTTTTGTCAAATGAAGCACAAAGGTACGTAAATCATACTGTCATTAGATTTCATTCCCTGGCCTGTGCCCCTTCAAATTCTAGAAATGGATCAACGAATACATCTGCAGAAAATGACAAGGGTTTAGTTTTCAGTTAAATTTAAGAGTATGGGAGGTCTCCTTGTCATTGTTGTAAAGACAGTTTGGGAGACCGAGAAGAGAGATGAAAACATCTCCAGTTCTCTGACAGTAACATAACTTGGACAACAGGTGATTTAACTCCTTGAGTAAAACCACATAAACATATTTTCCATAACAGAAGAAGCTGACCCAATAAAACTAAACCCTGCCCTCTTTGTGGAAATTTCTTCCTCTGAATGCATGCACCAGTTTTAGCCCTCACTGTTTATTTGCTTCTGCTTTAGGTTAGAATTCTGTTTCAGTTTACAGAGATCTCCTCAAACTTCTACTGGATGTTTTCCGCCTGGTTTACATTGAGGTTAGAATTTACAGGATGAACAAAGAGTTCAAAAAAAACTTATTTTGTATTTTTGTTACACACTGTTCTTCAATCGATAGTTTATTAAGCTTGAACGGTTGCTTTTACTCCTATTGCTAATATTCAAGCAAGGCTCTAAATCTTCCAGAAAAGACAGATCTCTCTTAATAAGCATGTTAATAGAGTGTTTTCAGTCTGGAGATCTGCAGAGCACCCTTTGGGTCATTAAGTCAAGGCCCTCCCACTACAGCCACATATTTGGTCTCCCGAGCTTCTGCAAGGCACCAAGCTTCAACACCCTGTAATAAATTAGAGAGCTATTCTACAAAAGGAATGGAAAGCACTTAGAAGAAAATGGCATCCTCGATAGCTTTAGTCTTTATAATGACAGAGGATGTCATTACAAGAAAACTGAAACTCCTGGATGCTCCTGGGCACTGGACCATACCACATGCTTCAGAGCATGGCTGAGCAAAAAGAGATCTCCACTAATCCTACTGGAGCGACCACAGGAAGAAACAGCTTCTAGGCCTAATGCTAAGATGAGCAGTAGCAGGAACACTATTTCCCTCACCTCTGTCTTGTCCCTTGTTGTCACTATCATCAACGCTTCAAAGAAAGTTAGGAAAACACAACAATCTTGAAACTTCTTTGGCAGATGAACACTGAGTCAGAACAGTGGGAAATAAATATTCTCTGGTGTCACAAGTAATTGCTGAAAGCTCTGAGGTGTGAGTTCAATATATCCCTTCTCAATGCTGCTTGGAAACTGGACATTGAGAGATTCCTGTTAAAATGTTAATTCTCTATTTCCAGTTCTCTGGTTCCATCAAACAGTCCTGTTGGTGTTATCACATTTCATGTGACTTTCCCTCAGCGCCCTGTTTGAGAAACTTATTCAAAAACTGAAGTTTCCAGGTGGTTAGGAACTTTTTTTTTTTTTTTCACTGTTTTCTGATAACTGGATTTTGTGAAGAGGTTTGAAAGCCTCTAAGGTTTTTGCCTGACTAATATCCCAGACACACAAATCTTAGACCCAGTTATGCCACAGTGGTACTCTGCTTTTCAGAATACCATTTAAAGTTACTGGGAAACTGCTGAAGACATTCCTTGAAGGGGGAAACAGACAACGCCAGGGCAATTTGGACCATAGTGAGTGAATGAATCAAGTGAAGAGTTTTGAGCTAATGGACCACACACCATGTGTCATGTTCGCATTGCGATCCCAAGGTCATATGAATTAGCTTTACCTTGTTTTTGCACAGACTAGATAAATAAAAACACACTCTAGAAATTTAAATAATTGGCCAGAAAAACCTCAAGCCACTGTCTGCTAGGTAGCTATATGCACTCTGCTGTTGCTCTCCCAGCGGTGTGCAGAGAGTTTTGGTTTTCAGAATGTCTGTGGTATTAGCTGATCAGGCAGGAGAAATGAAAACTTTTGTGTCTCAACAAGGACTTTTGCAAAAAAATTGGTTTTGGGGAGGGCAATTTTCTCAGCAGGTGCAGGGTATTGCTTTCTGTTGGCACAGCAGTTTTGGCTTGGCTAAAATGAATGTTTATTCTGTGTAACTCTGAGTGTAATAAGAATGCTAGCAAAAACCACTTGGATAAAGAAAAAAGGAAATGTTTAGCCTTAACTCTGCATTCTCAATTAAATGATTACTGCTTCAGGATGAAATTGTTCTTGATTCTTATTGTAAACCTTTCAATTTCTTACATAAATAGCATGATTATATTTACACAAATAGTTGCACCCTGGAGTACAACAATCCTATTGTATACAAAAATCCTATTAAAATTCCCTGAGAGAACTTCCCTATTTTGAATATGGTCTCTGTTATGCATAAAACCAGACCTCACCACTTTTTTATTATTGTTATTCAAAGCCAAACTCTGTCTTTAGAAGCATACACCCACGTACAGAATTGATTCTTTAGAATTCTCTCCAAGGCTCCAATATAGGAAAACACATTTGTAGTTGAATGCACAATCATTTAGAGTAATATAATATACTTCTATGTTTCCTGAAACCCTGTAGTGTGCGTTTAGACACGAGATAGCAAGCATATCCAAAAGTATCTGATTCATTTTTGAAATAAATGGTTTCAACCTTGTCTTCTACCAATAGCAACTATAAGCCTAGCTTCTAAGTAGGAAGGAGTCTAAGGTCACAAGACATCTTTCTGTGGCTTTTTGCTATTCTAAGTTCCCACACTCTCAATGAATATTTCCCCCGGGCAGAGTGATGCCACTATATAAAGTTTGAGGTTTCAAAATGAGATAAAAAGTAAAATGTGTATAAAATATCTGTAAAGTAATATATGTGCTCTCTCAGAAATTTGAATCAGGAGGCAGGCGTTAGCGTTTGACCGTAAGGGCAAAGCAAAACTTTACAGTAATAGTGCAAAATAAGCAAGTATCTTTGGATCAGCAGCTGCTTACTGAATCAGACTACCCACGCTGTAGAATAGAATAGGGACACCAGTCGAAACTATGACCGTGCTGAAGAGCTGGCCATTGATCCTGCTACTTCTGCAAGTTTTGATGTGCGCAGACATTCAAACAAGTATTTTTGTTCATCAAAGATTACCTCTGGAAGACATAAACACGTGTTAATTGGGTCAATTAAAAATTGAGGATTTTACTCAAAATAATTAACCTGTCTTGATTCCATACTTACGAAAAAGTGCATTCCTACACATTCTGTTGTTTCAAAGTGAAATAAAAATAATCACTTATTAAGAAGTAATTTGTTTTCACTTTTTCCTTTTCATTTTTTCCTTTTCAAAACTCAACTAAATCACTCTGAAAGCATTTTTTTTAAGTGAAAACTTTTAGAAAGTACAAAAATGAGATGTGTCTACCATGGTCTACTTCCATATTAGGAAGGAAGGAAGGAAGGAAGGAAGGAAGGAAGGAAGGAAGGAAGGAAGGAAGGAAGGAAGGAAGGAAGGAAGGAAGGAAGGAAGGAAGGAAGGAAGGAAGGAAGGAAAGGAAGGAAAGGAAGGAAAGGAAGGAAAGGAAGGAAAGGAAGGAAAGGAAGGAAAGGAAGGAAAGGAAGGAAAGGAAGGAAGCCCACCCTGTAATATTGTATCCAATTTTACTTGAATTGTCATGGGGTTTTTTGCCAAAATTACGGGTTTTGTCAAGCAGTATCCATCTGAGAAATGCAATCCAAAACTCTAGCAAATAACTTTCCTGCTGTTGTCAAATGTCCTTTAGAAAAGATACCTCTGAGTATATTCTGTAAAGGTAGGGAGTACTATTAAGAGTCCTAAAAGATCCTGTAATGTTTCAAAACCACACAGTTCCGTGGACAGGGTGTAAAACTAATGAAGCTAAAGTGGTAGGAAGCTATCCTGATCCCTGAGGCTGGGAAGAAGCAGGGCACAGCAGTCAATAACCATAGCAGGTGAGTGGACTTAATAATACCCTGTGCTACCTCAGGCTGGACATACAGTCCATATTATTTTGTGAGAAATGACAAATCTTTGGTTTTGAGAGTGATGGCCAGCGACAATGTATTTTGTATTTCCTGACGCAGCATGAATCTAAGAATGTTTCTTATTTCATATGGGAATGATTTCAGGATGCTAGCGACATAATATTCAGGGAATGAACAGTCTAAAATTTCTATAAACACCAGAATCAAGGCACTTATGAGTTTTAGTAAAAATTTTATTGAAGTCTGGTCATGTTGGCATATTGTGCATTTTAAATGTAAATTAGATTACTGGCGGTAGATTCAATTTAGTGGTAAAAATGTAAAGAAAACAGTTGGGCTACAGATGAAACAATAATGTAGCTGTTCTGTAGTTAAGAGAACAGTGAAATCCAGAAACAAATGGTGTTTGGGAATATTTAGGGTAGAGGAAACATGCTGCATATGATTAACGTGGTCAATTTTATGCAGCACAGTAGTTTTTGTTCAGCTTTGAAGAGCAGTTTCTGATAGTGAACATATGATAGGGTGAATGGATGGCTCTGAGGCTTAGCAATGGGAACAGAAGACCTTTCATCTTTAGATCACTTGTTAAAATTCAGCCCAGACCACAGTGATCAATGCTGAGCTTGTTTCACGTGACACCACTTCGTTCCTTCTCCCTTCCCGACTTCACTGCTTTAGGCCCAGATATTGTGTGTCTCAAAAGCACCATCCTGCTCGGCACTCAGAGGTAGTGGAGAAGAAAGACCCTGCTATAGTGGGGATGCTCAGCTGCGCTTTATCTTTCTCGAAGGTGGAATGAGTTCACTCTTGCTGCACTGGCATCATTCTCTAGATGCAGTGCAATTCCTCTTGTCAGGTTTGTCCCTCTGCACCTTTCAAATCTTCCAGCTTTTCAAGTTTACAGGAATCGCTGCTGCTGCAGGTGGCTAGGGTAATGCAGACAGGGGAAGGTTCTAATACCGTGATCTGACTGATCAGTTCCATATATAAAGCTTTTAAAACTGATAGCATTCCTTCATTGTACACAATTAAGAAATGCCTCATAATTCTATTTCGTCTTAACAGCTTTTTGTCTTCTTTTTTTTTTTGTAACTAACATTATGCTGTGTTGCAGAACTTTCGAGTATCTTCAGCTGTCACTAGGACTTCAAAATAGTTGAAAAGTCGCTGGCCATTCTTCTTTATCAATAGACATTTTTAAGGAAAAAAAAATGAGTGTTTCGAACTTGTTCAGGGTAGTGTGATAGATATGTGATGTATAAATCAAGAATGGCTGCTCCTCTGGAACTGATTTTGCTTTTGGGTCTGAAAATCTTGCTTCCAGGGCTCCAGGCTGAGCAGAATATTACTTCTTTGTTAGCAGCAGGTGGCTCAGGTGGCTGCAGCCTATGTCTATCCATGGTATCATATGAACTGTGAACCACTCAGTTTGTAGGGGAAAGGCTTCAAGCTTGCTTATCTCCTCTCTGTTCACTTCAACTCCCAAACCTGTACTTGTTGGTTAGCACAACTTTCATTCTTTTCTCTTATATACAAGCTGGAACTTGTTTTGGCAAAGATTTTCAATACCTTCACTCAAGTGGGAAGTCCAGTTCAGTGGTTGAACACTGGCTGGATATTTTGCAGTCTGAATTCAGTGCTTTGCTCTCCCATAGTTTTCTGCCTGCTTTTGGCTAAGTCACTAGGGAGAAGTAATTCATCTCATTTGACTTCAGCTGCTATGAACTAGGCATCTAATCTGAGCACGTTGTCTGTGCTCGCTCTGTGGTCAAGGGAGAGACAGGCGTCTCCTTAGAGGTGTCTGCTTTCTCCAGTGACTATAGGAAGATCAGCTAACTAGTTGAGCTTCGTACGCCTTATTTTTAGATGCTTAAAATTAGATAAAGCAAACCCTAGACCTTCTGTTTCTGGCCGCTACACAAAAATGTGAAAGTCCGTTAATGACAATGTTATATTATATCTATTCAAACTGGATAAACTCAGGATCAGTTTGGAAATCACTGGTTCAGTATAGGCCAGAGTGTTTAAAGACATTTAGGTAAGTAAAGGCACTAGGAGGTGCTTCCTGACAATTTTGTTTATCTTTCCCAACTCCTATAAAATTCATAGAATATTTTGAAAATCTCACAAAATGCCCATCTGTGTTTTGAGGTACATACATAAACACCTATAAAAAATCTGTCCTTACTCTTATTAGAGAAAGCACTATACTGAAATGCATCCAGGTCTCCAAGTACTGTTCCCCTTGGCCTCTATGCTCCCTCTATGCAGCGCCCGTGCTCCATGGCCTCCTGTCCCAGCGGAAGAGGTGTGTTTGGGTGGGGAGGCTGTGATGCGCCATACAACACTCCAGTTCTCCTCTGCTCTTGAATAATTCTCTAGGATGAGAGCTGTGGCAGAGCTGGGGAGATAATCAGTAAATCACAACCTCCCCTCTTCAGCTGAACTGTGCAGAAACTGGGCACGGTGGAAAATCTAGTACATAAGCAAATTTTATTAGGCTGAGTTGGTAATTCAGCAGTGACCATAAAACAGGCGAGCTAAGGATGCAACACAGAAGATATAAACTTAATTTGCCCTGTATTTTGGAATCCGTTTGAGTCTCTTACTCCTTGTAGAGCATGTCCATCAATACCAGCACATTAAGAGTTAAGGTCCAGGAATGAATGTGTATGTGTGCTGGGACTGTTCCTCCCTTATGATTCTCCCTTTCCTTTTCTTTATGTGAACAGACTTGCTTGCATCCCCAGGAGTGCAAGAGGCGAAGGTGAGAGGGAAGCTGACAAACAAGGAAAATAATCCCTTTGCCCACCCCTAGTGGAAACTCTGTTAGCTACAACATGGCAGCTGAGAGACAGAACAACTTAACCCAACCAAGCCTATTTTATTATGTTCTCGTGTTTATTTTTCCTCTGTATTTATGGCTTAGCATGTTGTTTTTGGTGTGGAAAGGACTCTAAAGCTGTAGATATGTGTTGTAATTTTACAAATTCCTCTGCATGGAGTCTGTTAAAAAGATTGATCTATTTTTATGAGGACACACACAAATACTCATTTTGATGGACCTCGTTGGCATTTATTGCAGGCCTGCCACTACTAAAATTTAAAGCCAACCTTGTAAATTTTATGGAAACTACATGCTGCAATTATTAGCCTGAAGACCTCCTGTCTCGCAGGAATGAGTCAGATTTTGCTTTCCACGTACTCTGTGGTTTACACCTGAAAGAGATTAGTGGGGACCACCAGTAGCTTGAAAACCTAATCTCCAGTATTTTGTTTCCAGTTTAGCTCTGAGAGATACTCCAGGTGTTCTAATTAATTAGTCATTGTAAGTCACTATGTCACTATTGTGCACGGAACAGCTGTTTTCCTGGTTCACTTTTCCTTTAGAGGTGTTTTAAATTAAAAGTTGGTTTATATGCTTTTTAATGTTTAGAAACAATCATTGTGGCTGGTGAAAATGAACAAAAACAACCTCTAAGAAATCAAGTTAGGATAAATTAGGGCAAATAGCTTGCAGCTCAGTGTTTCATGCAGTGCTGTAACTCAGGAGTTTTTAGGGGAGCATGAAGAGCACTGCTAATACAGTGGATAATATGGTGAAATGTCATAGGTAGATCTTGCTGTAGTTGTTTCTGTAGAAAAATTCCCAATCACATCATGGGCAGGTCACAAGTTCTACAGGTCCTCTGGTACAGGAGGCCGTTGTTGTTGTTCTCATTGTCTTACTTTATAGTCACAGAAACTGAAGCAGACAGACTTTTAGCGGATTGAACCTACCAACCCAATAAATCAACAGCGAAAATGAGAATAGAGGCAGCTGTGTGATAAGTTTTAACACGATGCAACCTTTAAATAGTTTGTATACTTTGTGTCTGAACGCTGTTCTACAGGCTAGGCTACGTACACTAAACTTTACTCACTGTTTGGGGCTGATGGGTGAGGCAGTCTGTAGCAAAGGACAGCTCGGTTGGTAACAGGCAAAACATAGTCGAGGAGGAGAAATTAGGTGGGATCTAACAATCGTGAGTTACGTTTATTAGGTGGCTCATGACAGTGAGTTTTAAAAATGGTGTTAATCCCTAGCCTTCTCATCCTTTAAATCAAAATAAGTCTTTGTTCCTGTTCAGAACTGATTATGAAACTGCTGCCCGGAAGCTGGCTAAGAAAGGTAAGTTTTTGCAGTTACACTAACTGAGATTGAAAATAGAAGAGTCTCCAGAAACAGTATAAAAGTAACACAAAAGTTTACATACTTCCTTTGCAGCATCCTGGTTTGGTTGCTCTGGCAGAAAGAAGTCACCAACTTCTTTGCCTTGGCTATTTCTATGTTCAGTACTTTTCTTAGTGAGATGCAACTTGTTGTTATGCTTTTCACTCCTGTTTGAGTGCTAGCAAAAAGCAAGATCTCGAAAGAATTCAGTTAGCCAGAGAAATGAAGAGGAACATTCTCTGTGAGAGGTAACTTGGGTGACAAGGAGAAAAAGGAGGAGGAGCCTTGTTTATTGGTGGAATTACCACAGAAGTGCTTGAAATAATTTCTTACCCGTCACGAGTAGTAAGAGAGTGTGTCAGGATTCGAAAATGACAGTAGTAATCCTTCCCCACTGCAAGAGGGAAGAGTAACAGCAAAACCTTAGCCTGTGCAGCATATCTGGAAAATATATTCACTGAAGAACTCCCTTCTGGGAACCAGGAATGCCAGGATGGCAGGCTGTCATAAGGATGTTGCAGCTTCACAAGAGGATGTGATTGAGGTCTGGTCTTCAGATTGAGGATGGTCATAGAAAAAAAGACCTTGAAAAGACATCTCTGAGGATCCTATGCATCATTTAGATAATGAATCATTTTAGCTGTAATTACTGGATCACTAAGGAAAAGGTAGACTTAAAGCAAAATGTTGAAATGAGTTGAAATGGAGATGAGTGTTTGAGGTAATGTTATCTATTATTGTGACAAGTATATAAGGAGCTTATGAAGAAAATGGCACCTAAAATGATGGACATTTCTGGACATGCTGGTCCACAGTAGAACATAGCTTCCCAAAAGAAGCAGCTAGGCCCAAATCTTAAACACTTAAATCCTGTGGAGGGAGACAAAGAGATTAAGGCTGAGAATGCTTAATTGCCATGAAGGTGCTTGAAAACCCATGGATCAGGCGGTTTCAACTGTCAGGTGGGGAGCAAAACTGTCCCCTTGCTCTCTCCCCCATGTACCTTGTGGCAGTGCCTGCTCCTGGGAAGCAGGCGATGGGAATCCGAAGTGCCTTGGTTGAAGAGTGAGGGAGACCTGGGTTCCCTGCATCCCACTGCAGCTGCAGAAAAGAATGGGGCCAGCAAAGAAGTGGTGATGTTTTATGAGGTTTTCTACTTCCATAGTGCACATCTTCAGTTCCTGACAGGAAGCCCAGCGCTACATAAATCTTTCTTTGCAGCCTCGTGAAGTGCAAAAGGCCTTGACATCTGCAGGGTTTCAGATGCCTGTTCTTGCATTAGTTTGAGAGAGTTAGTAGAAAAAAAAAACAGTACTCAGGCATCTCTCTCTCTTCATGCATAACAAAGGGCACTTAGCTTTTCAGAGTATGAACATTTTTGGATTCGGAGTATGCCACATCTTAGCTCTGAGTACAAGCCCTACTTTAGCCAAGTACACTGCGCTGTTTCTTCAGACGTTTTTAATGCACATATGCATGTTCATGAGTACAGATGCACATGCTTTCCGGTTCTTCATTTTTCTGGCTTGTGAGGCTGGACTTTAAGGAGAGCAATGCTCTGTTATGTTAATATAGAGAATTTCAAAGCATAAAATTATGTAACAGTTCTTCTGTGGTCTCGTGCCAGTGAGGTATGATTAAGAGATCTAGTGCCATCTGTGCATCATGCACAGAAACCCGTGCTGATCTTGCCCTGTGGTCCAGCAAATAGGTTGATTGCCATGATTTGAGGACACAGTTAGGCTGGTGGATATAAGCGTCAGCTCATTGACACAAAAGAAGCAGCTTGTCCCACTTTTGCTCTAAGTTGTCTCTACACGCAGGGATGACTGCTCCAGTTACTCAAGTCGTGCATTTGAGCTTTTCTTCACAATTACAGGAAGTATAAACTTCTTTTTTTATTAAAAAGTGCTGAGTTTTTCACATCACAAATAACAACTCATGGGACCAAATTCACTGAACTTCCTGCCCAATAAAACAGCTAGCAAGAGATTTGGTAATTCTAAATGGAAATATTTTGTCATTATGCATACAATAAAATATTGACTAACTTCATATATCGTTTGTAAGTGGGGGATAATATTTACTGTTCTTTAAAGAGAGATATTGGGCATATCTATGGTGTCTAGCAAGTGATATTTGTTCTCTTTTCCTTCTTTTATGAGGAAAGTGGAAAGCAGTCTTCGATGTGTGAGCAGGACCTCTGTGCTTTAATTCTTTTTAAGCTATTACAGAAATTTTGTTTCACCTTGAAGAGCTTCGATCTGATAACCCCCTTTTTAATAAATATTCTTAAAAAGGACAGGGAATGTGTTTGTAATCAATGCTCTTCTAACAGAATAATTTTAGCAAGTATCCTGCTTCTACATAAATATGTTTGGGAAATGAAGTGAGTCAATTCTGCTTTTTCCTCATTTTCAAAACTATCTGTATCTAAGTGGAATGTCGTCTCTTTAGCTAGTAAGCAGTCAAGGTATTAAAATGTGCAAAATGCAGATAGAATTTACTCCATAATATGCTTTAATTTGATTTGACATTAGATTTCAGCTCCTCATCTTGTCATGATAGCTATTGAAAAGATGTAATTTTTATTCTGAAGTCTTAAATTTTACCTTCAGCATGTTCCAATAGATGGAAATTGAAGAGGGAAAAGTTATAGTGCAGAGTTGTAGACACATGCAAATTAAATTTTGACTTTGATTATATTTTTTGCGCTTACTATTTGAGATGTGCACTCATTCTATTTTTCTTTTCAGTGAATATTTATCCTGATGGCTATCACTAAATAATTGCTTCATGTCTAAAGCTTTTTTCTATGACGGGCAATTCAAAACCTCAAAATCAAGGTCAATTGTTAAGGTGTCGAAATCTGAAAATTTAATCATCACCAAGAGTAAAATGATACTTGGAATTATGCCTTTAAGAAAAGCCACTATTTACCAAGGAAAGTGTTTTTTATATCCAGTGATCATAGTAATTTCTAAAGTGGAACATCTTAGAATTTGCTTTGACTTATTCACTTGAGAAAATGGTTGTCTATTCATTCACTCAGGAAATTCTGGACAACTAGTCAGAAAAAAAAAACAGACAAAATCTGGTGTGATCAAGAATAACTCAGGCTTTGTCTACAACTTAAAGAAACTTGGTGCACTAAAAACTCTTTGGTCTGCCTTGTATGCTTGTAATACACAGCAAGCCAATGAAATGCAGCTCCGTGAGTTCAAGTGAGGCTAAGGGAGTGAGGTAGACTGAGAACCATCCAAACGGCAGAGCTCAGAGGGTTGTGTACAGGGGCACAAAGTCTAGCTGGAGGTCTGTAGCTAGGGGTTTACCCCAGGAGTCCGTACTGGGTCAAATTCTGTTCAGCTAATTCATCTTCTTGTGTCTCAGTCCCAGTGAAGCCACACCTGGAATGCTGTGTCCAGTTCTGGGCTTCCCAGTAGGAGACACACATGAAGATGTGTTTCAATGGAAAAGTAGAGAAAAAGGAAGGATAGGGAAATACGAGATATTTTTCAAAGTGGGGTAAGGACCACAAAGAATGTGGGAAGATCGGCGGGTGCAAAGTCTTCTCTACACAGAAGCATTAGTTATCTCTGTTGGCAAAAATAAACACGAAATTGGTCAATACTAAATCACATAGCTTGTCTCAAAAGAAATTTATCAAAACAAAAGCTCCCAATACCTAGTTCAATTCTCCTGCAGTTTAGACTGCATTTAAAAGTGAATTTAAATGAGAGTCTTTGATATGTTTCTGTGCTCGATGTGCAGCATAGCTGGGTTTTTTGCTTATTGTGCCATTACTGAATTGTTTCTGCAAATGCTTTTAACGTGGAACCTAAAAACACCAACAGCCCTGAAAGCCTTTCTTCTGAAAAAGAGAGAGAGAAAAAAAAAAAAGTGTTTCATTTTCTTTTAGGTTGTTTTTTTCTTTCACTTTGGTGGGCATTCAGCCATTTTACTATGCCTCTTCTTGCCACCTTAAATTAAATTCATAAAAATGTCAGGATACAAGTGATCAAAATTCTTTTCTCATTCAAACTATGATTCTATGGAGAGTTTTTTTCCCTAGATGATACTATTTGAGGCTAACTATTGACAATAAATTTGTTGCTTGTAGAGTTCCAAATGTGTGATGTCTTTTCCTTCATTTTCCTGACTTGATGCTCGTAAATTTTTCCCTTTCTGGGAAAGTATCAGCACCCGCAAAGTGCTTTTCTCCATTTAGAAGGAAATTCTGTAGTCCCTCCCATGACAGGGTCACATAAGGTAGAGCTTCAAGATGAAAAGTCAAGTGGTATCTGTAGGAGGAAAAATAATCATATTTGAGAGAATGAGAGAAAAGAGTTCATTTCCCTTTCTTAATATTTGATTTATATGTATACATATATATATATATATATATACAGCAGCTGCAATTTGTTGCCATAGCTTAGTAAATTGCTATGGTATCAAAAAAAGATCCACATGAAGCTCGGCCCAACAGTATAAGCAGAGAATATAAAGGTAATAATATGAAAAAAAAAAAAGGTTTAGTATGCACTATTTCATGTTTTACAAGAATCATTTTATTCTGTGAGCAAGACTATGACAGTGATTCCAACACTCGTGATTTTTTACAAGTCTCATGACATTTGTTGTTTTCATCAAAATGCCAGCTCCTGGAGACATCTCATTACCTGTAATTCTCAGCTTTCATTGAAAAGTGATGCTTTTAGCTCTTGTGGCTGCAGAGTAAAACATGAAAATCTGATCCTTAAAGACTTAAAAATGAGAAGGCAATGACAGAGGCCAAATATTTTTGTGTTTTTAATTCCACAGTTTCAAAATCATTTGTACAGTGTTTGGGTCTGACTCACAATCTCTTAGTGTTTGAGGCCGGCAATAGGTTTACTATTAAATACATGACTGAAAAACAATTCTAAATTAGTTTCATAGCTATTTATCATTTAAAAAGACAAATTTTAAATCTCTATTTACTCTTTCAGATTTATCTCCACTGCTCTTGACTTCAAAGGCTGGGACTTCCCACAAAAGTAGAATTTGTAGGTAAACTAAGGGAACAAAGTATCCATATACTCAACATAGATTTTTGCCCCGAGTATTTCTGTGTCTAAGAATATAATATACTGAAGTGTTAGCAGAACCTTGTACAAGATTATTTTTATAATTTGAACCTAAACCGTGTCTGCAACGTATTCTTTTAAAATCAGAAAATTTTGCAGTCATATATCATGAAAGGAAAGTCCTTGAATTTTTGACAGTGTATGCAGATCTGTTAAAAATGGCAAGATAATGGGTATCAAGGGGAACGGATGCAGTAGATTCACTGTAGGATTATTTTGAAATATTTTAATTCTTTAATTCTTTTCTGTGAAAAGTGATTACGTTGTTTTGTGTTCATGAGAGGATTTACAAAAAGTAAATATCTTAAAAATCTCATGAGCTGTTCTTGAAGAACTTGTCTCTTAATCTGTCTTGAATTATGACGGTTGCTTTCTTAATCCTAAAGTCTTCTGTTTTCCAGTAAGAGAATAAAAGCAATACCACATGTCCAAGGTGGTTCGTCACATAGCACGAATGGAAACCAACAAGGAAAACATAAGAGTGCATAGTTGCAAAGGATAAACATATAGGAATGTACTAGTCTTTAGATACAATTAGTTTGGAAATGACTTCTGAATGGAAAATTCAAAAATTAACATAGTATGTTATTATCTTCATGTTTATACACCTGTATATATTTATATTCTACTGGTTAATATTTAACTCAGTTCATGCTTCCGCCGCATTCTATTTATACTTAGGTATTTAAATCAGAACAAGATTTTACAAATATATGGGAAATTCCAGTCATGCAATTCTGACTTTTCTTTGCGATTTGCTTGCAGAAATCAGCAAGGAGAGCAGATGAATTAAAATAAGCAAACAAATAAATAAATAATTATCTGCTAGAAAATGAGAAATTAAAATATCTAAATAGAACTGGCTCTAAATTGAACACATTTCTTCTTTTCTACTAGAGTTTTTCTACCAACATAATTATAGCTTGTTTTTAAAATTGGAGTTGTAGTGTAGGCAATGCCAAACCAAACAGAGCTGGCTGCAGTGTTTTGATCATTTTCTCTGGCCCACACAGAGGTCGACCTACTGTATTTATTACAATATTTCCTCAGGGCTAGTCAGGACTGGTGTGTTTGTCAGGTTAGTCATTATCTTTCACAAACATCGATTAAGAAGCAGCCTTTGCTTCCCCATCACCCCTCACATCTCCTTCCCCTGTGAGTTTTGCGTTTTAAGTAAAATAGCCATGGAAAAAACTGTAAGACAAAACTTTTTCATATACATACATGCACACATATATATATATTAAAAAAAAAAAAAAAAAGCTGTGCTGTATTTCTATACGGACACTCTATCCTAAGGATGTGTGCTTCAAGGGCAAGCAGCCCGGGCAATACCCCAGGACATCTGTGGATGACAGTGGAAGACGCCCTTTGCGTTCGGTTGCCATGGCCGTTCTGCTTGTGTTGAACTTCTGCTGCAATGGCAGAAAACCCCCTCCTGAAAAAATCTGTTTGGCAGGATGCAGGAGGGAAACCCTTGCCCCCCTGCCTCTCCTTGGGTGCTGGCCAGGTAATGAGCTGCACCAGGACTCAGGGGTGCAGAACTGGGCTTGTGGTGACTGCTCATGGGCATAAGCCTTGGCCACATGTCGAGGTTAAATCCTTATAGAGCTGGATGCAAGAAAATCCTATTGCTTCTCTATTTCTCCTCTTGCCATTTCCGCTTATTAACTTTGCTGCACACTCTTAATATATTAGCATGCTGGGTTTTGCTCTATTAAGAATTAAACTACTCAACTAAATTTCCAAGCAGTTAATCCCATTATGTTTTTATTTTTTTCTCATTGGGTTTGAAATGGATTTGTCAAGGAAACAGTACTGTTGCAATTTATGAATGCTCTGCAGTGATGTTAGGAGACAACTGTCTCTGCATTTGGAACAGGAAATGTTAGATGGAAATTGAGGGAGAATTTGTAGGATGTATTTTCCACTACTGCAAGTCTTCAAGAGCTTGATCTGAAAAACAGATTATTTCTTCTCTCTTTGTGTCCATGAGACAGTGCTATAATTTTTTAGCAAATATCATATAGCCTTGGAAAGCCATTTAACAAGCTTCCTTGATATTACAGTGCAAGCAAAGTTTGTCTATGAAATATTTTTAAGTGTGGAAAATGCTTTAAAATTTTGGACAAGCTATGTCTCAATTTTTTGATTTTTTTTTATGAAGTTACAAAATAGATGCTGTCCCCAAATACCCTGATCTGCAACGATTAAACTCAGTCATGTGTGAAGGGCTGGCACAAGCCCTTTGCATTATAGCTTAATAATTTATTTTGATTGGAAAATAACTGTGGTCCTAAGCTTGTCCCTGTTTAAGTCCAAATGACTTCCATGGGAGCTGGATTAGACCATGAAGTTCATGCAGGAAAAAAATGAAATCTGCTTCAAATAAATTGTACTGGATCCTGTGCACGGCAGTGCGTGGCTGCACAGGCTGTGGATGTGAAACACGATTTTATTCCCAGATAGGGCAGAAGATGCCTTGAAGAACAGTATCAGAGCTGTTGTCTCTGTGTGAGGATGGGAAGAGCAAAAAGCAGCCAGGCGCAGTCGGGGTGAGTGGTTTCCTCCCTGCTTGCTTGGGCAGGAGTCCCTCAGAGGGGCGGATGCTGCAGTGCTCCCAGTTGGGTGCCTGGGGCTGGCACAAGGACATGGGAACGAGATCCGTCCCGTTGGGCACGCATCCACCTCATCGTCGGGGCGCGATGCCCACGTGGGGCCGATAACGCTGCCCTGCCTTCCATGCCCTCTGCGCCGGGGTGTGTCGTCGTGCCAGCATCTTAACCTAGAGGCTGCTGTATCTACATTTATTTTGTTTGAGGTTTTCTTCTCTCCTAATACTATAGCCTTGCTTCCAGTTTATAAATATTCCATTTAAGGAGCTATTTAGCAGTAACAACATTCCTGAGTCCAGTCCAAAAATTGAGCTAATTATGGCTCCTCTTCAAAAATCCTTCTCTGCCTCCTCCCTGCAACCCACAGCTTTTTCTCCCCTGTGGTCAAAGAGATTGAAGATAATAAAAAGAGAAAAAAAACAGCCTAAATAAACAACTGAATTAATTGGACGCACTGTCTCTTACAGATTAGTAAATCCCAGTCTTGCAATCCTTATTTATGTGAGTCATCCTGCTGAGTGGAAATACTTGTGTAAGTAATACCCTGATTTTTAAGAATTATATCAGAAACCCATAAAACCAAGGAGGGGTTTTTTTTCAACATCTTCCATAAATGGGAAAAGGAAAAGTGGCAAGTAATCCGTCTTAGCTCTTCATTAGCTAATTAAAGCAGTTGGTAAAAAATACACCAAAGTTCCTTCTGTTGCAATTACGTAACTGTTTAGTTGCACTAATTTTTCACTTTTGCATCCAAGAAAAATCATGTCTTAAAGTATCCTAGGAAAAAAAAGCCTTCTCTGTTTATAGGCAAAGCAGTTCCACATTCTTGGTATATGGAACACCAAATGTCCTGGGATAGCCAGCTTCCTGGCAGAGATCCATGCATCTTATTATATGGTAGGAGAGCCAAATTTCCTCCTGCACAGTATGTCTATAAATAAAGTGCTTCTTCCACAAGCAATTAAATGGAAGCATTTTTCCAACCAGCATGCAAATACAGTTTTTGTTTCATACTGGAAGTAATAGCCAATTTTGTGATATTAGTTTAAGGTCAGAATTATTTTAATGATGATCTTAAAATGCCTTCTCTTTGGCTTGAACAGGAATGTAAAACAATACACTGAAAACTTTCTCCTTAAAGGACATTTCTTCACCTCTTAAAAGATTTGGCATGAAGAAGGCATTCTTCAATTACATTTGTTTTTTTACAATTAAATGTTATATGTTCATCTCAGCAGGAATTTAGAGTTAATTGTTAAGAGATGATGTCTTAGCCTTGGGATTGCAATTAGAGTTAGTATATAAATTCTTTGGGACAATTTTCCAGTATATTTGCACAGCATTTAGCAAAATAATCTGTCTTTTTTTGCTGATGCATCCAAAGAGATACTAGAAAATAAATTCCGTTATATAATTCTTAACAGAAAAAAAAAAAAGATATCAGCAACCAGTCATCGAGTATGTCACACTGATTCTGAATATATGGTTGTATCTTTGCCATGAGTAATAAGTTTTTTGAAGTCATGCAGGGAAAAGGTCTGGTGGCTTAAATTCAGCGTCAACAAGAGGTCTTAGGATGTGTCTCTGTTTTTCAGTTGGATTGGTATTGTGCCATCTCCTTTCATGAGAGAGGTCAAAAAGGAATACTGTCCTGTTGAACTGTAAATACTGACAAAATTAGAACAGCACAGCATGCAAATCACTTATTACCTGAAAGTCTTTACTACAAGTGGCTAGAGACCTATATGAAGACAATGGTGTTTTACTGCTCCTTCCGTACCTGCAATCATCATCTAAAATAGTTATATGATGTATTTTCAGATTCATAGCTTCTTCCCACACCTCAGTTTCTTAGGTTTTTTTTCTTCTTCTTCTTCTTCAGAAGGAACCATTTTAAACTATTTTTGTTGCTTTCTCTCCAAAAAAAACTCCAGTTACTTTTCTCTCCTATCTTCCTTCCTTTCTCATTGTGTAAATTCTTATCATGGAAAAAGTATCTGTATGCGAAGCATAGAACTGCTTTCAGAAGAAAAGTGTTTGTGGCAGGGATAGCCAGTATGAGACCGAGGTCAGTTGGATGAGGACAGAGTCAAGACGGATGAGGACATTACAGCATTTAATCAAGGCTGGAAAGTAGGTAGCAAAACAAAGACCAGAGACAATGCTAAAAATCACTTTTGTAAAAATGCTGACTATATCATTGAACAATGGAAATAGCTAATATTTTTTCACCATTACTTTCTGTTCAAAACTAATACTTTTAATGGAAACTGATTTAGTGTTTGTGGTTTCTCTGTAGCTTTGTATGTGTCTCACACTTTGAGTGACAACCACAAAGGTGTCATGCACAGACCTAAATGGGCCATCTTTTCTTAAGACAAAGTATGTTCTCAAATAATAAATGATCCTGGCAAGTTGTTTATTACTAGCAGTTAATGATCTGTTTATTAGTTAAAGTCTGTGGCTGTTAACACTCTAACAAATCAGTTCACTCTGTTAAACATCAATTTTGAGTACATTATTGGTATTAACCATACAATGAACTAGAATTGTTGCAGACAGTTCATTTTATTGCAAAGGGCAGAATTGAAAGGCAAAGGTGTTCAATAGGATATCAGTGTTCTTGAAAAGAAAAATAGATTGGATTACAGTTGTTTGTACTGGTTAACAACTGGCTCTTATTCATGGTGAATGTGTATTCTGTTTCCTCAGACATGCTCCAAGTAAGGCTCAGCTTAAAGTTCTAGATTCTGTAACTTCCATGTATCTAAGACATTTAGGATTCCTTATGTTTGTTAGGATATGGCTTGGAAGAAAAATATTTGATGGGCATATAACTTAAATCCTAGACTGTTTGTGGGATGAATAGCTTGCTAAAAACCAAATGCTTCAGAAATCAAATTCTGCTAACACAGCTTGTTTGGTCAGTCAGCACTGTATCAACTGGTTTTCCAGGCTTGTTACAGCTGCGGGGAGGAATCGGCAAAGATAGAGTTTGGAGATGCTAGTGCTGGATCTGCATGAAGCTGTGGTTCAGTAACATCATGTTAAAATCCCACAAATGTCATCAAAAAAAAAAAAAAATCAAGCTCCAAACGGGAGACCTCAGTTATTAGGTGATCCTGATGGGAATACTTGGTCTTGCATGGAATGATGCTCTGCAAGGTTTTGGCTCTGTGTAGCCCAAAACCATAAAATATATGTATTGCAATTTTGCATCTGATCAGGAAACAAAGCTGTAAAAGTAGGTTTGCTCCTAGGGCTCAAGTAGTAGTAATATGTCTGGCAAGGCTGGATAAATAGGTGTGAGAATTACATTCCAACCCACAAACTCAAGAGTTCAAATCTGTTCTTTCACTTTTGGCCCATTTCTCATAAAAAGTAGCTCTGATATTTTCAGCATTTAGAAATAATCCTCTGATACATTAGCAGAAAGTAATCCTGAAAAACTTTTCTCTATAATGGATAAAAAACACTTTTTTTTTGTGATCCTCTCGAACACTTAAAATATTGGGTTTTTTTTCCTATGTTAGATTAACTAAGTTAATGTAAATGGTTACATGTGCCCAATATTTGTTATTCTCAGTTCTAGAATGGCTTGTTCTGATTTAATTTAATCATTCTTAACCTATGTGAACTCAACTAAAACAAACATAGTTAAAACAGCAGACAGTGGTCCATAGCACTAGGCTAGTGCAAAGGCTATCTCAAAATAACACACTGATTTTACACGGATAATCTGCAACATGCTTAAGGTAAAACAAATTATTAAAAAATATATTCTGCTTCCACAAGTTTGGCTGTAGTGTGAAAGGTCATCACAGAACAAGAAATCAGTAACAACAGTGATACTTTGAGCCCTGAACAGTGGTATATCTACCAGACCTTTCTGCAATGGTATTAAAGTGTTTGACTCTTTTTATGTTTGCCAGCCTATTTACTACCCTGTTGTGGAAGGAATAGGAGGATCTGTGGTTTACACCCTATGTCAACAGCAAGATAATTTCCCTAAGAATAAGTAGTGCTTTCTTGAGAGTTTTAATTCCTCGAGCAGTCCTGTGGTTTTTATCTATCCCAGCAATAAGCCAGTTATCCCTCAGGAAGGTATTTGCAATGTAATCTGAATTAAAACCTAATCCAACTCCTGTTAAAATCAAAGGTGCTGAAGATTTACTGATATTCAAATTTGTCAGTTTGGTGCCAGCATAGCTTGTTTAGGGGCTTGAGCCTCTCTCACATGCAGCTTACCAGCCATACAGTTGTTGTCTGATGCGGTTCAAAGCAGTCCTAGAAAATGAGGTGATAACAAAGTGAAAGGAAATGAGTCTGTCTCTTCTTTTTGTTAGCCTCTGGGAGCACCAAATCTTATTTTAATCCTGCAAAGCAGGCAGACTTTGTAGACCAATGATACAAAAACGATCTGAACTGCAGGCATATTGCTAGTTGTAGTCTTTGAGAACTGATTACCTCTACTACTGACTACTGCTGACTGCATCATTGAGAATCTGAACCACTTAATTCATAGGATCCGTTATAAACCCAGTCTGATTACATGAGGTCAGAGTCATCCAAGGAAGACATCTGTGGTGGTTGTCTTTCAAGCTGATTGCTAGCGCTGTAAACTTGAATGCTCTACCACTTGCTTCTTGCCTGAAATGTAATGATCTCTTCAATATGTGTATTTTACGTGTTTATATATTAAAGCCTTGTGTTGAATGTCACGAATGTTAAATATGTTTTTCCTCCATGACCTGAACAGCTTTCACTACCCCTTATTTTACCCTGTTTATACAATGCTTTATAGCAAAGGGTGTTTTTAATAGGAAACCTCAGAGTTATTTCTGGTAGTATGTATTTTTTTTCTTTTCAATGTATGCATCGCTATGCAATACTTATCCAAGTGACAAACCAATAGAATCTCCTTGCACTTTAATTTTCCTTCAAGCTGTAAGAGCAAGACTACATTTAAATCCCACTAAATGAACCTTGTAAATGAGACATAAGAAAAAAAAACATATGTTCACCAGTCAGACTTGAGGATATTTGAAATCAGCACTCAATTTTGAGTACATGATAGCAGCTGAGTTAGAGCAGAGAGAGAGGGCAAATGCAGAGCTCTATAGATTTCTGCATACTGTGATGTGAGTAAGCCATACAGTAAGGAAATACAAATACTGTGCGACTCTATTTCCCATGCACTCCAATTGCTCTCAGAGCATGGCTCCGTCGTTTGCTGTTGCTTGGTCACTGTAAAGGTGCTATGTCATCATATCACAAATAGTGTAGAATTGTTCCATATTCTGCAAACAGACAGAAAAGCCAACTACAAGTTCAGAATTAATGACTGTATTTTCTCTTCTGGATTTTCAAAGGGAAAAGTATTTAAAAATAGACTAAAATTAATTTTCACAAAGAAAATTAATGACACCAGCTAAACCAAGATAGATTTCTAAATCAATTTATTAGCACCATTGCTGGGTACACACTAACTCCTGGATTACCGGAGAAGACTGAATGCTTCAATTTTCTTCAATGAGACATCTTTGAAGTTCCACAATATACAATGCAGCTAAGTGCATTTTATAGCACAGAATCTTTAAAGACACAACTTTTCAAAGACTGTCTATAAATCACTCTCCCTTAGAGAACAGAGCAAGCAAATAGCACAGTAAGGTAAAGTGTGTGTTAGTCACAGACTTTTTTTAAAGGCAAGATACTCTGTGCAGAATGTCAAATTTCTTTTACTATGGCTCTTCCAAGAGCTTGATGTTCACATTGAAATTACCTTTGAACTAAGAATACAGCTTTGGAGACTAGAGCACAGGCTAGAGAATATTTGTGCAAAATACTTACGTAAAGTTATCCTCTGGTTTCCTGGGATCCTAGTAATGTTTCAATGAAGGTCAGTCTCTTTTTGCTGAATTAGGGCATACTCAGATTAGGAAAACCTAAAATTAGTCAGATTTAAACTAGGATTGCTAGGCTATGGCATTAGTCATCTGATGACCAATGCCCTTAGGAGTCTTTCCAAAAAAAATATTTTACAATCAGAGTAAACCAAGATACTGTCCTTTAGACAAACTGAACATATGCATATGGGAAAGCGTTTTGGGTTATGAAGAGTTTACATTTCCCCAAACTATTTACAACTTTGTCTAATGTATGTTACAAAATGTATAGAGACTGGCACTCCACGCCACATCCCACATAGATTTTGTAATGCTTTATGATATGCGGGGAGGTAGTATTTCAGATACATGTTCAAAGTATCAACAAAAACAGATAGAAATTACTGCCACCAATTGCTGTTTCAAATCAGCAAATTTTGTAACCTACATAAAATTCAAAGGTCTGGAGCAGCCAAAGGGAAGTGCAGACAGTAACCATGACAGCTCCTGCTGGGCTGGAATTTGGAGTTTGGAAAAGGAAAGAAGATATGTTCTGCACGGGAGTCTAAGAAAGATCCTTGCTCTTTTCCTTATCTTTAGGTGGCTACTAAATATGAAGTATTCCAAGATAAAAGCCCAGAAGTTTTACTTTAGACACAGGGTACTCTTGGTATGATAAAGCTTTTCCATGCAGGTTTAGTGTAGACGAAGAATACACTATAAATTCATTTTCTTTGTAAACTAGTATTTTTTTGGTTAGATCTATCTCCAAATGTAATGCATTCATTGGGTTCTTACAGTGTGGTAACTCATGTATATTTATTATTCTTAAGAAATGGCCTAAGAAATGTTTTCAAAGCTTTCTCCAAGTTTGGAGTATATCTTGTCTTTAGACCAGTTGCTGATGATTGCTGATGTATCCATCACAGAAGGCAGAATAGAGAAAGAGCTTCATCCTCTCTTCTCTCTGAAAACACTTTACCAGCAGCACAAGTCCTGTAACAATTCATCCTCATTCTAAAAAATGTGTATCGTATCAAGTCAGCACATAAACAAAGAAACATCATTGATAACACTTTCAAAAAAGGAGCTATCTCTGACTTCTGGCTGCTCTATCACACTCTCCACCCAGCTCCTGGTCCAGAATTACATCTTACCAATCTGCTGAAACACGCATCAGGGACAGAGCGTGTCCTTGCATACCTTACTAGAACTTTGGAACAAACCCATGAGAAACTGGGATCTTACATTATTGTAAAAGACCAGTGTTTCCCTCCAAAGGAGACACTTAGAGGTAGAAGACTGGTCCACAAGGAAACAGTGAATAAGAATTACACAGAAAGATTAAAACAAAGGTCAAAGTTTCTCACCCTGAAGACAACTAAAAATATATAAATCATGGTGTAACGGTTCTGATTCATGGGCGTGGTTGACACAGTTGTAGCTCCAAAATGTTATAAACAGTCCCAAATCATTAAAAAAATCCTTATTAAAAAGATTCAATGTGCTACAAAATAAAATTAAAAAGGCAGAAAATTCTCAAATGTATGTGAATATATTGCAGGAATTGAAAAAAAAAATCTAATCTTGGATGAGGGGCAGTTGAGTAGAGAAGGAACAGTCATAAATTAATCTAGACTTCAAATGATCTTATTTAATGTACAACTTTTCTATTGACTTTTAGAAATTTCAAAACTCTGAAATGCACTAACATTACAAATTCAAAAATGGCTTTAAAAGTAATGAAAAAGATCCAAGCTTCATAAGGTGACATAAAAGTAACTTTTTACTTCTGTACTATAGTGGTTTGAGTCTTGCACTCAATTCCCCAAATGACCTTTACTATAAACAGACTGTTATTTTTTCCCTGTAATGCATAAATCAGAACTCAAATGGGGACACAGTTGACTGACAATGGTACCATTTAAACTAGAGACCTGGATTAAGGATGAGAACATTAGCAGTTAAGTATAACAGCTCTACCTCCTCAGCTGTTTCAGTGGATGATTCTGTTCTATCTGTTTAATGCAGTTACTGGTCATTAAAATTGATTATTTATTTCATCCATTCAAAACATCACCTAACCAACAGTTATTTTGTAATTCCTCTTGGCATATTTGTTTTGCTTTCATTAAATCTATTGCCCTTCATAATATATTTTTCTACAATAATTATCCAGTTTTTACATTTGACCTTTGCAAACATCCATTTTTAATATAATTTCCTGATTTCCTGTATTTTTAATTGAAAATCTACATATCTGGCACACTTCACCAAAATGGAAAAAAAAAAAGTCATGGTCATGATAGCCTATTATGTTTCAGTTATGTAGCGTTGGGGAGTGTTAATGTAACTTCTAGGTGGAAAATTTATCTTTTCATTTCAGGTCTGATTCAAAGTATCTGCAAATCAAGAAATAGATTTCCACAGGTGTAGGGGTCTACTTTCATGAGAGTAAAAACTCTTGGATTATACCCCGAAGTGATATTCTCAAACCCGAAAGCTCCTAAAACATCGTAGGAGCTTCAGAAGTACATGGTGTGTCTGTTAAAGAGAACAATGAAGCAAGTATCTTTTGTATGGTTCATTTAATTTATTTTTTAAAGCTAACTTTGTTGCTCTAGCTCTTTGCACTACAAATAAATGGCTACTTTGGGCATAATTTCCCAGTGCGCTTTTGGAGCGAAGAGACATTCTGGTGGCATTGTTTATACAGGTTACACTGTTTTTATTTTATTTTTAAAGTGTTTTATCCAGTGTAATAATACTTGTGTAGAATAAGTGCTGACCACACACAATTTCTGTTGACTTGATTTGGAGCTGTGTGTGCTTGGGATCTCTTGTGGTTTAAAGTCCAGTGTGCCACATGATGATCTAAAAATTTGGTTCAGTCACTGAAAGACAACAAAAGAGGTCTTAGTCTGCTTTATGTTTGCTGATTAGAAAAGCAGGTTTCAGTTTATTTTATCTGGGGTTGTTTTTTTTAATTGCTGTATTTATACTAGTACAAACCCTAACATAGAAAGAGATCTACTCATATAATTATACTTAAAATGAGTATGTCTTAGACACAGTATATACAGGGATTAGATTCTATACTTGTATCTACCCATGTACAGTTATATATGCATATGTGACTTTATCTGTAACACAGGGAACTAGAATTACTCACCTTCACAGAAAAAATAAATAAATTACTAAAAGATTAGAGTGAAAGCATCCTGTCTTGGAAGCTGGTGAGGACACTGTATGGTTTGTTTCAATCTGCAGAAATTTTGGCTGTACTACAGCATTCTCCTGTTGACTCTTGTGAGTGCACCCAAGGACTCTAAATGTCCTCCCACTGTTCTCCTGAACAGATACATTATTACATATATATAAAAAACTCCTTTGCAATGTTCTTCAGGGCTTAGATGTAGCATACTTCCTCTGATTAGAGGAAAAACATCTTTTCTGTCTTATTGTTAATGTTATATCTTTCTGTTTGCTAAGTATGCTGTGGGTTGGAATATATATGAAACAAAACAAAACAAAAATCTCTTTTCCTTTGTTCATGGACACCTTTAAGTGTATCTACCTCCTTCATTAAGTTACATCATATTAGACTATCCATATTAGCTATTAAATTCCTATTGTCTACAACAAAATGCGCCTATGTTGACTTCTGAAATGCACTTCTGAAAAGAAAAGCACACTTCCATATACTAACAAAAGGGGTAGTGTATCTTGAGAACTCTGTGTATGACAAACTGACATATACAATAAATATGGATTTTACTACAGTAACAGATTGAAATTATATAGTTCATTTAAACCTTTTTCCAACTTCAGCTTAGCCCCAGCTAAAGCACACAGGAAATAAACATATTGAGCTGTCTGGCACCAGGCAACTATCCAGGTCCTGTTCTGTCTAGCACTGAGTTAAGCTTATCCATCCAATCAACATTAGGAGGTTTATTTATGTGAGACAGATATATTAGTAATAAATGGATTTATTCAGTAGCCTGATGGATTTATATATGTACAAAATCATTTTAGTTTAAGGAGACCTAAAACTGAGTCACACACTATTTTTATGCCTTGTATCCTGAAGCGCTTACTGCAAGTTCTGCTCTGCTCTTCACAAGAAAAAAAAATAGAAAGAAAAAGAAAATAAAAAGCTAATTGAAGTCAATGGGAGAAAAGCTGCAAAAAGACTTAGGATTTGGTGAAATGAAAGTATAGCTAAATCACAATTCAAATGACTATGGAATATTTTTATATATATATTATGCAATATTCTGTAGAGAAAAGTTCAGTTTAATTTGTACCAAGATAATCCATAAAGGGGAAAGAGTTCATAGAAATATGTTTGAGAAAGGATATCAGAGTTTTGTGATGCCTATTTGTACTTTAGACAGATTTTGTTCTAAGGTAATCATTTGACATTTAAGTCAGATCTGTGCTACCTTGAAGTCCGTTTTCATTAATTCGTCTGTTGTTTTTTTGAAAACAAGACAGAGAATTCACATGAATTCTACGGTTTATCCATTTCAATCAGATAGTAAGTGGCACATTCTCACCTCATTTGCAGTTTTTAATTCCAAATAGACATTGCTTTTGAAATGTCCCTTCTCTTTTTCCCCTTTATGCTGCCACTTGAAAGTTGAAATGTAGCAAGAATGTAGTGTTAGGTGCCAGTTTTCTGAATTACAGGGTGACTGCTTTAGCTGATCCCAAAAAGCAAGTGTCTTTTTATACCGCATAAAAGCCTGAAATGTTTACATATCAAAAGGCTATAGGCCAATTTCTGTCAAAATTATACATGAAGTTAAGCAGTACAAGCAATTTATTTAAACACTAGTCATTGTAGAAAAATTCAAAACCATATGCTCTTTTAGCAGTTTTTCACAAATGCATTTGACCCATGACTTGGCAAGACACGCATGCTTCATAATTTACTCTAAATTCCAAATTCCCTTGACATTTAAATAAAAGATCTTCATTAATAAAGTTTATATGAATGAAAACTTTAGAAGTTGACGTCGTTAGAGGGAAGCTTCAGACAAAACGCGTTTTTTTTTTTTTTGCCTCGTTTTCAGACGACGGACTTTCCTAATCAGTCCAAGATAAGTTTATTCTGGGAACAAATTACGGTAATTTCGCTTTTTTTTTTTTTTTTTTTTTTTTTTTTGGAGTAACGATACAAGCAATTTGAGACAAACTCGGGGACGCGGATGGCGCAGGGCGCTGGCAGCGCCTGCCGCGGGTTTCTTTTCGGGAAAAGGTTTCGCCGCCCGCGTCAACCCGCGGGCTCCGCTCTCGCCCCGAGCTGCCGGCCCCGCGGCCGCGCACACAAACCCGGAGAGCTCCGAATGCCCGGGATTCTCCTTTAATACCTTAAGACGATAACAATACAAACCCAGCCGATTCCTCCACAAGCAAATTTTCATAGACTTGTGTACGGTGATTGCTTTGCGTGAAATCGTGTTTGGGTAGTAATATTGAAAATCAGTGCAGTGTTTACTTTATTTCATATCTAACAGCTTGTTCTGCCCGGTGCCGTACTCCTCTTTAGATCTCTCTTTCAACCCATGCTGTGAGTACCCTCCAGTAACAATCAATCGCTTAGCAACACTATGCAGCACAATTTGCTTGCGTTTCATTTGTTATTGCAATTTCATCCCGGTCTCGTGTGACAGCTGATAGTTTGTTTAGCGCAATATCACGGGTGCAAAGCTAACGAGGAGTAGCTGCGAAATGAGAAACTCCTAGGGCAGTTTTGACGAAGCGCGTATCAAGACACGCGCTTGCACGGCAAGACTTCTAAGCCTAAAGGGAAAAAAATAAAAAAAGTAAAAAAGAAAAGAATAATAATGAAAAGAAAAAAAAAACTTCATCGGAGGTAAGAAGTTACTTGAAAATTATGTCTATGCGGTAATTAGGAATAAGTGGGAAGCATTGCAGAGTGCTTGAGCATACGCTTTTTCGCACAGCCTCCCAGATCGAAAATCGCATTGGGAAGGCGAGAGAGGGCTCAGCAAAAGCGGGATGGACCTTAGTGGGTCGGATATTGCACCGGGTGACGGCGTGGAGTCCCCGCGGCTCCTGCTTTCACCTGCAAGACGCCGCTCGGAGCCGGGACGAAGCCGCGAGTGAGCGTGGAAAGCGCGGAGAAGCCGCGGGACTCCCCGGCGTTGTTCCGTGCGCGGGGCGGCCGCGCTGCGCCCAAAACAAACAAACTCACAAGCAAACCCAGCCAAAACGCCGGTCTCTGACAAACAGTTCCCTACGCATCAAATTAACAAAGTCCGCACGAAGATCAAATCTAAATGCCGGGGGGAGGGCCGGGGGGAATGAGACTGATCGGCAAATAAACTGAAGCAAAGGAAGCGAGGCGAATAATTAGTTGCATTGCGATGCACGGAAAAAGAGAAACTAAGCCATGTTTTTCTGTTTGTTGCCTTAACGCTCATACGAACCTTTTACTAGAAATAGGTTTTAGCTCTCGATCGCTTTCGGATGCAGTTATAAATCCCCGCATATCGAGGGAGAGAAGGACACTGACAGACTGAGAGTAAGCGCTAACGACGATATTCTTTGTTGAGGAAAAAATAGTGTGTTCCTCGTGAACGGACCTTAATGGCTTGTTTTCATTTCATGCGTACAATATCCTACCTTCTTTGATGGAGGGTTGATGGGGTAAATAGTCTGATCTTATTCAGTTCACCTCCTGCGGATTCCCAGTGACAATCGTGACAGACGAAGTATTCTGCAAATCACAAGAGCCAGCTACCAAGAGAGCCAAACGTGTTAATAGAAAGAGTTTTAAGGACTTGAAACTACTCCATTTTAAATGCTAGGAACATGTAGAATATAAAGTTACCCGTATCATCACAAGTCTATAGTCTTTGTTGTCTAAGCTAGAAAATGAACGATGAAAAGAAAAGAAAAGAAAAGAAAAGAAAAGAAAAGAAAAGAAAAGAAAAGAAAAGAAAAGAAAAGGGCATCAAAAGCAAGTCAGAACACCTACCAGACCTGGGGCTTTGAGATGCCACTGGTCATTAATCTCATGACTTGTTTAAAAACAAAAGTGAGACCTGTGTGGATCTGAATGTGTAAAAATAATAATAATAATAAAAGTTTACAACATTCAGGCGTCCTAGTTCCACCAGATGATCCGGGAAAAGAGAAAGAGGAACAAAAATGTTCGAAAAGGAATAAAAATGTTTTCTCAGTAGTAGGCATTGCCGCTTCACTCTTTAAGGCTTTAATCGGGAAAAAAAAAAGCGCGTATTCTTCAATGCTGCTTTGGTTCTCCAGGACCGAGGATGCAAGACTCAAATCGTACCACAAAAAAAACTTTTTTTCTTTTTTTCTTTTTTTTTTTAGGGGGGGGAGGGAATTGCACAATTGTAATGAGTTTATTTTTAAAAAACTGCTTCCTAACCACTTCGAAGCACTAATAATGAATCTGAGCCGCAGACAGAGGAAATCGCACCCACTAATGTGAACTAACACGAGCAAAGTAGGTGCATAATAGACAAGGCTAGGAGCTGCTAACCACTTCTGCACAATGGCATTAATAAGATTAACCTGGGCAATTAGCCGGTGCAGCGGAGATCAAGCCTGAATCTGGGGCCTTTCAAAAAATACCCACTAATGGAAAGGATTAGGTTAATTTCATTAATTCTCAATACACAGACCCAAGCTCCTTTCACTCCTTTGTGTAACCCTCCCCAAAAGGGAGGGGGGGGGGAAATCAAATCTGGTTTTGTTTGTCATCTGCATATTACCAGGAACTAAATCCAGGATGACGTCGCCTGGGTATAAAAAAGGGAAGAGGTTCGCATGGATTATACTCATGCAGCCCTCCGGCTTGAGATCAGTAAACAGGCGAGAGTTGAGGGGGGAAAGTTACAGGGGAGGGTCCTGCGCACACGCACACACCCGCACTCGCGCTCGCACACTCTGCCCGCAAGCCGCGCTCGGAATAAGCTCCGCTCCTTTCGCTCCGCTCCCTTTTTAAAAATTTTCTCCGAAAAGTTTCGATTTCGCCGCTCGGCAGCCTTCTCCCCCCGCCACCCCCCATCGCCCGCTCCCTCCTCCTCCCCGGCACCACAGCCGCCACCTCCCCCGCGTGCCCTCCCCCGGCCGGTGCCCGCTGCCCTGCCCGGCCCGGCTCGCTTGGGGCATGCCCGTGAGCATGTTCAGCATCGACAACATCCTGGCGGCCAGACCTCGCTGCAAGGACTCGCTCCTGCTGCCCCCGAGCGCCGCCGCGCCCGTCGTCTTCCCCGGCCTCCACGGGGACTCGCTCTACGGCAGCGCCTCCGACTACGGTGGATTTTACTCGCGGGCCGTGGCCCCCGCCTCCAGCCTGCCGGCCGTCGGCGGATCTAGGCTCGGCTACAACAACTACTACTACGGGCAGCTGCATGTGCAGGCGGCCCCCGTGGGCCCGTCGTGCTGCGGCGCCGTGCCGCCCCTCGGCGCACAGCAGTGCTCCTGTGTGCCCGCCGCAGGTAAGGCGGCCCCGCCGACCGCACCGCACCGCACCGGGCCGGACCGGGCCGGGGGGAGGGCTCCGCGGAGCGCGGCGGTGTCCGGGCGCCTCTGCGGCACGGGACAACCGGGGCGACCGGGGCACCCGCGCTTTCTTTGTCCCGCGCGCAGCCCTTGGAGGGGTCCGTGGGTTTTTTTCGGAGAGCCCTTCCTGCCGCAGCGTTATGCAAAGCGTGTCGTCCTCTTTTCTGTCCGCCTGCAGGTTACGAGGGCACCGGCTCGGTCCTGATGTCCCCTGTCCCCCACCAGATGCTGCCCTACATGAACGTGGGCACTTTGTCCCGCACGGAGCTGCAGTTGCTCAACCAGCTGCACTGCCGGCGGAAAAGACGGCACCGGACTATCTTCACGGACGAGCAGCTGGAGGCTCTGGAAAACCTCTTCCAGGAAACGAAATACCCAGACGTAGGGACCAGGGAGCAGCTGGCCAGGAGGGTACATCTAAGAGAGGAGAAAGTGGAGGTATTTCTGCTTCCCTTTGCCTCCTTCGACCCCCTCCCTTTTGCGTTTGAACGCGAGCGGAGCCGCGGCGGGGCAGCGCGGTTTGGGGAGGGAGACAAGGCTCTGCCGTTCCGGGCCGGGACACCGTCCTGAGCGTGCTCGTTCTAACGCGGCTCCGTTTCTCGCAGGTTTGGTTCAAAAATCGCCGGGCGAAATGGAGGCGGCAGAAGCGATCGTCCTCGGAAGAGTCGGAAAACGCCCAGAAGTGGAGTAAAGCGTCCAAAACGTCCCCGGATAAGCGGCAGGAGGAAGGAAAAAGTGACTTGGACTCGGACAGCTGATGGCCGCGCCGGGGGGGGCCATCTCCCGTGGACTGTAGGACTTGCTCCCGAGGATGCTACTGTCTTGCACAAACTCTGCCTTGTCGGAGAGGGGGAAACAACAACAACAACAAATCTATCTTATCTATATATCTGTATATAGTGAACATGAGCCGCGCCGCTCTCGTGTAAATAAACGTGTTGCCGAGGTGTTGCACAGGCAGGCGGCGGCGCCCCGGTCTGTCCGGCCTCACGCCGCGCCTCGCCGCGGCGGAGAACACGCGGCCGGCGGTGCGGGACGCACGAGCCGCCATCCCCGGGGGGACACGCGGCGGCTCGTTACGCACCGAGGCCGCGGGAGGCGGCGGGGGGCGGCGAGGAGGGAGCCCCGGCCTGGCCCGCCCGGCGCTTTTGCCCCCGGCGCCAGGCGAGGCGGCGGCAGGTGCCATTTTGCGCCCCCGGGGCGAGGCAAGGCGGCGGCAGGTGCCATTTTGCGGCGGCCGTTGGCGGAGCCGGGGCAGGCCGAGCTTCTGCCCCCCCTTTGAGCCTCTAACTCGAGCCGCCTGGAATAATGCGGATCATTTAATTTATTTTTTTTCCTTCCTCCTAACGGAGTGCCTGTGGAGAGCCCCCCCACCTCCGTCACTCTTCGGTCAGTGTCTTTGCGCTCCTGCCGCACAAGCCTTGGTGGAGCGGGAAGGGATACGCTTGTTATTTTGTTTGGTGTCTTTGTGCTTTTCTCACTCGTTGTCTGGAGTTATGTGCCCCGTCGAGTTTCCAAAGAGTTTGTCTTTGACCCCTGCTTAGAAAAGCTGTCTTGATGCATCAGTGTATTAAAATTGCTGCTAATAATTTTCGGTGATTATCAGGTGAGTTAATGCATAAGAGGACGTACAAGCTCGTGTATATTGCTCATGGAGATGCTTACAAGGAAGCTGCTAATGGGCATTTTCTGCCCTTGGAGACAGCGCCTTGGCAGTTTGGAAAGTACGGATAGCCTCGTGTCACCCTTCCCTCTACAAGGACCTCCTAATAAAGACATCTATTCTCCCTATAAAATTCACATGAATTTCTCTCTCTTTTTTTTTTTTTTTTTTGGTCTGATTCCCATACTGTTCACTTTTGTTATCCCTCCAGAGCAGAACTACGTGTGAACTACCACTCTGTAGTAGCTGTTCACCCATGTCGTGTAGAGAAGAGCCTTTCCTTGCTTTCTAGAAAGGCTCTCTAGAAAGTCAAAGCAATTGCCCGAAGGTGTGAAGTCAGTGCAGATAACCTGGTGCTGAAAAGCTTCACATTGTGGCCTGCTTTCAGAAATTCAGTGGTACTGAGCTGCTGCCAATGCCCGAAGTGACCCATATCAGCTCCCCTAGGTTAGACGAGACATTGGTTTATACAGATGCTGACCACCATTGCTTCAAGCGATACCAACAACGGTCAACTTCTGTGTTGCATGTGCTCACACTTTTCTTCCCTTTCTGATACATCCAGTGTTATATAGGCATTGTAGCATGGTGTGTATTACAGATGTTAGTACAGCAGAGAGAATCTCAGCAGTTGTCTGTACAGATAACATGTCCTAATGTCACTGTGTTCCCTTACAGATACGGTCACTTGCTCTGAGCAATTGCTCCCTGTTACCCAGACGAGCAAGAGCTGCAGGCGTGGTTTTGCATGAGTCAGTCCTTTAGGGGGCTTGCAGTTTCATAGCTGCTGCTCTCTAGAAGGCAAGAAATTTAGCCTCTTTTGTTCCTTAGCACAGCAAAGGAGTTGGAAAGGGGGAAAGCAGACTTCTCAAAGGATTCTTCTTCAAGATAGAACACAATTCAGCTCTGCAAATCTACTGCATTTTGGAGACACCGCTCTATTGCTACAAATGCGTATCTGATCTCCGTAAACTATATTGAATTACAGTTCAGCAGCACTGAAAATTAGTTTTCAAATGTAAGAAGTGTTTTGTTATGTTACATGCAGGAAGTCTTCCTGAGTGGATTTTGAATCTGTCATCTCCTATGTATTTAGTCATTGTTAAATTTTAAAGTGAATACTCATTTTGCAAATAAAAGTCAGGCCTAAGGATATTATTGCCCAGGATTTTGCACATGGTGATGTATATTCTTTACTTCACATACATAAATAGCCTTATGACCGCTTTGGGAAATAAGCGGTATTTTCTTTTATTTTCTTTTTTTTTTCTTTGTGTGTGTGTGTGCATGGGGCAGTAATTTTAGAAGTCACTATTTATGCAGGATTTTAGCCTGCATAGCTTAATGTGTCAGTTAGGCTGGAGTGGGCTTTACCTATGTTTTTGCTAACCAATACCAGTTACCTAGGATTGTAGTTCACATCTTTGGAGATGTTTAGACTTTTCCAGTGTGAGTAAAGTTCTCATGAATTATGGAGGTTCAAGGTCCCAGAACTTTTCTCAGTAAGAATGCAATGTTACATAAAAATTAAATTTTTGTGTTATAAAACAACTTTCCATGCATAGTATTGGGATAAAGCCATCACCGGTTGCTTTAACTTCATGTTGCATCTTAATCAGAGCTAATTTAAAAAAATTCTATAAGTTCTTAATAACCGTGAACTTGATTTTGCAATCATTGGTGTCTATTTTATTAAAAAAATAGTACTAAACTGCATATACTATGTATATACTAAACTACGTACAGATATGTATATGTATATACTAAACTACATATAGATATATGTCTCTTAGAGTTAATAGCATTTTAAAATCTAATTGAAAACATTTTTAATGTTAACTTCAAAGATATACATTATTTACTAAACATATCATTTATACTTTTAGGCAGTAGGATTATCTATCTGTGTTATTCTTAGTGTTGTGTGGAGAAAACCCAAAGGCTTCTCTTTTTCGCACTGCAAAATTCGATCCTATCCTGTCTGGAAGACTCTAATAACTAAAAAGTAGGGAGGGGATGGCAGCAAAAGAATCAACAAAGTAGGAAACTAAGTGATTGAATGCGAGCAGAAGTTGATAGTAAGATCTCCCTTTCAATCGTTGTGTTTGGTTATCTTAATTTGGCTCTGGGCATTTGTTTTGATTTTTATTTTAGGATAATCCCTACAGTCTGAAATGCAAATGACATGAAGCTACTCTCATCATTTTCTTTTGGTGTAGTAGGAGAAAGGCAAGGCAAGAACCCACATATTTTCTATGGTTCAACAGGTTCAGTTCTAACAAAGGAGCTCTAGAAGTGTTCCTTGTGGTGGTAGATGTTAATACTTGCATAAGAAGGAGACAAAAAGATTTTTGGTGGATCTATGTCTCTGACAATGCAATTTGCAGTCTTGCATGTTATTAGAAACCGAACTTCAGAGATTTAATATGACTTAAAACTTTGATATACTATCTAGGTTTCAGAACATCAGTTCTTTCTTTTTTTTTTTTTTTTTTTTTCTTTCATCCCTGAGTTGTTGGGGTTCTTTCTTTCTGAATTTCTGTCTGTAAAATGAATAAAGCTCATTTCAGAAGTCACCAGGGGTTTAGGGAATAGAATTATAAAAAGAAACGTAGTAAGATAATTCTGAAATACTCCGTTGTACAAATGTTCAAGGGGATTCTGCAATAAACTGGTGTTTTTGAGAGCATGTTAAAAAAAATAGCATTTTAAAGAGGCTGCTAGGCTGAATCCTAGATTTACCAGCATCTTTTTTTTCTTTTTTTAATAGATGTTTTTGTGATTGTTAGTAAAATGAACCCTATCTCAAATCTTTCCAATTATTTTATGGGCCACAGTGGCAAGACCATTTTTCCTTTCTGACCTGCAGAGGATGAAGTAGATATTTTTATTCTAAAACAGCAGTAATAAAAAGATAGTTAATTGTTGATTTCTTATTTAAAAATAGGGGTGTAATACTGCTTTCCTTGTCTTTCCTCTCCCACTAACCTGGTTGAAGAGAGCTGCAGCGGAATAGTTGCAGCTCCAGAGATAGTGAAGAGTTATTACAGATGACAGTTACAGGAGTTACAGGAGGAATAATTAAATAATTATACAAAAGGAACATATACCAAGTTAAGAGAGTAAGTTGTTTTAAGATGTGAAATTCTTTGCGAGGCAAGTCGTAGAAAGTCATAACCCTAAGATATTGAAAGTTAGGGCGAATTCTAGCAGGGGAACAGTGCAGAAGTTTTCTGCTGCATAGGGAAAAATTGAAAAATCTGATGTAAATCTTTATCTCTACCATCTGCATTTAGATAGCACAAATATATGTTTGTTTTTAGAATCTTATTTACCATATTCCTTCTTGTAGACTTGTAATAAGTAGTATTGGAAAACACAGATTTTTGCTGACATGAAGTGATTTAATATCAGTTGAAAATCTTAACCCTGTTTTTCAGTTTTACTAGTACTTGAGTGAACTGAGTTTGAGCTTTACCGTAATGGGATCCTGGGAATATAAACCATGCAAACTGTCTTGCACATGACTTGTGAAACAAACATTTGGATTAGTGGAAGTTATAAAAAGAATTGCAACGTTAAGGTGAGTTCATATTTTTTTGTGCTCCATCTGCATTTATTGGTTCTCCACGGTTATACAACATGGTGCATAAATGAACAAAAACCCAAAGAGTTTCTGTTTTGTATTCTCCCCCCTTAGGCTTTCATTCCATTTATACTTTATGTTTTCCTACTTTGGAGACCTGGTGAGTCTTGGCTAAATCTAGACAGAGAAGTTTAGTCAAATTACTCTGTTTCTTTGGGGTTACCACTTACCCTGATTTGATATACAGAGTCTATTATGCAAAGCTAAGAGGTGTAGCTGCAATATGTTAGATTGTGTGCAATTAATACAAAGTTTAAGTGACTTATATCTGTAAAATATGTGACAACGGTAAATGCAGGAACCAATAATTAAAGTATTCTGGTTTGTACTAAACCTACCCAAAGCTGGAGAGTGCAGATGGAAAATAGAAAAGGAAATCTTCACTTCTTTAACTTTTTTTTTTCAGGCTAGAATAGATGTTACAGAGAGACAGAGACTACATTTCATACGATAAATGACAAAACTTAAAATACAACTCAATGGAATAATATAGAAGTGCAGGAGGAAAAAGGACGGGAAAGCCTGCTATATTTTAAATATAAAGTTGAATACTGAAAGTTACTTTACCCTTGTCTTTTAAATCATTTCTGATACTGGTGTCAGTGTATCTTTTCAACTCAATTTATGAACATAAATACTTGTTTACCTTGGAGATTTGAAACTTCACCTAATTAGTGTATCTCAAGCCATGTTGAATATTTGTGCCAACTTAGAAGTCATAATTGTTCATCCACTTTATCTCCAGGAAAAGGGCCTTCCCTCCAAATTCTGAACCAAACATTAAATCTCTACCAGCGTTTGCATGTGTTTATGCCAGTACAATGAGTATAATCCATCTTTATGTTTCTCTTCTTTACAGGGATTTTTTTCAGTGTTTGCTGTCCAGTGCCTGCAGATTGCTTTGCTAACATCATGCGTTGCATTTTTTTGGCTGTGGGCTGGCAAAAGAGATGATGGAGGCTTAAGGAACGCTCCCACCTTTTATTCCTTTGGGTAGAACAGGTCTTCAAGGGAGCAGCTTCCAGCAGGACTTCTTCTTCCCTTCCTGGGCATGTGGGAGGACCGGTGGCTATGTCAGACTTACTGCATCCTCTTCCTAGAAGAAATAGAGAACTGGAAGCAGAATTGTTACTCTGACAGTATTATTTCTGTGCTCTGGTTTGCAGCATACTGCCACAAACCATTGAATTTGCATGACTGATGGGTGGCAAACTCCAGCTGCTGAGAAAAAGGATGGGAATTTCTGAAGCTGACTTCACTCTTGAAATCCAAGTATTACAAATGTACAACTTGCATAGAAGTGTAGTTGTTTCCTTTATTTAGGGTTTTTAGCAAACTGTCAAAGAATTTAGGTGTAAATTTTCAGAGTCATCTTGAGATGGAGAGTTACTGCTACTCCATTTCACAGATGTAGAAGCTGATATCTCTTCTTCAAGGGGTCGCCCAGGAAATCTCCGTCACAAAGTGGAAATGTGGAAGCAAAGCCATATTTTCCTTGCTGAATTTTAATCCCAAACCATGATATCGTGCTATTCTAGTGGAATTTTGGCTTTTATTGTGTAAATACAGCCTTCATGGTTATGCTTTGTGTAATATACATACATATTTTTTTCTTGATTTCAAATTACACATTTTTGCCATCTCAATGAACTCAGGTTAAATTAACTAAATTAACAAAAGATAAGTGAATATAAAGGCAATATGTTTTAGTGTTTTAAAAATACAATTTTTAAAAGTCACCAAATGAGATTGCTTTGCTTGCACACCCAGAAATTCAGCAAGTGTTTGATGTGCAAGGAATACAGAACCAATAGGGAGTAACTTTCTATTAAGAACAGAAAATGGAAAAGTGTTCTTTTAATGCCAAATTTTACCCCATAGTGGATAATTATAGCCACATTGTAAAAGCCCTTAAAAGCTATAAGGCACCAGTATAATGAAACACATAACTGAAATTTACTGTACGTGTGTAGATTGCAAACTTACTCTTGAACATTCAGTCTTCAACTTCTTAAATTTGTAGTTTCCACAGAGGGCTTATAAGTGCTAGAATTTTGATTAACTGTCTCAAATAAACTACTGCTATTGTTATCACTATAAATCTCCCTAACCTAAAAGCTTTATGGAGGCCGATACTTTCTGTGGAAACTGTAACGATTTAGAAGGGCATGAACCCAGTGCCTTTATTTGGAGCTTCCTGTCATTATATAGAAAATCTCAGACTACATTTACATCAGTTATTAGGTTATATTTGTTTAATATCCCTTTTTTTAAATACTGCTTATCATTTACATTCTAGAATATACTGTATTTTCCCTTTTGTTGATACTAATGCTCTGGAGGCAGCTCTTCACAATGAAGCTGATTCACTGTTGTCTCCATGAGCCAGGTTGAAATGCCCCATCCAAAGCCTTTCCAGATTAATGAGAAACTTTCTTCTGTAGCTGGTAACATTTCCCACTTAGATTAATGGATGGGATTATTTTGCAATGCATTCAGTGAAGATAGGGCGTTAATGCCTAATCAAAAGGCATAATGTTTATGGACAAAAGCCAAACAATAAGGGACTGTTAATAGTTCTAGGAGGGCATTTTTTTTCCTTACAGTTCTCTAGGTGTGCCACTTTGACTTGTGTAGCTGAAGTGGTCCAGCCTTGTGTGGGTGCAATTTTATTGCTAGAAGTTGATTTGTGTAGCTGCATTCTCTGCATTTGGTATTGCTGTTAATAGTATAAGTTTAAGGATGTAACTGTGTTCATATTAATAGTTATACTGGTGTGCATTTTGAGATAAAAGTCACACTTATAAACTGAAATAGTTACACTTGTAAAAAACAGTGTTTAAATGAGTAAATTGTTGCTGCTTTTCAGATGCAGCACTGCTGTTTGCAGGTGGTATTCTTGATGCAGAAGTAGGCATTTTCCATGCAGTGAGGCTTGAGTAGAGTCAACATTGGACCCTCAGAACTTGTGAGAAGCTTGCCTCTACCTTTACAAAGGCAAGATAAAATTTAATTGATATCCATCGTATTTGGTCTTAAAGGAACATCTGATTTTCCAGATGTTTAAGAAAGTCCAGAATGGGACTTTCCTGAATTGGAAAGCAGCTGTTTTACTCTGCTTACATAGTCATTGGCACAGCTGCTTCAGATATCCGGGCATCTAAATTATTCTGACATCAGAAAAAAACATTGAAACAGGGACTGATTATGGCCATATTGCTTATGATAGTTTAATGGTTTAGCTGATGGATCACTGGGAAAAGTGTTCAGTTGCCAGACACATTGCAGTTAAGGAACAAGTAGAATTAATACTGAGGTAGGACATTAGGTGCCCTACAATTATTCTTCCTGATTTCAGACTCTTTTCAAAATAGCTATTGTAGGAGTAGAATCAGTCCCTGTTTAAACTTCATTATCTTTTGCACAATGGAAATTTTGGTCTTAGCTCGATAGAATTCAGATGATTACCAAATTTAAAAGGAAATAATTTTGTAATAAATTCTATATTAAAAATAGCAGTTATTAATTTGTCTTGCAAATTTCTGAAAGTTTTTGCTGTTCTTTTCTCAGTCTCATGTCCAAGTCCATTAAAGACCATTGGACATTCAAATAAAGACTAAATATTTGTTTAGAATCAATTTCTTGACCCCACTTCATTTCATCTGCAGTTTTTTAATCAGTTGCAGGTCAGCACGAAGCAAAAACAGTGGTCCAAGGAAAATGACTCAAGACATTTTTGGAAGAAGGTCTTGGGATTGTAGAGTCTGATTTTCTTTATCTCTGGAGAAGAGTGTTTGAACTGGAAGCAAATGTGAGCGGTCTTGACTTGTGTGCACAGATATAGCCAATACAGTTGTCAAGGGTACTGATGGAGGATTAGAATAATTTAGGGTTTAACTGAGAGTATGTTTATATAACTGATGTTTTAAGATTTTTTAAAGTGTATGAGATACCTTCATGCTCATTTTTGGAACACCGAGGTATTAAAGCAAATGCAGGTTTGTTTGCATGACATCATGTGTTTTAGTTTTGTTTTATTTATCTTTACAGTGCATCACTGGAAGCCCTTCTGCTCTTGTTGTGGCATAAGTTCTGAAGATAGGAATTTACATTTGCCTATGACTGAATCCTTGTGACTCATCTTAGAAATGCTATTTTTTTTCCTGACAACTCACAGTTACTTATATGTATGTGACAATCAGGTGGTTGTGTTCCCCACAGACCAGGCATTTGTCAGGTTGCTCAAAAGGCACAAAAGGTGTGGGAACATACTTATATAAAATTAAAACTTCAGAAATCTGTTTTTTATATTGAAAGGTCTTTTGTGCAGAAAAATCAGTGTTTTCTCTCTTAATTGCAGGTAGTTGCATAGAATAGAGTTCCTGTATTCATTGCATATTTAGAATCATGTTTTAGCTTGGAAATTAAAAATATATGGATGAATTTGTAATATGAGCTCAAGAGAGATTCTCCAAAATCAAAAGATTACAAAACCTGACTTACCTCAGTAGAGTCACCAGCAACAGGCTAAGAAGTTTGTGAACTTAAACTCACTTTTTCCTCTGAAGTCTCATTTAAAATTCAACCTGAGCCAGGGATAAAAAGATTTTAGAACTTATCGAGGTGTTAGAATAAGTGTGATATGCCTAGAAAAGAGTATTATATAGATTGGCCCTCAGCCATGTTCTGTAGAGGTACAGTGCATCAGGTGTAGAAGAGGTTGCAAGAGTAAGGAGAAAATATAAGCATGTAAATCCATAGGTTTGTCAGAGTGAGAGCTTGCAGCAGTTTCTTTTCTGAACTGTTTCCAATCGACCGTTAAGGAGAGGGATGTGACCGACAGGTTAATCATTTGGAGTGAGGGCCCAAAAGTGTGTTCATCTTCTTTGGTCAGCCAATGCAGAAAAATGACTAATGAATTTGTGAAATTCTTGATCTTGATCTAGGAGTGACATTTTTACTGATTCTTGCCTTGTGTATCCCTGTATTTGCATATGTAGCCAGAATATACCATTTCTTTCAATCTTGTCAGCATCCCATTGATGCTGAGATCTTACAGTACACAGTTATCAAATGTGCTTGTAATCACCGATGGCAAGATAAATATGATCGCTACACGTGGCAATTTCATTAATGTGATGGAATCTTTTCAGCTTGTCACTTGTTCCCTGTGAAAATAAATTACAAGGTTATAATGCTGCACTGTGGTAAGGTCATCATCACTTCATGGCATGTTTGAGGTGAGCTGAAAATTCTGCAACCTCAAAGCAACTGTTTGAAATATCTATTAGTACTTTGCCCCTAAATCAGTAGTGTATTCTATCCAAGTAAGATATTACTGCATCCTTTGCAGTAATAGCAGGAGATCAACTTCATTCCACCTGGGGACTTCCCCATGCCAGATAAATCCCCAAGGAAGTAATTAAACTATAGCAGGCTTAATAGTTATATTTTAGTTTGTGATCTAACTTTACAGGACACCGTTGAAAAATAGATAGAAGCTTATTTCGTCCTTTTGCTATTGAGATTTTTCCTAGGTCCAGAGAAGATAATAATTATATTAAAATGTTTTTGCAAGTGTATGCAAATATATGCAAATATTTCAGCTACTAAAAACACCTCTTATTGTTTTATAAGTTTATGAGGTGACCTAAATTTCTTTACGGACCAGACACAATGAAGAAGTTTCATCCAGAAGTGTTCATTTTCTTTAGGAACTATACGACCTACAGAACTCTGTGTGTTCCCACTGGGTGCAAACTAAGTTATATCATGTGAAATTGCTGGATTGCTTAAGTATGACATTTTTTCATAGTGCTTTGTGTAAATGATTAATATCAGTAGAAAGATCAGTAGAAAAATACTTACTTTGGGCATGTGTGTGCCTGAGGATGGCGAAAAGGATGGTTTCAATTGACAAAATGCATGTTTGTACATTTATAGAATATAGAGGGTAGGAGAATTTGATCTGAATGTATCTTCTGCCCACAAGATTTTTTCAGTTCTGCTTCCAGCCATTACATACAATAGGAAGGTGTTTTTCTGAGGATGGGTGGAGGATGTATATGAAAATCATTGTTAGTATCTCCATGGCAGGTGTTATTTCCTGGTGGAAAATAGACTGTCTATATAATCGTTCATCAAGTGAGGGAAAAGGGGAATGCTCAGAGTGCACAAAGTGATTTCGTTAGGGTAGTTGCGTGTTAGGGCGGTCTCTTGTTTCAGTTCACTTCCGGTTTGCAACATTTTACTCTTTTTACGTTTCCAGTATCATCATGCGTTTATTGAGTGTCCTAGCTTTTTGCTCCCTGGAGAGCTTTCCTGTGCTTTATTTTGCTTGTTTTGCAGCTGTACCTGTTTAAATTAGCTTGTAAACTTCTGTTTTCTGTGTGGGCCCCAGAAGAGAAGCGAACTTCAAGTAAGTAGCTAGTTACACAGTAGTACTTAGTATGCATACATCTGATAAGATCAGCCACTGCTTAAGCTTTTCTTATATCCAGACCCTTGAAAAGAAAAGAACAGCATTAATAATTTTACCTTCTCTGAATATGTGCTCAGTTGGTTATCCTTACCTAATTTATATGCATGTCTTTCTACAACTTCAATTTATTGTTCCATGTACATATGTTGCAAATCAAATATTGGTTTTAGATGAGTATGGGTTCCCTTAGTGGGACATTCTAGTTATATCTCCAATAGCTACTCCTAAAAAGAAGCTTAAAAGATGTTGGTTGTGGTCACAGAATCCAACTTATGTTCTGAGGGATTCTTCCAAATTCTGGAATGTGCCAAATCCACATCTTTCTCATCTCAGATCTAGAGATTCAGAAATGGGTATGATTTGGCCTACAAGGACATATTTGGTGCAACTGTTGGCTCATTTAATTTCTTCTATCCCAAACCACTTCAGTGAGTTTCAGTTCAGTTTACCCATGTGAGATATTCTATCCCTGTGGTGGATAAATTCATTCACTTCTGATGTGGAACAGATACAGAAAGCCAACTGCCAACATGTGTTTGTATAAATGGGGTAGTGATGCCTTTGTGAACATCTGTACTCAGAACCTCCATGAATTTTGAAAGATCCCTGGAGGGCCTGGGCAAGGTTCTTTAATAGGAGATCTTTAGCCCGTGAGACAAATGGTCCAATCACAAATATTTTGCAAAGAAAATTACACTGTTTGTCTAAACCCAGCATTTTATGTGAGATAATCAATTTAATAATGTCATCTCAATAATAATCAAACAGCAATATACATATTATTGGAATTAGTCTTTTGTCCAAGACCATTTTTTTGAGTTTTTGCTATATTTTTAAATTCCATTATTTTAGACTTAACACCCAAAGGGTGAAGATTACCCCATTATATTCACCATCATCTGTTGGTGAATATAATGTCCATATATGACAATGTTAAAATGTGTTCATGAAGTGGACTGCCTGAGCTTTCTGAGAGTGTATTCCAATGCCCAAGAGCACAACAGTTTTAAAGGGCTGGTGATGGGAATACACATATGTATATGTATACATATACACGTATGTATATATAATACGAACAAGAAAATTTCCACCTGTAGATTAGAGGCACAGGGCATAAATTGCAAACTATTTTCTGTACTCACATTTCTGTGCTCATGTGTTGGTTAAGGGCCCATGTTAGTCCTTGCTGGTCTGTAATTTGGGGTTCTCCAGTGTCTGCAATAAGAACCGAAAAGCAAAAATCTACTGACAAAATAAATTATGGCAAATTATTACAGCAGGAGGAAAATTGAAATAATGGATTTTTAAAATAAAACTGTATGTGCTTGTAGAAGCTCTGCTAACACATCATGAATACTAACACTATTGAATGCTACATTTCAAACAGCAAAAAAATATTTTATTAAAAGGAGTTTACAACCAATGAGTTTGAACTGTATAGGATGGAGATTAGTGTGAATGTAAAATGAGTGTCGTGTCTTGGAGTGAATAACAGTTTTGAGACTTAGGTCCTGTAGACTCAATTTTGGTTTTGCCATTTAATGCCTTCCTCCCATTCAAATGTGTGGAAGGAATCAAATGTTAAAATCCTCATTATATATGATACATAATTTCTCTCCTTTCAGTTGAAGGAACATCAGACTTGGAAATGATTATGTGCATACTGGTAAGGAATGCAACACTATGTATTTGAATGTCAGTTGTGGGAATTGCAGATGGGGTAGAATATTGTCACTTTTTCCCCTTCTGGGTTTCCAATTCTGTTTTTACCATGCACTCTTGCAGGTTTCCAGCAATCCAGAACTTTAATTTTGTGTCTTGAGCTTTGGTTCTGACTCTGGAGCCCTTGAGCTGGACCAAGACAAAACTGGAGACAAACATGTCTTGGGGCTTCGGAATTCCAGTCCAGATCTAGATCTAAAGAATGAACCCTAGCACTTTAGATACTCAAAATAGCATGAAAGCTCTCTTGAAAATTCCATGATATTTCCAGTGTTAGTGTGCTTGTGTTACAGCTGGAAAAACAGAGTCAAGGGTACCTTTTTGTTAATTACATTCTCAAATAAAATGTCAGTTTAAATGTTGGTGCAATTTGCTGGGTGGATCCTGAAGTCATAGGAAAGGTAACAAAGGGAGTGTGTGTGTGGGAGATGATACTCATTTGGATATGAGAAAAACATCCTAGCAGCACAGACTGCAGACTTTATACTGGTGATCTTCCGAGATTCCTCCTCCCAGCCCCAGTACAGAGCTTGGGAGAGAGATGTCAGAGGCTTGTCAGAGCAAATGATGCTAAGAAGGATCTGGGGTCATTATGTTGCTTGGAAGGGCTCCTACATCTGTTTGCATTGCTTCTGTTTTTGGAGAATGGTCAGAATAGCCCAGAATGGAGAGGAGAAAATGGCATTTCCCTTCTTGTGGGCTCTGGGATTTATGTTACGCTTCTTCCGGTTTTATTACGGTTCTACACTCTGCTGTTTTGTGGTTGTTTTTCTGTATACTTGGTTTTAGACACAAACTTCATTCATGTCCCTCTCCAGATAAAGCCAGTCACTTGTGCTACTTGAGTCCACAGTTTGTAAGGGATGGCACAAGGCCCGGGTAATGTGCAGAAATCTCCGTCTGTCTGTACCATGAAGCAGGACAGAAAACTGCTCTGTGTCTCCTGTGTGTTGCTTAAAACATAGATTCTGAGTACATTTTTTTTTGAGGGACCTGATCCAAAGAGTGTTATAAAGGAATGAAAGACCTGCATCATCTTCAGTAGGGTTTGGATCAAGCCTTATGTGTCTGTTCTGCTCTTAGTGCAGTCTCTGGGAATTTTGCCAGAGATTCACTGGGAATCATTTGACTTCACTGTGACCAGGACTGATTCCAAGATGAGCAGACGCAAGGGGAACAAACTGCTTTCTTGACCGTTTCTAATTCTCTCTTAAAGCTTTACAGTAATGCAAAATCACATAAAGCAGCATAAATAACTATATGTCCTAGGAACAGTGATGAGAGTTCTAAACACATGCAGTTTTATTGAATGTTATCAAGGTTCCCTAGTAGTTAATTTGATTAAAAAGGGCTCTCTGAATGCTTTTTTTTTCTAAACGTGATTTACAAAGTGTTTTAATATGAAGAGTTTCCAAAGTCTTTTGGATGTCAAAGCAGAGCTATTAATCTTTATATTAGCATTTTGAAAAACAGCATGAGCTTCCTGATTAGCTGATATTTGTTCACATTCTTTTCTACAGAGGATTATCACTTTGACCATTTTAGTATACTGTGGCTCTTTTATGAAGGAATAGAAGCTTTTCATGTTTATATGCTGGAGTTAATTTAGCTTTTCACTGGTGTGTGTATGAGTTGAAGTCCACAAAGAATGCTGAGAAACTTCAAATGTGAGTTTTAATAATCCTTCTCTCATGAAACACGCTATTGATCTAGCTAACACACCATATGTATGACCATCTTGTACAAGGCACAGTGAGGCCACCTTTACCCTGTTCTTGTCCATATTGATTGTTTCACTGATTTGGATTGGACGGATCATGTGAATTGAAGGCTTCTGTCTGCTGCCTTTGCTAGTAAGAAATTCGTATTAGTTCAGAGAGTAGGACATACAGGATTGGCCGTTAGTGCAGATGTCAGGGTTTGCTTTGCAATGGAAAAGATCTATTTCATGATTTTTAAGAAAGTGTAATTTTGAACTCTGTCTAAAAGAAAAAAAAGTGATAGAAACTCGATATTTTATTTGCTTTGTACTATTGAAGCTTCTTGTGTTTCTGCTGTAGCTTGGGAGTGTATTCATTATCAGTATTTCCAGATTTTTTTGTGTGTGTTCATGATTAGAAAATCGTGTAAACTTGCATTGCTACAAACTGATGACACTTCCAGTTGTTTGGAACTGATAGTGCAGCTGGAAACTGTGAACAATAATGTACTTCTGCTACAAAGCAGAAGTGAAAAGGAGCCACATAAAGATTAATTTAAAAAAATAAAAAAGGGAAGATTTGATGAAATTTTACCACTTGTCAAGCAAGGTCACAAATATTATCATCAAGGTTGGAGACCAGAGTTCCAGCATATTCATTTACTGTGAACCAACCAACCAACCAACCATCCGTTCTTCTGTCCATCCATCCATCCATAACCAGGATGGACCCTAAAGTTGGGTTTTCTGCTTTGTAATGCTATTGTCAGAATTATTTGTGCCCTCGTGACCAAGAAGACCAATGGGATCCTGGCCTGCGTTGGAGGAGGAGCGTTGCCAGCAGGTCGAGGTCCTGCCCCTTTCCTCAACTCTGGTGAGGCCGTACTGGGAGCAGTTCTGGGCTCCCTAGTACAAGAAGGACATTGAGCTTCTAGAGAGGGTCCAGTGTAAAGCCATGAAGATGATTATGGGACTGGAGCATTTGTCATATGAGGAAAGACTAGGCGAGCTGGGCCTGTTTAGTCTGGAGAAAAGAAGGCTGAGAGGAGATTTGATCAACGTGTTCAAGTACCTGAGGGATGATTGTAGGGAGGATGGCGCCAGGCTCTTCTCCATGGTGGCCGGTGACAGGACAAGGGGTAACAGGTGTAAGTTGAAACACAGAAAGTTCCACCTCCATATGAGGAAGAACTTGACTGTGAGGGTGACAGAGCCCCGGAATAGGCTGCTCAGAGAGGCTGTGGAGTTGTCTTCTCTGAGATCTTCAAAACCTGCCTGAACATCACCCTCTGCCATGTGCTCTAGGTGTCCCAGCTGGAGCAGGGGGGTTGGACTAGATGCTCTCTAGAGGTCCCTTCCAACCTTAAGCATTCTGTGATTCTGTGATTTATTTGGCCCTAAATTGCCAGATGAGAATGCCTGTTACACATTGCTATGGACTGCCTCATAATGTATGAAAATATTTCTGCTAGGGAAAAAAGGAAAATAAGAAAGGAAAAGAGACCACTCAAAGTTAGACCTCAGGGATATAATATCCATTATAATTCTGACACTGGATGAAAGAAGATCTTTCAGAGTTACTGACCAATATTATGGATGTCTCACCTTATTTATTAATAATGTAGATTTTAGAGACTTCAAACTTGAAGGTTGCCTCAATGTACAGGTTGTATGTTTGCTTGCAATTGAGCACCTCATCCACTGCAGCCCATAGCAGGCTGTCTCAAGGCCGTCAGAGCTACAGTTGACAACAATGAGAGTCTCTGCAGCAAAAACAGGGGAGTGGGACCAGGTGGAGCTAGGGCATAGAGCCACACAATGAATGAGATTCTTGCCTTTAGAATAAAGGGAAATCTCCTTTTGTTTTTACAAAGGTATGTCCTGCCCCCCGCCCCTGCCTTCTCCCGGCCACCTTTTGTGAGATGTTGCTGGACTGTACTTCACATTTTCCTCTATGTAAGTCTTAAGCACTCCTGGTTATCGCAGTGTGATTATTTGATTATGGTGCTGTTTGCTCAAATGCTTATTCCTCTGCTTGTTAGAAATCTGCTCTTACCAATTTCTGCTTTCTTGACATTGCAGCTCTTGCACACTATTATAGCTTTATATTTTGTATATCTAATCCATAATTGTTGTAGGGTGAGGGTTAGGGTTGAGAGAGAGGCAAGAGGTGCCATTATAGTGGCTGTGGTAAGGAGTTACCAAGGGAGGGTGTTTGCTGTCAGGGCTTTGTGGTTTGGGACTAGAATATGGGTCTTAGTGCCAGCCTTAGCTTGAAAATCCTCCTAGGCTAGGATTGAGAGAAAGGGAAGAGCCATTGTAATGGCTAAGGAAAGGGCTTGCCAGGAGAAGGTTTCTGCTTCTGAGAGAGCTGTCCTGTGAGGAGTTTATAGTGTGAGACAGAAATTTAGATCTTGGTGCCAGCTGTGGTTTGAAAATCCTTTTAGGGTTAGGGTTCAAAGAGAAAGATGAGAAGTGCTGTTGTGGTTGGTATGGTAAGGGCCTGCCAAGAGAAGGTGTTTTCTGCCAGTAGAACTGTCCTTTGAGGACTTTGCAGTCTGATCCAAGAACTGGTATACCAGTGCCAGCCCTGGCCTGAAAAATCCTCCTAGGGTTAGGGTTGAGGGGAAGAGAAGGGTGAGAGGTGCCGTTGTAGTGGCTGGGATTGTCAAGTGAAGGTGTTAGCTTCCAAGAGAGCTGTACTAGGAGGACTTTGAGGTCTGAAACTGGGTTATGGGTCTTAGTGCCAGCCTTGGCTTGAAAATCCTCCTAGGGCTAGGGTTGAGAGAAAGAGATAGGGAAGAGGTGCTGTTGTAGTAGGTGAGGAAATGGGTTGCCAAGGGAAGGTGTTGGCTTACAGGAGAGCTGTGCTGTGATGAAATTGTGCTCTGGACTTTGTGACTAGCCAACCATCCTCAGCCTGAAAAGACCACTAGTTTTATGGTTAGGGTGAGACAAAGCGAAAGGTGAGAGGTGCTGTTGTAGGGGCTGTGGGAAGGGCCTGGCAAGGGAAGGTGTTTGCTGGCAGGAGAGCTCTCCTGTGAGGACTTTGTCAGGCCCTTACCACATCCACCACAACAGCACTTCACAGCTTTCTCTCAACCCTAAGCCTAAAAGGATTTTCAAGCTATGGCTGGCACTAAGACCTTTTTTTTTTTTTTTTTTTTTTTTTTCTCCAACTATAAACTCCTTATGGGACTGCTTTCCTGGCAGCACATACCTTCCCTTGGCAGATTCTGCCCACAGCCACTTCAATTGTACCTCTCCCCTTTCTGTCAACTCTTACCCTAACCATAGCTGGACTTTTCATATCAATTGTGGCACTAAGCCTGTATTTTCCATCCCAGACTACAGTCTCAAACACCTGTCTTGAAATGTTCATAGGTCACCTTGCCTAGGTAACCCTGTTTGGACTTGTGGTTTGTGCTAGATGATCTCCTGGGTTTCTTACAACCTCCACCTTTCTGTTTTTGTGTTTTTTTTTTTTTTGAGAAATCAAAAACACTTTTTTTATCACCTATCCTTCAACTCTGTATTATAATGAAGAAAAATTCTTTTTCTTCATGTTTTATAAGGTCTTATCAAACTTTGTCAAACATTTTTTTGTCTTGTCAGGGAGATTTCTATTCTTCTCTATTCTTTAGGAATAAGGAATTAACTGATCACAAGTAAGTTAAAATTTTCTTCCTATTCGAAGATAAAAAGATAGTGAATCATATACCACAGCAAAATATAGCAACAACTTCTTTCCTTTTGACTAATTCTATTTTACATCATTGTCCTTTGAAGTTTAGGCAAATAAGTGGAGGTGTTTGAGATCATCTCTCAAGTAACAAACCCACAAAATATGCAGTGTAATGTAGATATTTGCTTCCCCCCTATACCTCGCAAGTATGACTGTGCTATTCAAGGTATGTCAAGTACCCATATCTTTTGTCTTTAAAGTGCCAGCATCTCTAGAAATTGTGGCTTAAAACTCTACGTTGTCTGTTTTTAGCCTGTGTGCATAGCCTCTTGCATATTTTGCATAGCACACAAACCCTTGAATTGCATTGGGGTTGTCCATCAATACAATTTGGGAGAAAAAAAAATCAAAAAATGGAAAAAACAAAACCCTTAGAGTGTTTGAAAAGTCTTGTCCTGTGTTTATGCTAATGGTGATTTTTTTTTTTTTAAGTTGGTCTGTAATACTGCATGGAAGAATGCTGTTGAGTTGTAATTCCTATGTGAACCAGAGCTTAGAATTTCCTGGCTATTGTGGGTTTCAGTTTTCAAAGATAATACAGAATAAGTGTGTTTTTTGCACTGAATGTTGAGTATGCAGGCAACTGCTCTTCCTTTATACTGTTGGAAATAGTCAAGTATATAATTAGTAACATTAAAACCATGCTCTAAAATGCCAGAGGTTGCCTGGGTCTCAGATTGTCAAGGTTTATTGCAGGCAGTCCGAGACCAGAGAGTTCAATTAGAAAATTAACTTCTATGTTATTTTACCATATTAGAGACTTGACTTCCTTCCAATTTGAAACAGATGATACATTGTTACAAAGGGTTGGGGTTGTATTTAATATTCTCATATAAAAGAGGTAAAGACATACAAGACTTTTCCGCTACATTGGGTTAAGGCTTTTAAAATAATATGCTTTTTACAAGCCTAGCTGCAGTTTTTATTCCTCTGAGTCACGTGCGTTTGGTGGAAACTGTGTACTTTCAATGCTTCTCAAAGCATAAAATACGCAATAAATTTTTTTTAAGACGTTATGCTATGCTCAGTTTTGCAAAGAAAAAATCCAGTAAGTTTAGTCTAATGTCATTAAATGTTGTGGTTTTCAGCTAATTTGTAATCCAGAAACACTTAGTATTGGAGGCTAAACGACAACAGAAAATTAAAGCAATAAGGAACACTGAAAAATTACTAGGATTACATTTCTTGAGGCTAGATATTGAGTATTAAAATGTTTGTACTTTCAATGAGGTGGTGTGACTGTTGGCTCACCAAAAGATTAAACTGGACCCATACCTTTATAAACGTTTGAATAATAAATTAAAAGGACCTCCCAAATAGGTGACCCTGTTCTTAAAGATGGCACAGTGAAGGCAGATAGGGCACAGATGGAGGGAAAAGAACTTTTAGGCAGAAACAACTGCAGATGAAAGTTCAGTATGAGCTGCTTAAGACATGATAGTATCCAGAAACCTTTCTGCAGAGTAGTACCAGTACAGGCTAGCAGCCTAAATAGTTTCTACATTGCAATATGTTTGCCCATGTCTCCCCTTTTTTAGAAGCAAGTCACTATTACTTTTTGGCTTTATGTAGCAGACAGGCATGGATACAATATAAGCCTTATTATTATTATTTGCACTAACTTTTACTGAGCGGCACTTCAGCCAGCGCAAGCAATTTTGGGATTCATGAGATGTAAATTCTCTGATTGTTGAGGGTTTATTGTAAGAAGCAGTTACACCAGTAGGGGGGCAGGTGGATGCCCAGAGGGTTTGATGAGAAAACACACAATATGCTCTTTCTCCAGGAACCAATATATATAAGGCTAGCTATTCTTATAAAATAGCTGAGTGGATGAGCTATTTGATGGGCACTGCCAGTAGTGCTTGCTTTTGCAGATGGAATATGAAAATATTACAAATAAGAGACAGGCGAGTAGACTACTGAGTCTTTGTGGAACTACCTCAGAGTAGCTCCTTTGAGTCTTAAGAATTCTTCATCTTTAATTCTGAAGGTTGAATTCAGTAACAGAACACACCATGCAACAAAACTTACAGTACCTGGTAGTGTACTATGAAAATTGATGTCATATCTAAACCACTCTCCTGACTATCTCACACGACAGCAATATGCATCTACAAATTTTATTTCAATTGAGTTCAGATTACCAACTTCTTAGTGCTTTTTAGCAGTTCTATCTCAAAACAATCCTGTTTTTTAATGAAATAATAAAAAGGATATGTTATTTTTAATAAGGGACTCTGAGAGAATGCATACACACATAAAAGGGAAAGGAGAAGAGGGAAAATTATCAGTATGTTGAATGCACTCCCAGTAAAGAAATATACCTTAATCTCTAGAATTTACCTGTTGGACAAGCAGTCACAGTCAATGGAATTTAGTGATCTCTATACAGGGATTATTCAAATTCAGTTTGGTGCTTTCTGCTTCTGATACATGTTAGAAGCAGGCAGTTTTAAATAACACACTTGAAGCACACAGTTACAATGCACATCAAAACAAAAAAAAATGTATCAGTTACCAGTTTTCCACCCAGGGGGGAAATGAAATATTTTTATATGATGTTAGAATGGCATAATTGAAAGGAAAAAAGTAAAAGAATAAGGAAAAATATGTTTGGGACTTAAGAGAATGTTTTAATTCTAAGTGCTCATACAACTGTGTTGTTTTGTTTTTCCCTCATGTAGTTTGCATTTTTAATTAAGAAAGCAGCAATGTATGGTGGTAAGTCATATAAGCAGAGTATCTGATGCATATCTTACACCTTGGCCATAGAAACATTTAATTGGATAGTCTGATAGTCGTTAAAATATCAAATCAGAAAGGATAAGTCTTAATCTGATTTTAAAAATCTGATTAAGAAAAATCTTGATTTTTCTAAGGCCCATGTTTGTAGCCTTGAAACAGGAGTTGCTGCCCTCTGAAATAGGAACGGTTGACTGAGAAGACTTGGACTTGGCTTTGTTTCACTGTCGGATGAGTAAAAATGTCGTCTGAGAACGTCAGTGCCACTTGCAGCTCGCTGGCAGTTCCCACATAGAGACAGTGCTGTTCCTTCAATGGAAGGAGCTAATGTCTTAGTCTTATTGAAGGTATAGAAGCATTACAGAGAAAACCGTTCTGTCTGTTTTTTTTTTTTCTTTGTTTTTCTGTTGTTGTTGTTGTTGTTGGTCAACGGGTGCTACTGTCCTGGCTAAGATGCAAAGGTATGGTTTCTAGGTTTGGTATGTTGCACTGTTTTATATCAGCTTGTAGAAAGTTCAGGACTCTGACCAGACACTGAACTTTTCCATACCATCATGTTTCTAGAAAAGCAGCTCCACCTAAACTCTTAGTGGTGTCACCTGGAGTAGATCACTGAGGAGCCAAGATAACTTATGTTATGAAATATGCAATATAGCTGTTAGCACTTCTTTGCATTCCTATTCATCCCAAATAGTGTTTCCACCAGTACTTAACACATCCCCTCAGTTATGTTCTTACCACAGCAAAATGATACAGGTTAGTTAAGCTATGTTTCTGCATCATTATTTGAAAAAGAGGTTTCCCCGCAGTTAATTTTTTTTTTCTTTTGATAGAGAAGTGATGAGAGTAGAACACCTTCCTCACAAAACAGAGTTCCTCTATCAGTACAGGCGTATGAAGGATTAACTATTACACTGTTTAAGTAAGAGATAGCTAATGAGAGAGCACAGTTTCCATTCAAAGTCTAACGTGGCATGCCTTGCCTATAAGGGAGATTTAAAACATTATAATAGTCTTCTATTGACTTATGTGGTTGTAGGAGATGGAAACTGGAATCTGTGTTTTAATAAATGTTTTAGATGGAGATCTATACTCATGTATAGAGTAAATTAGGAATATGTTTTTAGTAAGTGTGGGAGTTAGCTGGTTAAGTGTGAGCTACTGAAAAGAAAAACTTTAGTACAGTTTTGTTGCATTTTCTTTGTAGGCTGACAAGTAAAGTGAATATTTCTTTGGAGAATACTTCCTAGTATTTCATGAACTAAATGTTGAACAGATGTACTTAGTGTGGAAAAATTAAATGAAAGGCACATTTAGGATTTACAGAGCTGAAGACCAAGAAACCAATGGAAATTAGAACTTTGATGAACAGAAACTATGCTGTTAATGCAGAATATTTTACTGGAACTTAAAAAAATTGGCTTCCAGGTTCCCAAATTGCAATATAGAATCATATAAGTTATGATTAGAAAATGATGCAACATTTGTTCTGAAAAATCAAAACGCGTTCAATTTAAATTAACAATGACTAGTGGAGCTCTATAAAATTGTACTTCTTCCCAGAATCATGGAAATCCACAGAAGTCTGAGACCTAAAAATAATATAGGTTTTTCCAATTTTGAAATCATGTAATTAAGACAAGAGATGACATGAGAATGCCAAAGATTCTTAATCCACTAAGAATCCCTTGTCACAGCCGCTTAGCGCTGGAGAAAGCGCAGTGGGGGAAACTTCACTGCTGAAGTGTAGTTGCTTCGCACAGCGAGGGAAGCATTGGCTCTAACAGTGTGTCATTTATTTCGGTAAGACAGGCACATATTTTTAAAATGAGCTGTGGCTTTCATTCAGAAAAAAAACACCCCTGTTCTGGAAAGCAGTCTCTTTAGACAGTCACAGCTACAACTCTACGGCAAAAAGCATTTGAGCTGAGACTCTGGGAATTAAACACATGCTTAAGTACTTTTCCTTAATAGGTATACATTTAGACATGTGAACTGAGGCTTGCATGGACCAGTAAACATAAGAATTTTCGAATAATTATCAGCCATCTGTATTAGTTAATTCACATAACGAATGGAGTTTTGGTGATTTATGTCAAATAATTCTGTGTTCTGTACTGGAAAAGAGCTTATGAAATGAAGTTCTTGGTTGTATTGCAAGGTTGTTTTAATAATGTCCAATGTGCTGTGGTGAGACACTACTAATATAACTAATATTTTGTTTTTCTAACCCATATCCTTCAGACACTTGCATTAAGAGGGCATGAAGTTTTAGTGGTGGAACACACTTTGGTAATGATTTTGGCCCTGGATTGTTCTTTTATCTTTAGGACATTAAACAAATAATTTTTGAGAAATTCAAATTCATATACCCAAATAAGTGGAGTTTTCTTTGTTTGCTTTCCAAGTGCTGAGGAACTTTGTGCAGCTGCTATTGTTTTGATGGTTTCACTCAGGATTACAAATCACTCATGATTAGTTCAAGTTGCCACTAAAGATTTACAGTTTTAGCCCATTTTTTTTTTCCTATAATTTAGGTTTGGTGAGATCCCTAACAGACAGGATAGAGATTGAATTTTCTTCTGCCTTCATGGTCTGCTGTACTCAGAGGCCTTATATTTCTGATTTTCTAAAGTCTTTTTTGCTAAAGCAGGTAGGCGAGTATCAGAAATACAGGCTCTGGGAGAATGAGCTTGAGCGAAGATATCCTTTGTGTAGTGACACCATGCTTGTCACGGTTGTGATGCTAATGGCAGAAATTGTACTGGAGTTCTCACTTGTTGCATAACTCCATAGGTCAGAACACTGCAGAACCAGGAAAGATAAGATGGATTTAACTCTGTTTATTCCTTAGCTCCAGGCATTTTTCTTCAGTAATGCTAACTGTATTCTTATATGTCACCAATTCCTTCCCCTCGCCCCTTCATCTCTTTTGTAGTCTGTGTTTTCCATTTGTCTTACGGAGGGCCTTGGCTTTCCCCATGTGCCGGCAGTACAGCTGGGCCTGAGTAGAGACAGTATATCGGTAAGTCAGAGGTTATGGATTATATCCCTTTAAATTCTTTTGTAACTGAAGCTATCCACTGTTAAAACAATAAACAAACAAGCTAATAAAATGCTATTACATAAATCAGGCCATCTAATAAAATCAAGAGTGGATCATCACATCAGGAATCCCTGTCAAAACTGAATGACTATGTTATGTTAGATGAAGTGTTTAGACACAAGTCGAATTTCAAGATCAAATTTGTTGGAACTCGTGTCTCATGAGCACTTTAACATTTGCCAAGATTTTGAATAATAGAGTCTTATAAATTCAGCTGTTCTTCAGAGATCAGCTTTCAATTAGTCGAAAGAAAGAATTAACATGACAGACCTTTTCTGGTTGGCTGATGGTCTTTCTCTAAGTTAGAACCATAAAAGTAGATCTGCATTTTGAGATTCAGATTCTAGCCAATCTTTAAAGCACATTAAGGTTCAGATATGAGTTCTACAGATTATCCCTCTCACTTAGAAAAATGGAGAAGAGGAATACAGCAATTATAACACACAACTGAGAAGATCTACAAAAGTAGATGACTTGTTGTTTAGCACTGAAAGTAGTTTTAGCTCTTTCTAGTTTCCATAATGTGTTGGTCTGAAGACAGCATTACAGAAACATGATCAACTAAGATCAATGCCTAAGTTTCTGTTAATCCACTCAAAAAATCTTACACACATAAGTCAATAACCAGAGTCTTTTAGCAAAAAATCATGAGAAATCAGTATAGTTACAGTAGCAAACATAATTGAAAATTTTACTCTGAACCTTTTTATTTTGATGAAGTTGTGCTGGACTGACAGAGTAAGTAGGAAATCCAGAGTACAAAACACTCCTTTGATTGTTACATCACAGCAATTTTACATTAAATTTGCATAACTTAGAACTTTTCCTGAGTAGTGTTAAAATGATTCTAAATTTGGATTTCTATGCTCCATTTATTTATTTTTTAAACAACATCAATACTTAATAACTGATCCTTATTTAAAGAAGCTATTAGTGTATCCACTTGAAAAGCGATAGATTAGTATGGGACATAAGATGAAAATTTGTAGTACTTTATACCATAGTCCTACTGTCAGGGTAATAAATGAAAATCAGTTAGCTAGTCTGCTTAGCTATTTTGAATGGATGTGCTAAAGTCTGTTCTTTACCTGCAAGGTGAACCTCCTTGAAGGTATCTCATATTCCTTCTTTTCTCTTCTGTGTTAGCCAAGCATTGGCATGAGTGAATCTGCTGGGTGAATATCACCACAACCCTTTTATTGCCTTTCTGTATATGAAAGCACTGCCAGGCACTAGCGTAGAGAATAATCACAAGGAGATCTGCCAAACAGACCTTCTGCATTTCCTGTGCCCTAATGGATGCATCTCTGAGGGTCACATGATGGCAGGAACACATATAATTGAGACAAGAGGAACTGGAGAAGAGGATAGACCATGCTGCTAACTCGTTGCAGGCTTTTTTTCCAGTAGCACACACAGCATGAGTAATTCAGGTTGACTGGAACCCGTACTGAATTTAATTCAGGTTGAACAAACCTGAGTATTTCAGGTTGGAAGGGGCATCAGGAGGCCATCTAGGTAAAAGACAGTGACAAAGTATACAGGTGTTGAATTGAAATGTAGAATTGCAAATTCAGGGTATAGTTAAAGCATGATTTGGAGCTGGGTGGCATGTTCAATTGAGAGACTTTCGTAAAGGGAACACTTTGAGGTAGGACTCCTTTCAGCAGGAAACTTGTGACCTGGCACATAACACTCTGCACCAAATGCAGTTTGTTGTATGTGATACCAGACTGACTAGTGGTGTACTGCCACATGGGAGTGGGAAGCTATGGTGCAGATGTGTAAGGGGTGGGATCAGTAGTTGAGCAAGTTTTGAGGGTAAAGCACAGTATCTTAGAAAACGATAACATTGAGGGGAAAAAAAAAAAAAAACTTTAGGCCCTTGAGTGTTATTTTAGTACAGTAAATGGAATTGCTTCCTGATACTAAACAAATAACACAAAATTTTGATGGACTATCCGACTGTTTAATGTGCACAGAAATGTGATTTTGGTATGATTAGTGAAAGAAAAAAAATATTTGAGAAAGCCATTTAATCCTGCTTCCTCCTTTTAACTCTGGAGACCGAGAGAAACAGTAGCATTTGAAATTGCGATTTCCTCTTACGTCTAATTATTATGGGAGCAGAAATGATTAATAAAACAGAAAAGACGCACTTAACAGACACATAAAAGCTGTTAAATAGACACACACAAAAAAAAAAACACTTGTGCTCTGTATTTGGTTCAGTTTCAGAGAGACTATCTCTGTGTTATTATTTAACACATGAGTTTTAAAGATTCAAACAAAAGCAGACATGTTTCATTAACATAGGAGGTCCCTGCAGAAATAAATATTTATTAAACTTTCAGTGATGTATTTTTTTTTTTTAACCACGCTTCAAGTGTAGGTGCACTGCCTGCCAAATGCATACCTGGTGAGCTATTTAGAAACTTCCTGTTCTAAATGCTAATTAACAGTCTATGAATTTTAACTTATATCAGGGTCATATAGCTGAAATGTGTTTAAGGGGAGGCCTGCATTTGTCATTCAAAGGCAATGCCAAGGTTTGAAAGCCTACTTATAAAGCAAATTTCACAGCTTGAAAAACTTGTTCACCAATAACAACCGGGTCAAAACTGGGAGGAACCCTGATGTACCAAGTGACCTGAGGTATGTTAGACTGACTATATTTGAAATCAGAGTTAGTCCCAAACTGGAACATTTAATATAAATCTGTCTGAATCCTTATGTTAATTGTGATCTAGGATTCATATCGCTACATCAGAACTTGTTTCTTTCACTGTAATTTGGAATGAGATTCATTGGGTAGGTAGCAACATTCCTGGGTAGAAATGCTCCTCTTCAGTCACTGGATCTGGGCAGATTTACTGGGGAAAGGCTCCTAAGAGGACTGTGTAGTCTTCCTCACCAGTGTAGCATGAACAGTGTCATAACCAGAGCAGTACAGCAGCAAAATCTCTTTTTTTCTACCAGTGCTGCATCTTGCAAATAACAGCTTCTTGATATGCATTTCTTCATTAGATTGACAGTATAAAATTTTTTAACTACTAGTTATCTAGTAGCATCTGATTTCCAAGCATTCCTTTACTTTGTTTTCATTCTCTCAGATAGAATTAGCTCTGGAAAAATTCTTTATTGTATTGCAACTATCAAGTATTTTAGTTTTCCAGTTCTTTGCCTACATACGTGTATTTTAGTGTCTATGACAACAAGGTCATGATTGTTTAATGAAGATATTACTTCCTGCTTTTATTTGGAAAATGAGGTGTGATTTGGAAGATGAGATAACCTTACTAAGGGTTTCTCCTTTTTTTTTTTTTTTAATCGCTTTTCTATTCTTTAGCTACAATCTTGATTGCTTTCTGCCATAGTGCACTGCAGCAGGATGCTTAACTTTGGAAAAACTGCTGGCTTAGCTGTCCAGGAATGAGGCCAGGGAGACACATGTAGATGATAGGGCTTTTATCTTGGTAGTCCAGATGCATGTTGGCTAGATGTGAAATCTGCTGAGCCAAATGACTTAGAATCAGAAATAAGAGCAAAATGAGTAATGGTATCTCAGAGATTTAAGGTTAGATGACTCTTGGGTTGATTCCAGTCAAAGTAAAGAGAGAAGGTGGTAAAGGAAGTCAATTTGGAATATAGAGTACTGCTGAGAGTGTTGAGATTTGCTTTCCTTGCTACCTTAGACAAGGAGGAGCAGGGAGGAGAGGAAAGATGGAAAAGGATATGGGAGGTATGGTGGTGGCTGCTGCTGGGAGCTGCTACCCTTTGTTCCAAAAGTTCTTGCACCTCACATCTATGACTCCTTTCTCAGCAGGAGTACCTATAACAACAATAACTTTTCAAGGCCTTCTTGTAATAAAATTGATAAGGCTATGGTTGTTTACCTCCTTTAGTAACCTGCTGCCTGTGGAAACTAGTTATTTCACTTAGGTATAGAGCAGTTCCTAAAAAGAAAGACTCTTCATGGTTTAGAGTGAAGAATAACTGCATAGAAGATTTATTACCTCAGTGTTTGATACTGGGGGTCCCTTCTGGAACATGATGTGAAATTCTGATATCCACAAATTATGGAAACATTAAAAATTGGACAGGATTCAAAGAGAATCTACAAGCATGATTAGAAGGCTTGGAAAATATTTTCTTCTTTGAAACTGAGCTCGGTTTGTTCATTAAATAAGAAATTAGATCTTTAGACTGACTGTGTACACAAGTAAATCTAAATGGGAGTATGAACTGGTTCTTCTGTCTAGCAGATAACAATCTAACAAGATCTAAATATTTAGATCCAGTTAAACATTGGAAAAGCCTATCAAGTTCCTATCTATCGAAAATGTTAAAATCAAATTTCAAGTGTTTTCTTAAAGTCATGTCGGAGTTAGAGAGATTGGGGTTTGATGAATGAGTCAGTTCAGGAAAGTTCATTTCTCTGAACTTTATATGAGAGATTATATGCACTGATCATTGTAGTCTCTTCTGGTCTTCAGATCAATTAATTGCATACCACAGGCCTTTATACTTCATGAAATACCATTGACTTCTTATATGGATTAACTCTCTTCCTCCCAAATTCCCCACTGGAGAGTGTGTTGTATTAACAGTGATTATTATATAAGTTGGATATGGGTGGTAATCAGATGTGTAGATTCTCTGGCATTTAATAAGATGCTTCCATTCATTCTGCATGCATTTCCTTGGTAGAGGGATGAATAAGATGCCTCTATCCTGACATTTATCTTCACAAAACTTGCAAGAATCTCTGATTTTCTAGCCTCCTATCAAATTTGGTTTGTATTGACTCTTAGGTTCAGAAGTTATGAGAGGATAGAAAACATCTAATCACACAAGCCATGTTTGCTTAGAAAAACAGATTGAAATAAAAATAGTTCCTCTGACCATCAGGGCTGGTCATACAGCATGACTAGCTGTGCATCGAGATTTACTGTGCAATCAGTGAGCTGATGTTTTTTTCTGAATTTTCAGTGGCTATGCTAAAATACGCTACTCAAACACTAGCGTAACATCTGGATTTGCAAGGGTTCAGCCAAGAAGTCTACTGTATATCTTTGAGAAGTCTTCATGTTCAAACAGTTAGGCTGTTGCTACAGAACACATTATGGTTTGGAATTCAAACTGCAGAAATAGGTAAAATGTAAACAGTGCAAGGAGCCTATAAAAAACTGATAAAAGGGAATTTTCTCTAAGTAGCTGGGCAAGCTGTATGCGTAATTGTGAGCTTTGGGAAGTAAAAAGTTCAGCTTTTAATTTGGGCCTCAAAATATGAAAGAAAAAAAAAGTTCAAATGACTGTGGTGAGCTCAGTGTTTGAGTGCTTTCATCTGCCCTTGACTGCATGTCTGTGTTTTCACCTGTGCTGGCTCAGAGGTCATGGATATGGGAGATATGGGCCAGTGCATCACACCCCTGTCAGTGTATACAAACGATAGCATGTCACTATCATTTTTAGTCTTTAATTCACAGCATTTGTATGCACTGCAAATGCTGTTTTGTTTAACACAACCACATTTAAGGACAGTTTTCTTGGGTCACACCAGGAATCTGTTTAGGCCGGGATTGTGTCGTTGATACTTAGGATAATAATTAAAAGTGGGACATGTTTAGAGTAATCCTTCTACAGTACATTCTCTGCATCTGGTGATGGGTGGTTTTTAAACTTTGAGATGGAGGTTGCATCTGTGCCAAAATGTCATGACTGAACTGGTCTTCCATTAAGTTGCCTAATACTTTTTAAAACCCTTTTAAACTTTCTGTCTACCCAGCAGTCTGTGGTAATGAATTCTACATAGTAGTTGCATACTGTGTGAAAAACTATTTCCTTTTGTTCATTTTAAACCTGATACTGGACAATTAGACCGATGTCCGCTAATTCTAAGACAGTAGAAATGGGGAATAATCAATATCTGTTCATGTTTGGACGCAGTCCTGTGCCACGTGCTCTAGGTGTCCCTGCGTATGCAGGGGGGTTGGACTAGATGATCTCTAGAGGTCCCTTCCAACCCTAAGCATTCTATGATTCTATGATTCTATGATTCTATGTTCTCCATTTCATTCATTATGTTAAAGATGTTTATCATATTTTATCTTCCTTCCCAACTCAGGAGTCATAGTCTACTTAATTTTGCCTCAAACAAGAACAGTTTCACATATTCTGTCTTCTTTGTAAAATTTGTACACTTCCTTGTTTTGCTGAGTCTTTGAAACAAGGGACTTATGATTCACTAGACTGAAGATGCACTATGGATTGGTCATTATGTGTATTTGTATTTTTTGTATTCTTTTCTCATTCTTATTCTGCTCCTGTTTGTGTTTTGACTGTTGGCGAGGAAGGCCCTAAGGTTCTAGAGAATGTTTTACAACCGCTTTGTGTCCGTTCTTATGAAGGTATAAGTAGCTGTCTACCCCCTCTCCCACTTACGTGGCACATACTGACATTCAGCTACGCTTGTCACTCATCCTGTTTCGTAAGACTTTTCTGCAGTCACATTTCTGCTCTGCGACCCTCTACAACACCAAGTCAACAATCTTGAAGAGGTGTCAGCAGAATTTCATTTGCTGATCTGAATGCCAGTCAAAAATGTGTGCATGTGGACTGGGGGCATGCATGTGTGTGCACATATTTACTTGTGGGTGCCCGTGCTGTCTACAGAGGACAAGGCTGGAGTTTCAGGGTTGTTATCAAAAGAGTTGTCTTAGGTCAGGGCCAGTACCTATCATGGCTTGCTCTTAATGGTAGGCATTTATGGACACTCCTCAAAAGGTGTTTGGGAAATATACAGCATGACCAAAAAGATATTAATTAGAAAATGGAAGAACTGCAAGGATGGGATAAGTAAAAGATGACATGTAAGAAAGGAGCCTATTCTGGTCCAATCCAAGACAGCTTGTGCATCACAGTTATTTAGGTCTGATTTTGTAGATACTCACTAGCTTCTTTCCATTATCTTAGTATTATAGTATTGAACAACTTCCTCTGTTAAAGGCAGAATAGATAAAACTCTAGATATCTTGTGGTGCTTGGAGCAGATGTTATCTGGAGTGCGTACACGTGGTCTATGACAAAGAATGATGTGCCCCATGTAGACTTCAGAACTTTATAGCTGGACATAGTGTTGCTCTGTTGTTTTGTGAAGAGACAGGCTGTAAAGTATTTTTCTTAAAAGTAGGGGAAAGATCCTTATTTATTTATTTATTTATTCTCTCCATTTTGCATTGTTACTTCATCCACTTTCTTTTTTTAATATGATTTAAGGATATTATTTTGATTTGAAAATCACTCTATTTTCCAACAACTGTATTGATGGAAGGAAGAAATAATATTTGCTGTGCTGCCATCTAGTGTTTAAATGTGCTTCTTCAATTTTGAGTTCATTAAGATATTTTTTCTTTCTCTCTTTTATTTTATTTCTATTTCTCTTGAAAGGTTATGCAAACCAGCCTTCCTCCTTTGAGAGCAACTTATTTTCAGTCCTTCTTCTCTATCTCTTTCTTTCCTTTCTTTATTGAGCAAAACCTGACTTGTTCATGTGCTTAAACAAGGGCTTGATACAGTGAGAGTAGTAGGTTGCTGCTGCAAGACATTTTGGAAGGCAGCAGAAAGCCTGTTTGTTAGTGCTATCACGCTTGCTCTCTGGAAGTGGGAATTTCTGGTTAATCCTTAGAAGGACATGGCTACAGTTACGGAGGTGGATGCAGTGGCATGGAAGGTATGTTCTGACTTGTTGAATATGGTGATGGTGTTATTTTGTGCAAATATTTTCATAATCTTATGCTCTATTTTAAAAGCAGTTAGGGATATTTTCTTCAAGGGATGTTTTCCTGGATAGTCACTCTGTCTAATGCCCTGAAACGTCTTCTAGAATCTGACCAAATTTAATTTATAATAAAATTTAATCTCTTTCTTCCTTTGTTACCATTGTCAATTAGCAAAAATAGTTCTTCAGCAATCCTGATATTTTCAAATAACTAATACAGGTATCTTTTACTGTTACAGCTTCTCTTAGGCTTTTTATAGCAGCCCCTTCAATTCACTTCAGTCTCTGTTTCAGTTTCATCCAGGTCTTCAGAAACCCTGCTGCAGCTTCACTGAATTTTAGCTCATCCCTTACTCCTAGTCTGTTTAAATCACTTTTCAAAATTGGACCCTTTCTTTCATTTGTAAGTGTCTGCTAGAAAAGTTGTGAGTAACCTGATTTTGTTTTGCTCTGCATAACGGAACAAAGCACGCTGATGTATTGTAATTTTTTCTGATAGATGTTGCTGTGCAGTGACTTATACTGTGACTACTGCCTGATTTAATTCAAAATTTCTTCGGCATTGCGTTCTCACAGGCCAAAGAGCTTGATTTTTCAGCGGGTTAAGTATTTCCCTGCCACCTTGAGCTGGACTGCACAGTAGTCTAAAGATGGTTTGGCTCAGCATGAGTGGAGGACCTCTGGAGGAGAAGCTTTGCTTGCATGTGCTTGGAGGTTCTGTCACACCATCAGGAGATGGTCCCCAGGTAGGAAGAAGCTCAAAGACACCCTTCACAACTGACAGCATGGCTGATAGGTAGGCACTTTCTGCACTCCTAAGGGGGTGCTCTTTGGAAGACACAGTTTTAGTCTGCCATTTGCTTTGCCCTGTTGTTTGTTCAGCTGTCTACTGACTTCCTTTGGTAGTCAAGGAGAGATTCTAAATACCAGAAGAAGTGAGCACAGACATGCCCCATGACATTTTTGAGTATAGCATGCATCACATGCTCAAAATACTTTCTTAGGTTAAACGGAGTTGCACGGAAGAAATTACAGAAAAGATGTATGGCATGTAACATACAGCAGAGTGCAGTGTTAATACAGTTTCTATTGTGATCTGTTCTGTTTCCAGGCTTTAAATTGTTAGGGTTAAGGATAGGCAAATAGGGTAACAAAAAATGAAAAGCGGCCTGATCTGTTTCTCATCTCTTGAGCCAAACCTCTTGTGATGCCTTTAAATGTATGTAGGCATTTGCGAGACCCAGCAAATCCTGCTGAACTATCTCTTTAAAATTTAGTAATATGCAAGGGTCTAGCTGTAGTTTACACCCTTTTGGTCCCCTTTAGAATTGTAAAATCTCAGATCATGTAAGATTTTTTTTTCTTTTTTTTTTCCTGCCTCCTTTCTGAGAGGTTGGCAGTTTTTGCAGGAAGGAAAGGCAAGATCCTTATGTGTTGCAGGGTTTTGTAGTCCCACTGCACTTTCTGGGGTTGGCACAGGTTTGGGCATTGCCCTGGAGTACTGCTGAACTTCCAGTGCAGGGCTGTGGAACTAATGAAAAGAACTGGCAGCTACTATGGGCATCTGTATGTTTTGCTGAAATGAGAGATTGAGCCAGCCAAACACTGTAACCTCATTGGAGGGAGATCAGATTTGGCTGCCTTCTAGGTTGTAAAAAGCAGGGGAAAATGCTTCATTTGTAGTGAAAGCTTCAGCCACCTTTTTGCCTTGTCCACTAGTTCCGTAATGATTTGTCTGCTGTATTAGCAGCACGCTCCTTCAAGCTTTACTTGTACTTTTGTGTATGTACTCCTCATTTGTGTAATGATTTGTGCCTGGTAGATGTGATTCCACATTCTTTTTGCGTGTAAAATTCAAGAGTCCTACATGGAGATAAAGACCAATGGACAAGATTTGCATCTATGCAATATCTTACTTAAATTTCTCTGCTCACAGGAAAAATACATTCAGAGGAAAATGTCTTGGACAGTTTAATGTAGGAAAAGTGGGAAGAGGAAGGTGAAGCATAAACCGTGATCAAACCCTCTTTAGTCTCTCTAAGCAGTTGTGCATTCTGCTAAAGCGATGGACAGGAAAAAGTAAGGAAAAAGTGGAGAATGAATTATATGAGTCTAACAGTTTATTAAATGCCATTATTTGAGCATTTAAATTTAAATGGTTAAGCCCTACCCATACCCTCAGGCCATGACTTCTGCTGCAAGTGAACTTTTCAAATCTAAAGGAAAGGAAACATCTGGTGTATCATCTGGCCAAAAATGCCATATGAATTGCACTGCAGTAAGTCATGACAATACATCCGATTCTTTTATTACATATATGAATAATATATATCGCTTTGTCTATGTATTCGCCATTATAATTTTCCAGCTATAATTAATCCACAAATCATGCTGCAGAAATATATGGATGACTGATTAGTCAGGTACTGCATATAAAAGTGAAAGATACCTGTATTATACCTTAATAATTGTTAGTATATCAATGAAGAGAAATATGAATGTATCCCTTAATGTCTTTTGCATATTATCTATATTCTTTACTAGGGAGCTATGTAACTGTAATGCCATGTCTAACACTAAAACTACCTCATCCAATGCTAGCTCTCTAAGAAATACTCTTTGTAAGACAGGCAGACCTGCCCATCATTGTCTTGAGACTTGGAGACTTGGACATCATTGTCTTGGTATTGAGACTTAGGAGACTGTTCTTTCTTTTTCTTTTCTTTTTCTTTTTTTCTTTTCTTTCTTTTTTCTTTTTTTTTCTTTTTTCTTTTCTTTTCTTTCTTTTTTTTTTTTTTTATATTCAGTGTGTGTATCCACTCATCGATGTCCAGGCACTTTGGTGCAAAAGACTGATGCCTGTGAGAAGGGCTGATTTTTATTGTGTTAGTCAAATTTGTTTTCAGCTTTGAGATGCATGGAGTACAAGATGCTGCTGTGTATGTATTGCTGTTCATATGGCTTATTCCTTTATGGGGATTGGAAGTAAGCTTGGGCAGTGTGAGGCACAGTTTGAGAATGTGGAATGTGTGTTACAGAACAGGCCAAAGGAAGCATTTCTGTTTTTCTGTTTTTTTTTTGTTCATTGTTTGTTCCTTCCTTTAGAAAAGGACAGTCCCACTGAAAATATTTATAGCAGTACAAAAAAGGCTTGAGGTCTAGACTTTTGGCTACCTGTCCTCCATCTGAATGGAGGCACTTGCCTAAATACGTGGCGCTCTGTGAAAGCAGTCAGTGGTTCGTGGCTAGTAAAACATTCTTTGTGGCCAAAACACCCACAAAGATAATACTATAATTAATGAAAATTTAGGTGCTAGAACATCTAAGTGGCAGCAAAACCTTGAAGCAATTAGTACTAACACAACCAGATGCAGCCAAGACTTCCATATTTAAAGACATAACTAATCTTTAAAGCAGTAGCATTTCATTATTTCATTATTTATTTATTTATTTATTTTTACTATTTACCTTGAAATTGAAATGAAGCATTTGGTGCACTTTTGTACTGTTTGACAGGAATCTCAGAAAACAACCGCATTCAACCTCTATTTATAAGTTTTGTGTAAGGTTGTCAAGACAGCTAAAGTAAACATGACAAATGTCATTTTGTAGTGCTTAATACTGTTAATCCTTAAAACATGAAACCAGGAAACCCTTGCTCATACTGGTATTTGAAACCTGTAAGCACTCTCATGTTTCTAATGCTGATTTTTTTTTTTTTTATTCCACAAAGAAAACAGTATCAAGGCCTTTTTCCTGGATATTACTTGAGGCTATTCAGGGGCGATGGAGGAAGTGGGGGAAACAAAACAAACAAAAAAAAAACCTGGGAAATTTGGCTCTTTATCCCTAATAATGGTCTCTTTATTGAATGGAGACCTGCTTTTTTTTATTAAACAGATTTTCTTACGAAAGGGTTAGAAGTGAATAAACGACAAGTTCAAGCTCATCTGATTTCTTTTGATTTATGTTGACCTTGAAAAAGCAAGAGGTCGTGCTGTTGGCAGGCAGTAAGAACGAATCTATTAGTAAGCAAGTAATTAAAAGTGAGGACTTATATATTTTTGTAATTAGTTGACAGCAATTCCATCCCCATATGATACAATTGCTCTAATTAACATGGTTGTTGCATTTAGTTCCAAAGGAGAAGTTTTAGTTCCAAATGGGAAGTTTACAAGAAGTCAGATGACAAACCCTGAAATGTGCTGTACTTTCAGATATGCAGATGAATTGGCTGATTATATTGTAAAGGAGGAAAAACTCCTATAAAAATTAATGTCAAGCTGGTGTGTGCAATTAGGAATATTAACTTCTTTTAATGAATTGGAGTCAATGCTTATTAGTATGCTCAACTGAAAAATGAGGAGATATAGTCAGTTAAAAAGTAAAACAGAGTTTTGGCAATTGCAGCATTGTGAATGTAATTGGCCTGACTTAGGACTGTTCTGATATAAGACATGACAATATTGACTTCCATGTCACCACATATTAAAATTAGGTTACAGTCCATTTTTCAAGACATATGAAGAAGTCTGAGTTTGGAATTCAGAGTAATTTTCTAAGTTGATTCAGGGTCTGGATATTCCTGCAAATACTGATTGCTTTGGCCCCAGTCCAGCAAATGCAGTGGCTTCAATGTCTTTAAGAGGGACCTGAAAGGCTGGACTTAAAACCTTTACTAATCATCCGTGTTGTTTACTTATAGGAATCCATGGAATTCAGGCTTGGAGAGAATGGAGGAAGAGAACACAAAGTTTGTTCTCCATGCATTCCATGTGGTCTTGAGATGACATTATAAAAGCAATATTGGGCAGGTGGGATGTGTTTGGAATCAGGGAAGAGAAAATCACAGATGATATATCTCATAGAGAGTAATTCCACCATTGCTTGCCACAAAGACTGGTAGGATTTGTAAGCTGCTGAGATTGCTGTAAGGACAAAACAGACTGGTGAGACTGGGTCACAGGAGCATCTTGGGTCTCTGACTGCTGCTCTGAACCATCTATCAGAGTGTAGCTACAACCTTGAACCCTTGCTTAACTATTTTTTTTCTAAGTAAGTTAGGGGTTTATTGCATAATGTGCTCTAAAGTTTAAGGCATGTGCCAAAGATCCTTCCAAATTTGAGTAAACTCTTGCAGAATTGAGCCTTTAGAAGCATAGTTTTCTGTAAAAAGAGCTAGTGTAACTTCAGTTGGTGATTATAGGCAGGTGCTACAAGCAGATCATGAAAATACTAAGCAGTAGGGCTGAAAGATTATCTTTTTTTTTTTTTTTTTCCCAGCTCTACCACTTGGTCTAATTTAGATATTACCTTACTCTACAGGTCTTGCCTAATCAGCCATACACAAAAATGATCTCTCTGACAAATGTCTGGGGGGGGAGGGAAAAAAAAAATAAACCTCTTCTACTTATCCTGTAGAAGGAAATGTTTTATGTCTATCAGTCATCCCCTGTAGCAAGGGCATGAATGTAACTGGGAAGTTTTTTTTTTTTTTTTTTTTTAGCATCAGTGTCAAAGCTGAAGTTACTTCTGCAGGTCTTTCAAAGAGCTGACAACAGTACTCATGTTGACAGATCTGCTGCCAAGTTTGAATAAAATAAAATTGTAACTCTCAGCCACAGCTTTGTTTTTTTTACTCCCTGTACCTCTAATAACAGAGTTCCATCTTTTATGTGTATGCAACTTAATTTTGAGACCTTATGTTAATGAACAGCCAGCCCATGGTTCGTTCTCACATTGCTTATAGCCATTTGAGATCAAGATATTTCATTTGACATAATGTAAGATGTTGTCCAAGGAGGAATTAGCTATCATATTACATTGGTCAGCAGAAGTTGGGAACACTTCTATCCTTAAATTACTCAAATTTGTAGACAGCTTCTACTGTAAAGCAGCATCAGAGCTACATGTGCCTGTAAAGCACCTTTCCCATCATCCATTCTGTTCATTTTGGCTGTTTTGTTGTGTGTGATAAAATCTACAGAAATATGTGAGATCAGTGTGATTGGCATTACAGTCATGCAAAAGATATTTCCTGCGAGCAACAGCAGCACAATTCCCTATCTCAGCACTTGCTTGGGTCTGAAGCTGTTGTGAAACACACTGGAACCATTTGTGAATGGTGATTCTGCCTAACAGATGGTGATACACGGCCTCTCAGCCGCCTTTCCGTATAAGCATCAAGTGTTTGTGGAAGCACAGACTGTAGCCAGAAATGTCTATAAAGAATCCGCCGTAAGCTTTCTGGTCTAAGATTAAGCAGATATGTCATTTCCAATCTAGTTTTGGGATACATTTTTAAAGAATTAAAAAAAGAATGTTTCTGCAGCTGTTTGAGGATGGGGGGGGGGGGGGAAAAAAGTGTCCTAAAGAAGAATTCAGCAGTGTGGATTGGGGAACTTGAAAAGGTTTTTTTTGTTTGTTTTTCTTTTTCTTTTTTTTTCTTTTTTTTTTCCTTTCCTAAAACTACATTTTTGTATTTCCTAGTTAGGCCTTTGGAGGGGAGCCAGCTTTCTGCTGAGTAGGTTGGCAGGACACATGAGTCGGATATGCAGGAGTCTGAACAGTCTGCTGCTTTCCATGGCCTCCCCCATGTATAGTGTTCCTGATGCATAAAGCCATTAGTGACCAGATTACAGAAAACATAGGGTTTTGTTTCGTAGTTTTTATTTGTTGTTCCATTTCCTGTTTCATTCCTAGTTAACCTCTGCTCTTTCTAGTTCAGACATAGTATCAAAGTGAATTTGGAAATGAACTTCATATGGATGAGAATGAATTGTAATGTATACATGCTATATCCAATATCACATTTTAAAAAAAATCACTTATAATTATTTTTTAATAAGCAGAATGTTTTTATTAATCTACTAAGTTTTAACAACAGAACATTTTCCCCCTCCCTCTTCCAATATTTTTTTTGCACAGAAACCATCCTCAGAATTAATCAAGAGCTCAGTGTTTAGTCGTATAGTCTTCTGGGGATAAATTGTCTTTTAATTGCAAGGATAAAGCCTGCAATGGATTAGAGCACTCATATTTATCTCAGGAAAGCACTTTAAGTAAGCAACAAAACGTATGTCAGCAGTTGGATGACTATCTGCAGTACTAGAAAATTATCTTAAGTTATATGGAAGGGAACCTTTTGAGAGGTGCCACGGTGGAAAGAGATATGCAGAAGAAAGTTCTTTGAATATGACCAGAAGGCAGTGCAGCTACACTTAACAAGTAGAATTGTCTTGAGATGTTCTTGTTTTGTAGTGATGCATGAAGTTTGTTTGTAAGTTGGTGTTACAGTTTTATGAATCTGTCTGTTCATGTGTATAGGAACTGTCATGCTGGATCCAACTGGCGATGGATCAGAAAATAGTGAGTACTGTATACCCTTGTGAGTGGCTTTTTTTGTGTGTGTGTGGTAGCACTTTAGAGATTGCTTAAGGCCTGAACACATTGTGTAATATCCTGTCCACACAGTTTTTTTTAGTGTTATGCTACAGAATTGTTATTACCTACATAAATACCTGGCTGCCTTTTCGTCTGACTTAGTCTCATCATCCTTCAGTTCCCAAATGTCATTAGTCATTGTATGTACACATATTTCTTTTTGTGGTGTTTGAATTACTGAATTTTCTTTTTTTTAGGTATTTGTTTATTTTATTGAGATATTTTTTCTTGTGTTACAAAACATGACACACAATTCTTGTTTTATCATGTTTTTTCTTGTTCTTCTGCTTTCAAAGATAAAAATTCCCAATCTTTTCTATCTTTTTTGTAGCAAAATTTTCCAGACCTATACCTATTGCTCATATTCTTTACTCTTCTTTTAATTTTTTAATTTTTATTTCTTTTAACAGTCTGTGCCTCTTTGTCCTTTTATTTTACTGTTCGCTATTCTGCAGGACCCTTTGAGACAGTTTCTCAATGTATCTTAGATGAGACCTTACTTCATTTTCTTACCAAGACTGTGTCTTTGTCCCATTCATCCTAGTTACTTTTTGTCTGCAATGTCTTGTGAAACTGTGTGCAGTGAACCAAAGCCCTCTTCTCAAAGAGTCACTTTGAATTTAGAACCCTGTAAATAAGAAATAATCAAATGTGAAGAATTATATTTTTCTTTCAGAGAATATTGCATGTGCATATTAAAATAGAAATCAGTTTTATTTCATATTGTCAGACAGTTGAGCATTTTCAAGGTAAAATATGAAGACCTTGAACTTTGCTGTCAGCTAACATAACTGAAGAGGGGGCAACTGAAGCTTGTGCTGTTCATAAAATATATTGTAACATTTTGTACAGTTAGAGCTTCTAAGGAGAGAGAAAAAAAGTAAGTGTCATATCAGATATGCAGAACTGGAAAGAAAGTGAGCTTATGTGACTTTTGAAGTGTGGGCTGTAATGGTGAGCTCGCTGCTTACCAGTATTTATTGTTGGGTGTCTTCTGTTAGAAGACGTTTCATTTTAAGATTACCTGGGCTACTAGAGTCTTTCTTGGGTGACGCATTAGTATACTTCATTGAGCTGTACTGAAGTCTTTGTACCTTTATAGGAAGAGATGACTGTAAGGATGATGGAACACTGGAACTAGGTTGCCTAGAAAGGTTGTGGAGTCTCCTTTGGAGATATTCAAAACCTGCCTGGACACGATCCTGTACAGTGTGATCTAGGTGATCATGCTTGTGCAGGGAGGTTGGACTAGATGATCACCAAAGGTCCCTTCCAATCTTTATCATTCTGTGATTCTGAGATCCTCATTGCCACTGAAATGGCATTTACAGTACTTGATCTTGAATCCAGTTTGTTCTCTGTCTAGGGTGTAATTCCATTAGGTGAGTCTGGAGGTGGTCTAGAACTAACCTTCTTAAGGTTTGGACTACTATATCAAGGGATGCTTTTTTGTGTGTGTTGCTTTGACTGTTGTGTGTTTGAAGGCTGAAGGAAAGAGCTGACTAACACTAGTTATTCCTGGCTCTGTTTTTCAAGCGAGAAAAGACATGGATTAGATTCATGGTGCATGCATCATGACTGCTTCATAGTGCTATATGCAACTGTATAGGAAGCTGTGATTCATTGGTTTCATGTCTGGTCAGTGCCATGCACAGAATACTTAACAATTTCACTGGAGTCTGATGAGAAATTTCCTTTGGCTTGTGATACAGAATGAATTCCTTGCCTTGTGGACTGTGTATTTCTATCTTTTATGTGTGCTTCGGAGTGTCCTGCACGCTGCAAGCAAAATCAGAGTTGTGGGTCTGGATTTCAGCAGGATGATACTGCTATACAGACCAAAAAAAAAAACAAAAAGAGAGAGAGAGAGAAGATAAGATTTCTAATGCAGAATAATAGTAAGTATTTGAAGAAATGGCTCAAAATGAGTGAGAAAAGTGCAAAAGTCCACATTTAAGACTTGAGAAAATCCAGCACAGAATTATAATTTTAGGCCTAACAGAATAGGCCACAGTAGATCAGGAGGGACCTTGGGGTGATATATACAGCTTAAGTTTAAATTGTGTGTGTGATATTTTTGCAGAACTAACAATTGCAATTCTGGAGTATATTTAGCAAATATCTTATGTAAGAATAGGAGATACTTATTTTCCTAATTCAGCATTGGTGAGACCTTAGCTGCAGCATTGTCTATTATGGAACATCTTTCTTTAAGAATGACTAGAAAATATTTAAGGTGCCTGTAGCTATAAATAAAATAAATGAACAATCTATATGAGGTCTTGCACTACGCGAGTCAAAGAAGGAGAACAGTTAAAGACGACACAGTCATTCTCAAATAGTATGACAAGAAGAATAGCAGTTAACTATCTCCTATCGTGATAGAGGTAAGGACACAGGTAATCAGTTTAAGGTGGCAAACAAAATTAAGGTTAAATATTAGGAAGATCATTCTTTCTGTAATATATTTTGGCCCCAGGACAGGTGGACTCTACAAGTTGTAGAATCCTCATCATTAGACTTTTTTTTTTAAAAAACAAAAACAAAAACAAAAACAAAAACAAAAAAAAAACAGATGAGACAAATGTTTATCAAGGATAGTCAAAGTTTACTCAATCCTTTTTCAGAGTCAGGATTTAAAATAGGATTTCCTGTGGCTCCTTCTCACCTAATATTTGTATGGTTTGATGGTCTCCATTTTAATTTTTAAAGGCTTGTGAAAGACTAAGATGTAGCTTTGGCAAAAAAGCTTGGATTTGAAAGGCTTCAAGCGTTGGGCTAGAGATGGCTTATGTGGGGGGGAAGGTCAACTTTGGAGTTTGGTATCTGACTTTGATCATATGTGTGTTGAACCCTCTCAGAACGAAATACATAGTGAGTATCCCCTTTAAACTACCACTATCTCACCTCTAGATTTTTTTTTATTTGATTTTATGGTTGTCTGTAATTTAATGTGACTTTACATTGAATTTGTTTCTGATTAAATTAATATAATATTATTTTTAATGTGGTGGCCTTTTTAAATGTGGTGTTTGTGGAGAAGACAGAGAGTCTGCTGGGAGATGTCTTGTCCTGCCTGTGTAGGGTGGAGAATAGTCTGGTTAGTACAAGGCTTGAAATGTCATCTAGCTGGATCTCAGTGATGCAAGTTACAATAGATGATTTGTTGCTAATGAGTCAAATGTTGTTTGCTGGTAGAAGATCTTCCATTGATCATCATCATTTTTTATTCGTATCTACTTCTCTTCTGGGCCTGTTTCCCTTTGTAATCTTCCTTTTCTGGCTTATTCATGAAGGAAGTTATCTCCATTTTTCTGGACTTTTTGTCTGACTCATTTTGCTAAAACCTTGCCTTTGGCATAGCACTACTCTTTTATGTTATCTTGCTCTTTATTGTTGACTATAAATAAACTATGATCTCTTCCAGTTAATACCTCAGATCTTCTATTACCTTTAGGTAACATGTATGAAATAACTCAGCAAAACTGCATCTGCTTGAAACTAGTTGTTCCAAATTGTGATTGTTTCAGAGGTGAGAGCCTTTCTCACTAGAAGGTGGTTGCTTATTGTTGTGAACGTCTCATCAGAAATTAATTCCGGCTTCACCTTAAGTAGTACTTTATAATGATTTTGCAAGACTATGTGAAGAAATGAGTGTCAGGGCAGGTGGAGTGGGGAGGTGCTTAATTTTAAATACATCAATGGGACTTCAAAGAGCTTGCTGTTTTGTAAAGAAACCTTATGTTTGAATACTTTGACTCACTTCCAAAACTACTATAATACAGCAATGGACAAACACTCATTGAAATTTCAGTGTCATGCAATATATTTGCTCGGAGAGTATTAAGATTTGATTCAAAATCAGTATTAATTTATCTTCTTGATTTCACATGTATCTGTCCTCTCATTGTAACCACTCTTCTGTGAGGTTATGAACAAGTCGTTTATCTGACTGAAAATTAACTGAAAAATAAGACATGTTTTCGATCAGATCAGTGAGCTGACCTGATGCTCAGCAAAATGGAAGCTGAAGCAAAGTATCTGACAGAACTGCTACAGGACCTGCAGAAAGGGATGGGACAGTCTCTTTTGCAATTTGCATAATGCACTTGCTAGGTGAAAAGAAACACCTGTTTGAATTTCTATTTTATGAGGGTGATATCTTCTTTCTTAAATCTCACTTCTTTACTTTTTATTCCATTACTTTTGTTTAATAAAGCTATTACCTGGGTTAACATTGTTATTTCAAGTAAGAGTGTGACTGGGAGTTTTTGTGATACTGCCTCAAATCATAATGTGATAATTGGGAGCCCAGCCCATCATTGTTTCTTACTTTTTCTATTGTACCAAGATAAATTTGTTGCTTGGTCTGAACAGAAAATGTATGCCAGCTTGTGTCAACTGTAGTGTCCCACTTGCTACTCGGCTGTACTGCAAACAAGCACTAAAACAAAGGGGCCTGAGCATTAAATATGGTAGAGGGTGTCAGAAGCTCCTGACTTCGTCATGGATCTGCCTGGGTGACTGGCATGGATGTCACTAAGTGACTTAGTGACTTAACTGAGTTGCTTTCATCTCTCTCTCCTACATTGAGTGTTAAGGAATGGTAATACTGTTCATTCACCTTTCAATGACTAAAACTGAGCTCTGTGAGATGCTTTAAAGATAAATGTAGCTGTCACCACTCAGCTTTCCTATTTTAAAGATTTAAGAAATGTAATAATTGATTTAACTTTTTTTTCTTTAAGCTCCGTTTTTGTGCTTTAAAATTTTTCTAGCTTAGACAGAGGGAAAGGCATAAGTAGAAAGTTAAGCCCTACTAGTATTAATAGCTTTAAAGCAGGGATGTAAAAATTGTGTTGAGAGGTGTCTTTCCTTGATTTTTGCAATTCAGCCATAGAAGTGCTTATGGGAAGTCCCCTGGGTTGGATCTGGAAAACGTTACACTCTATTCTTCAGTCAGGCAATTAAGTCACCCTAGAAGGCTCCAGATGAGAGCAGTGTGCTTAACAGAATGCAAAATGCATTTCATAGATCTGGATATTTTAATTTAGAGCAAGGTCATCAATGTAAATCTTTCCCTCTAGTACAAAGATGATCAGAAGCCATTGCCTACTGTACTGCAGCAAGCCTTTGCCATTTGTAGTTTTATTCAAATTCAGTTTCTTGTACATCTGTCCTTCTTTATACCAAACACTACAACAAAAATATTTTATTGGTAGTATCTGTTCAGTTAGAAGAAGAAAGGCCTAGAAAAAGTATGGGCTTGTTTTCATATCTGTTTTCTGACCCTTAGCAAGTTTAGCAAAGCATGTGAATTATTAGGCACTTGCTAGAACTAAAGCATCTTCTGGTATCTATTTAGCATCTCATTTCATGATAATCATCTAAAATAGCTGGTAATAGAAATCAGCTGGAATGAAACTAGTGTTTAATGACATCTAAGCTTAAAGCTAAGAACTCCCTTAATCATGATTATTTTGATGGTCTTTTAGTGAGAACACTGGTAAAAATGACAATAATTTCATTATGTGGAAATATTGCAAAATACTTAGGTATGTGCTTTTGTATAGTTCCTGGAATTTTTGCTTAGAGTCTCTTTTTTAAGAGTGTTCAATTTCTGACTGAGGCTACAGCATTCCTTGTGAGTATAGTCAAAGGAACTAGTAAAGAACATTTGGAACTCTTTTGAGATGATTTCCACCTTTTAATCTATTCTAAAGCAATTTTTTTTCCAAAAGGTAAAAAGAGACTTCAGCTTTTTCCAACAGGAAGAGGGCAGCTGAGATCTGGAAGTCGCGTCTGGAACATTCTGCAAGAAAAATAGTTACTACTAATTGAATGTCATGAATGAATAATTTGTTTTGGAGAAAGGTTTTGGAGAAAGGTTTTGGAGATTGATGTTCTTAAGATGTGAACCTGAAATGACTGTTTCCTCTTAGTAAGTAGAAGTAGAAGTTGTTCTGTCTAGGCAGAGAAATTACACAATTCTAGTTGTCCAGTGTGGAAAGGATCATGACAAGTGTAAGAAATGGAATATCCTGTTAGATTTTCAATTTGCTTTACTTATGAGACAGGCCAAAAAAAATTTCCTGTAAAATTAATTCAGAAATGTTGTATATACATCCCATATAGGTGGTCTTTGTTCTATATTTTATCCCATTGATCTACTTTTCAGTCTTGTGTTCTTCAGTTTTCATAATCTTTTTCACTTCATGTATGTTAAGGATTCTAAAAATCTGAAGTAATGTGTGTAGGACTAGGTTACAGGATTTCTTCATTTTTTAACTCAAATTTTTGTGTTGTGTCTTTTGAAATACTTGAGCTATGCCAATTTCTACCCAGTTAGGGAATATGAAGAGAGCAGCTAATACAGGAACATGAAACATGAGCCGTATCAGCTTTGGGCACGGTTCTCACATAGTAGCAAATGAGTATTTGATATTGTCTTGGTATTTCAGACTTTAAAAATTGGTTATTTCAAGCAATTGTACAGCTCAGAAGCTTATATATCAGTGAAAGAACAAGCTTAAAACTGCCTAGAACTATGTTTGTATCTTAATCTCAAAAAATTAACAAAAATAGTATTTCTCTGCCCATGGTCCTATCACCTGCACTTTGGCATCTCTTTTGCTAAAAATGAGTCTTGGGTTCAGAATATTGACTCTACCTACATTTGAAGCAAGCATGTGAAAGCCTGCAATGACCAGAGATTCCAAGTTAGCAGCTGATGTCCTTTTCAGGTACTGGTGGAGGGGATGCCCTGATCTATGTAAAAATAATTGCATGTCCTTAACAGTATTTGGGAGTTCCAGCTGAAACATACTTGGAGGTTTCCAAGAAGGAGGAGGATTGGGTTTTAGGTATTGCTGTGTTAGCTTCAGTTCTTTAAGTTTGTTGTACATTAGTTTTCTTGGGTGTTACCCTGACAGTGCTTAAGCTACAGGCAAAGGGGTGTATAGGTAAAATGCAGTGCTGCTCCTAGTTTGAATAGAAGAAATAAAGTGTGATTGCAAACTAACTGCACTCAAGGAAGAGTGTGCAGCATAGCTAGTGTCTTGCTCCCTGGGTGGCAGTTCCAGACTGATATGCCAACCTCAGCTGTGAAAGATTTTTTTCCAGTGACAGCATGTGGCTCTCTGGCAAATTCCCACTAACCATCTTGTTGGCAGCTACCAAGTAGTCTCTGGCTCTCTAATGCAGGAAAGCTGCTGATGGTCTTCTGATCTACATATTTCTCTGGAAGCAATTTCTTTTGACCTATCATTTGGTTTTGCAAATACACAATTGCTTTGTATTTATCCGTTTGGTTCCAAATCCTGTATAAGTCTCTGAATGCATAGAGGTCCAAATTGCAGATGAAAAAATAAAATCATATGCCAGAATTCTACACTGTTACTTCCTTGACCTTCTATCTTCCACTTGAACAACATATTTTATTTTTTATTCATCCAAATAACAGCTCTGTATTCTTTGGAATCAATCTCTCTATGCTCCTCTCTTCCTTGTTTAGGATATTTGAAAATGATGAGCTGAATTCTGGCTGCTTTGGGGTAATGGTTTAAAGCCTCACTGTCGTCCTTCCCCTTTTCTTGTGCTTCCACAATGTCAAACTAGATGTTCCCTTGATTTGTAGGGCTAGAAAGGGGTGGATCAGGGCATGCCAAGAGATACTCTTTCTCTCTGCATGGCGGTGGCAGGATCAAGCCTGCTGGTACTGCACCTGTTTAGCAAGATGTGAGTTGTTGCTTTAATGTACCCTTTCTTAGGAGACAATTTGCCTTCCCCTTCTTGGCACAGGCAATGCAAACGCAAAACTAACTGCCCACCTCTTAAGTGCTGGCATTTCTACCAATCTGTCAACCTGCATTTCCTGTTGGCAGACACTGCTCTGCACGGTGCTTGTATCTGTCATTGCACAAAATAATTTCTGTCATGTAATGCCATCCCAACATTTTTACAGTTCATATAGTCCTCCGGTTGACTTTCCACATGCACATAATAGAAACAAATAGTGGTGTCCATCAGCTTTTTGTGAGTTTCAGACATGCTGCAGCCAAAAAGCAAATCTGACATTTTTTGTCAATCGATGAATAACTACAGTCCTGTTGAAAGTCATTATGTAAATTGATAGTTGAATGTGATACTAACATTAAAATCCCCATATTTATAGCAGTTGGTCTCCCAAAGAAGATTTGGATTGTCATTTTCTCTTTCCCCTCTGTCACCTCCTTTTTTGCTTCCCTGTATCAAGATGTCAGTATTAGCACTCAAGTAGGTTTATTCAAATGGAGTGTGCTTTGGTGAAATGCTGAGCTGCTTTTCTTATGAGGCAGGAGAAGCATAGGCTAGTAAGATTTGGCCAGTGGTGAAACAAGCTGAAGAGAACCTAGTCGTCAAGCTTCCAGCTGTATCTGCTTTTGCAGCCTGTCTAGACAAGAGTGCTGTGTGTGCTCATGTGCTTTGAACTGGTGATTGCAAACACTGTGCAGATACTCTGGCTGCAGCTCAGCGTACCGCTCTAAATAGCACTCTGCAGTACAAGTGCTTTATACTCTGGTGCTGACTGAACATTATGTAAATCTGCAGTCCCTGCATAAAAGCACTTTCTCTGGGTAATTAGGAATCTTCTGACTTTTTTACCCCCCACCAAATAGATACTTTTCATATATTTGGCTGGATATCAGCAATGCCTGCCAAGCCCAATTTCGGTAAATCAATTATTTTGAGTTTGATCCTAAAGTTTTGACACACTCTTTCAGCAGTCCTGTTGAAACGAATGGGATTATTTGAATCAGTATGAGTTTGCAGGTGAGGTCCTTGCTTTGTAAACTTCTGCTGTTCCACGTGGTGAAGAGCCTCACCACTTCTTCATACTCCAGATTTAAATCATGGCCTGAGAACATCTAAGGACACAGAATTTCATAACTCTCAGGTCCATATTAAAGAACAGATGTTGACAGCAAGCAAACCTCTTATTGACTACAATCTTTTTGATTTCTAGTCACACCTTGTTTCACGTATGCACAGATCAGCTGCTTTCGTACACTTAGAAGTACAGACAGTACCAGTTAATTGAAATGAGTGCAAGGACATTTTTAACATGTATCTGTGGAGCTGTTATGTACAGTGGATTTTCCCTTCCTCATACAGGAAGATTCTGATTCAGACTAGCTTAAGTAACTCTTAACACATGAGGCTATCTCCAAAATACCCTGTTCCCATTAAGAGAAATAACATTTGGTAGTAGATGTTTCAGAATCCCTAAATGCAATGCTATGCACATTCCACTCAAGGTCACCACTTTTTTTTTTTTTTTCCCTTTCCTTTCCTTTCTGAAACACCAAAGTTGTGGATGTACTCTACTACTACTGTGGCAGAGAGGGCAGAACATAGATCATGTTTATAATCATGTCTTAGGAAATTAGTGTCCCTGAAAGAAGAGGGTGATCTTCTGTAGATGTTGTTCCACTGCATTTCTGCTGTTGAATAAACAGTTCAATCTAGTTTTCCAATTGCAGCCATTCTCATTGCTGTATCTGTGGGTCTTATGATCTTCCAGAATTTGTGTATCATTTTGGTTTTAGAGCATTAGTGACTGCAAAAGCAATTCAGAATTGTTGAGGAGGTTTGTGCTACTATGTCTTTCTTCACATTTGTGTCCTTCTAGCCTTTTGCATATGATCAGGTAATATAACTAGCTGATGAGTGATAAACTCGTAAACTGGGATAACCCAGTGGCTTTTGATCTTTTGCCCACACCTCAAAATTACAGGTTCTTAACATCTGAAGGGGAAAGCAGTTGTATCAACTTAGTGGGAAGTACTAATTCTACTAAACAGAAAGTTATCATATAAGACCTGAGAAAAACATCTGTAGAATGCAGATTTTGGAGTTTCTTTAACAACCCAAAGTGTTTTTTTTAAACAACTTTTTAACATTTTTCTTTTCAATTTCGTCAAATTAAAAAGGTTACATAAGCTGTAAATTGTAAATTGAATGTACCTGCGATCACAGGGTAGGAGTGCAACTAATGGTTTAAGTATATATTAATTAGTAGTTATCTTGGCTTAAATTAAGATTTTTATCTTCAGAATATAATGAAGTTACAGCTGTAAGTTTCTTTTATTGATTTTGCTACTAGAAGCTACACATATGCAAGCATCCCTAGCACAACCCATTTTGGAAAAGCCAATCTTCTTCATTACTGTACTAGTAAAGACAATCACCCAATTCCAGCAACCTCTAAGTTGCTAAATAAAAATCAAATGAAATTGAGAGTAATATGATAGTGTTCCACATTAATGTTACAAAACCCAAAATGAATATTATAGTGAAATATTACAAGTATTTTTCAGAATCCCATTCTGAAAACTAATAACTATGCTATAAAAGATTTAGCAGAGAAAGAAATAATTTCTGAAGTATGCAAAAGAGGAGATTCTGTGATCAGGCAAGTGAGAAAAGATGCAGAATTTAATGAGGGAAATCAGACCTCTTAGGCCTGAAATTCTGAATGTGTTTAAGCAAGTAGCATAAATCCTATAACTTTTATAAGGCCAGAATCTTAACCACATGACTTACTAGGCTCTTATGTGAACAAATTCCTGTGTATTAAACTTTGCCCATGCTGCTGTTTTCCCTGGTTTTCCCCAGCATTTTTATTCTGCTTGAGGGGATGAAGATAGGAACGTAGATGAAGGTGGGGGTGGTCTGTTTTGTTTGTTTGTTTTAAGATTCTATAGACCCCTGATAGAAGCATGTCTATAATACTATTAAAAAAAAAAAAAAGCTATCTACAATCCATTGTGATACCATCTAAACTAGCAGTTAGTGATCCAAACAGATAATACCAAGCTATGATTTCCTGGGGAGACGTCTGAAGAAATAGCCCTTCAGTAGATTTTTTTGCCTGTAATGACATGTTGTTAATGATATATCCTAATGTGAAGAGCTTAGAGCCTGCTTCAGAACATACTATATGTATTCAACGGCTATATGTAATGACCTGTTGTACATCTGCATTAATGGAGGAGAACAGGCAGAGTTACAGAACCATTTTGATAACCCATTTGGGAGCACTCTTACAGCCTGGTTATTGCTAATGTTCTGCTTCCCAAGGGCACCTCCTTTGCAGAATCTGAAGGGCTGAAAGTAAAAATGCAGCAAGAAGGAATGCTGCAGTTCTGAAGTTTTTGCAGTTCATGGAATGGAGGGAGGAATTAACTGATCAGGAAGATTCATCTGTGTTGTTTCTCAGAAGTGTTATGATTCAAATTTTCTAGTAATTTTTCCCCTGAGCTCAGTGAGACTTCCGTGGTCCAACTCAGTTTAGTCAGATAAGCAGTAAGTCCACCTACTTTATATGACAGAAAATTATTGGCAGAGGACCTCTTCAAGAGCCCTTTTTATATAACCCCTCTTCTTTCCCAAGTTATTCCATTCTTTATGGAAAGTACAGCTAGATACACCAGGAGAACATTTTTTCTAAGATGCCTGATAGATTGATTTTCAAATATTTGCTGTTCCTCAAATATAATCCAGCCATGCAAAGTGTTTCTAAACAGCAAATCTTTCCAAAAAGGGGAAGATCAGCTAACTAAGGTCCTGGCTTTTTTGTATTTCTATGTTTACAGAATTAAATATGGTTCACTTACACATCTGAATAAAATAGTTCAAGAACTTTGACATTTTCCTATGTCAGGAAAGCAAAATGAAACGCTTCTCAGGATCCTCATAAAAACCCTTTGCAATGTGCTTAATGGTAGGCAGCAGGAGGCGCAGAATTCCAACAAGGTGCCTGGGGAGTTGCACACGTTGTGTTTTCTCTGCTCTTTATACACTGATTCACAGGCACGCACATTTTCATATTGCTTCCTGAGCACTACACTTTATTTTGCTCATATTGTCTCCGCAGCAGCTGGAAAAGGTGAAATGGCAATCAGAGAGAAATGCAGAGAACTGTTCTTAACAGTATAAGCTGATAGCCTTAACCATATATTTACTTTAGAGATGAATTTTCAATAGGGACTTAAATGTTGAGTGCTCACTTTGGCCTTAGGCCTTCTTTTTTTTTTTTTTCTTTTTGTATTATTTGGATCAATCAATGTTTGCTGTTACTGTAAATTACAACGGGTGGTTTGCAAGCTTTGCATTTTTAAAGAGCAAGCCATTGGTGCTTAACAGCAGCTACCAACCTCTGTAGATACTGGGTCCTGTCTCTGATCCATTAGCCATTTTAATGTCTCATATGTCCCAAATTAAAGACAGCATAAGGACATTTAGAAATATTTTTGACTAAGTTACTGATATTTCAAATCATAATTATAGTAGTTTCCCTATCCACATTTTTTATGTTGTGGTGATTTTGCTAAACATGACAAATGATTGTATCGTGGTTGATCCTTTGGCTATTGTACTTAAAAATGGTTGGTTTTGCCTAATTCACCTTTAATTCACCAGTTGCCCACAGTCTACAATAAATGCAAACTGTGTTCAAAAGCTTCAGAAGGCAGATCTGACAAATACAACCTAGGATTTAGAGACAAAAGACAGTTGGCCACTCCTGCAAAATCATATCCCAACTAATGAGAGGGTTTGGGATCAACAGAACTCTTGGGTAGTCTGTGACCTCTTGTCAGGCAGCTAAATCCACTGCTGTCAGAAATTGGGCACCATGTTGAAGCCAGAGCAGTGGAACATTTTGGGAAATGTGGGAACAGAGGGCTAGAAGGGATTGCCTGGGTCATCAAGTCCAGTTTCCTGCTGTTGTAGACATCCATGTTTCATAATCCCTTTCATTAAGTTACCAAGCTCTATCTTAAAACTAGTTAGATAGCCTGCCCCACCGCTCCCCTTGGCTGGCTGTCACAGAGCCTCTTTCTTCTGATGGTTAGAAACCGTCTAATTTCCAACCTAAATATATTCATGGCCAGCTGACGCCCATTTTTCTGGTGCCAACACTATCCTGAAGTTGAAAATACTCTTTTCCTTCCCTCTCTTCAGTCGCTTGGTGCAGGAGATAACATGTGCCTTTTATGCTTAGCCCCTCTATACAAGCTAGGTCCTTGGGGATTTTCTCTCGGAAAACAGATCTCCATTCTCCAGAGATGCTCTTTTCTGAGTGAGCTTGTCATAATTTGAGTTCAGTCTTTCTGAATATGGATAGTCAGTGTTGACCACAGTGTTCCAGTGTGAGATCTTAACAGTGCCTTGTGTGAAGGGATCAGCACACCCTTATTCTGCTGTAAATACCTCAGTCCAGAATAGTGATTCCATATTAAACTGGTATCTCAAATGTGAAACAGCGTATCTGCAATTGTCACAATATGAACTTTATAGTTCATAAGCAGAAAGATAATACAAGCTAAGAAAGGAGTTTTACCCTCTTGCTGGTTGAGTTGTCTTAGTTTGAAGTGCCCTTGAGATCCGCAGTAGAATCATATTAAAATCCTTCATCCTAATTAAAGTTACTTATGGATGAATTTGTCCTACGTGACAGTGTTGATTGTCCTCACACACTGGGAAAGCAGTCTTCTTCCTCAGGGCATGTTATAAGACTGCCTGTAATGAACTAATGTATTTTGTGTAGGGTGAATAATAACCTGGGATAGATTTAAAATAAACTGTAGCTCTATAGTAAATTCAAAGTATTTAGAATTTGGAAAGCCTTGCTTCACCAGTAGATGGCACAAATCAGCTTGATTTTGTTTCAGAAAAATTTGTAAAGAAAGCACTGTGTAAATAATGAATTGAAATTGCACTGAAGTCTTGTATTTACGACTACTGGTTGATAGGCAAAAAATACTAATAGGAAACTAATTTTCATGGTTTGAATTATTTTGCCGTGGTGTACTTTTTGATGAAAATGTTTTATTTGTCAGTGCACTAAATTCTGTTTCTTCGGGGTGTTTTGCCTTGTGTTTTTTTTCTTGATTCAGACCTAAGCAGAAATGCCAAGACAGTCACTGGGTTTTATTATGTCTTGATTTGACAAGCATAAGCTCTCTTCATTTCTCTAGGCATTTTGTCTGCACAAAGAGGGAATTAAGGTTTTATTTTTTTTTCTTTATTTGTAGAATACACTCTCACACTAAATATTTCATTCTTGCTGTTTGGCTTCCAGTTGGTGAAGAATTTCATCCATCAAATTGCACGTTCTTAATTGGGCTTATTTTAGCTCAGGGCATTTGCTACTTCTGAAGGCAGCTCTGGATCTTGGAAGGCTCATGGCACACTCGGAGATGTGGAGGAGTGATTCTGACAAAACTCTTGCCTCATCCTCCACCCCTCCCTTGCCACCCATGTGGACAGGTTTTTCATGGGGATTCCTGGCCCTGGTGACTGGATCTGTTCCTGACTCCACCATGACATTATGAAGGAACAAGGCAGTCACTGATCTGTCAGCTGCCTCCCTGTCCTCTCTCACACTCATCTCCACCTTGCTGGTACTCAGTGGCATCATAGCCTGGTTTCACTCCCTCTCTCCTTTTTTTTTTTTTTTTTTCTTTCCAGTCTGCTATCCACTCCTCTTCAGTGTAAATTCCTTGCTGACTGCATCACTGCACTTTTGCTTTGTAAGGATGGTAGACATTTTCCCTTCAAGAGTACGGAGTTTTTATGACTTAGTTACTGATGTTTTTGCAACAGGAGGGAGTGCAAGAAAAGACAGGAAAAAAGGAAGCTGGTGTGTTAATTGGCCTTGTTCGAAAATCTGTTTTGTTGTTTGTTGGACTCTGTCATTCAGCACAAAAGAAATTCCAAGTCAACGTTGTCTTGGTGATAAGACTTGAAACAACAACACAATTTTATTTTTTATTAACTGAAGAGCTGATCAATACCTAATTATCCTTGGGATGAAAGAAAAGCAATCACTTTCCTCATAAATAAAATTGCAAAAAGTACTCTTTGAACTGTAGTGAGTCAATATTACTTCAGCAGATGTTTATCCAGTTATGAGCTGTTAAGGAAAGAGTTTTCCTTAGCAGGGAAATGGCACATGATGCTATATAATAGAAAAAAAAAAAAAAGGGCAAAAGAACCATCTTTCTCCCATTTCCTTTAATTTCTTTGAATGTAATGAATGTATTGTACCTCAGCCAGTCAGAAAGTGACTCAGTCTCACTGACTCAGAAAGCCAAAGGGGAAAAGCAGGATTTGTCCCACAGCATGTGAAATCAGGGTTTAGGACTTGAGAGCTGCTTTGATTCCCAAGCACCAGAGGCAGCTGTGTGTGGATCTGTGCTGGTTAGGTGTCCCTGCCTAATGCCGTCCCACCACGCTGGGCGAGCATGCCGGGACGGGGAGCGTGGGCGCACAGGGGCTGCGTTTGCGCTGGGCTGACTCCCAAGGCCCCAGGGAGCAAACACAGACCTGAGAATGCTACAGGCACAAGAGCTGCATCTGCACGGGGGCTTCACGGCTCTTGGAAGGTCGCTCGGATATGGCTCAGATGTCAAGGACTAGGCATTAAGTTAAAAAGTGTTCTGAAATGAAAGAAGGAAGGAAAACATATTTCTGGAGCTGCCAAAACAGTGAGGAAAATGAAGCTTGTCTTTAGCGTTGTGGGTATCTTGGGTGGCTGCTAGATGGCACTAAAACACACTTGTGTCACTGAAGTAATGAGAGTCAGCGCAGACAAATGTTTTTTGGGGCTCCCTTCTGCCTTGCTCTCAAAGTACAATGAAACAGTGGTTGCATATAAACCTTAAGAGCCCTCCTCTTCATTTGCAGTTCTGTGGCTGGCTTGTAAGGGTGAGAAAATGCTGTTCCTTCTATGAAATCTGGATCATGTATTACGATATTTTTAGGCTTGTCAAGCATTTTGTGATTCTTTGAGCTGAGGAATGTTGTGTAGGTTTCAGGCACTATGGTGACACTGCAATCTACATATGCAATGCGTAAAACCTTCATAGACAAGAGTGGGTTTAAACAAGAGAAGAGCCCTTGTCTACTCCTCTTCAGATATTTTTATTGAGCAAACTATCTTTTAATTACTGATATGGAGCAGAGAAAAATATGTTCAATTCACTGAAGCTTACTATGTAAATGGTGAGAAAAAAAAGCATGCAAGAACTGTCCTGGATGATCATCAAAGCTTGGTAATTATTAGTGGTTTAGTACCATTTCTGATTGCATTGGCAACCTTAATAAAAGGCAGTATGTGTTTTAGGAGGCATTAGAGTGAAAAGAGGATGTCTGCCTTTATCCATGAGCTAGAAGGAGTTTTGTATATAAGGAACAGCTGTGAAGTGGAGGTAAAGGGAGTTACTGAGGAAGTAACTGATGCCAGAGGCAATGGCATGGTAATAGAAATGAAGAATAGGAGGGATTAAGAGCAGGAATATAGGCAGGGATGAACTTGTGCAGGGTCTGGAAGATTCCCGCTAGTCTCTACAGTTTTCCAAGCAAATGCATGTTCACCTAATCTTTGCTAGGGAATGAGAACACCAGTTCTTTTGGGAGGTTTCATGTTTGACACCACAGTCAAACGAAAGGATTAGTTGTGGAACGCCCTAAGAACCCAAGTAACATTTAGAAAACTCTTAGGAGTAACCCGTGAGATTGCTTCTCAAGGTAATACCGTCTCAGCTGTACTTTAACACCTCTGAATACTTGCTTTTCAGGCTTCTGCCGCATGGCACATCTGAAGCAGAGTAACTTACAGTAATGATAGTCATTGCTTAGGGCTACCTGCATGCATTGGGGTCGGGTCTACGCTAGCTGTAAAGATAGCTTATGGTTCAGGGTGCTGATTATCTGATGATGATAGAATGGATTTGTGGGCTTTTTACACTTGCTCTTAATGGAGAACTACTCTGGGATATTTTCAATTATGTATTTTTGTTGCCTTTTTTTTTTAAAAAAATATACTATACAGAATGCGTACCATTTTCTTCACCTCAGGTGGAATATCTGGTCTGAAATTCTCTGTCCCCAAGTAGTAAGCCAGAACAGAGAAACTCCACCAGAATTCTTCCTAGGAAGGGGCAGGCAGAGCTAGGACTTGCCAAGTTCTCCTGGCAGCAGCATGTTGGGCCAGGCTGTACCAAGTTACTCTCAAGTATTTGTTTCTACACGTGTTTTATCTCCCTCACCTTCCTCATCTTTTGTCAAAAACAGATTTATAAGGAAGGAATCACTGAATTGTTAGCAAAAAGTAATCTCCATTCACCTTGTGTGAAAAGATATAAAATATAGAAGTTTGAGATATTAGCAGGTAGTTTTATACATAAAATATATGATCAAATCATTGGAAAGGAAAAACAAATACAAGTTTAGAAGATGTCTCTTTTTTAAGGTGGTTGATAACTTTGTAAATTTGTTTTGCCAAATATTTTTCCAAATACTTGAATTTTCTACATTTTGTTATCTGAATTCCTCCATATTTTCCTTTCTGACATATGTAACAAGGTAAGTGTTTATAAAAGTTTGTGAGTTCTTCCCTCCACTTTCCCTTTCTCTTCCTTTTTCTTCTTCTTTTTTTTTCTTTCTTTTTCTTTTTTTTTCTCCTTTTGTTCTTCTGGAATTTTAAACAATTGTTTAAGAACTTTTTAAAAAGCTTTTTCTCATGTAAGAAAGCTACAAAATAATCTGAGGAAGGAGCTTTGCAACAGTCATTCTGTGAGTTTTTATGATTCTTACAACTTTTAAAACCTTGAGAAGACTAGGATTGGTTTCACTTTTCCTTAACCTTTTCTTTTTTTTCTTTTTTTTTTCTTTTTTTCCCCTGAAAGGTTTAAGTGTTCAAAATGTGACCAAAAATAGGGAAAAGGAAGGTTTAGTGCACACAACACATTCATTCTGTCAGTAAGCCAAGGAAAAAGTGGTGGGATGAGAAAGAATGAAAAGATAACACTTTCTGAAAAAAAAAAAAAATCAAATGCAACTTTTGGATTTTTTTTTATTTGCTTTGTTTATTTGTATGTTCTCTATCACTCCAAAACAGAGGTAAGACCTAATCTGTATGTAATACCCTTACACCTATGCTAGTTATTAGTATAATATTAAATAGTAGTGGTAATTGTAACTATAGAATTTATACTGGTAAAATTCTGAGTCAAAATTTGCTTCAGGAGTGAAAAAATGAAATTCATCTGTTCATTTTCTTGCATATTTGTGACCAGTTTAAGTACGCCGAATGGCTTTACTAGTGTGGTTAAAATTGCACCAGTTTATGTTATGAAAAGAATTTTGTGTTAGACATGTTCTAACTCTTTCCATAGAGTAAGCACACAAAGTCCTTCTGCCGAGTTTAGCTCTTAGGTACACGCCTGATCTGCTATCAATCAACATAAACCATTTTGTTTGCCTATTTATGATCTAATCTTAATCTATTTAATCTTAAATTGTATTTTACTTTAAAAAAGTCATTTTTTGTTTTTTTCCTAAATCACATTCTTTAATTTGGGTGTCCTGCAGATTAAATAGAGTAGAAAATTTCTATGAATATTGCAGTGACTGTGATTAAAAATGCTAAGGGCTGGTGCTCAAATTTTGTTACACTTAATCAACTAATACTGACAATCTCTTTTTCTATGTGCAAAATGTTTTAACTAACACACTTATTACATATTTTTATGTAATATATCATCCTTTTAAAAACATTTTCTACTAGATTGAAAGTAGGTGCAAAACTAAGCAGCTGAGGTAATCCGCATAACAGCAGCACAAACAGTTCATTGACATGTTGTATTGCTGCTTGTTTATTTGACTTTTCCTGTATTTGTCCTATATTTGTTTTCTCTTCTGCATCTGTCATCTGCTAGGTGTCCATTTTTAACCCTTTTTGGTACAGGCTACTAGATTTTTTCTTGTGTTTGGCATAGGAACCCTCCTAGGTGCTGTTGCAATGGTATTACAATACTAAGATAAGTTTTCTTTGAAATAATACCAATATTATTTTGCCATGAAATAATACCAATATTATTTCATTAAAAATAGTAATTTATGTGCTTCCAATGGTAGTTATCTTTTGTGGAGGTAGATTTTTGCAATGTGACATTGTAATATCACTGTTCTGGAGAGGACGTTGATAAAGGCATAGCTGTTCACATCCTCAGTCTGCAACTTTGATAAATTCAGCTGTGTTTGTTACAACCTTTAGTTTCTTTCATCATTTTTATCTACTTATTTGTTTTCTAAAGCCAATAAAGAATGTCAAACATATATAGGAAAAGAGGAGGAAGTTGTTCATATGAAAAATCTGTAAAGGGGATTTATAATAACACCATGTTATTTCTCTTGGCCTAGTATCAAGAAAAAAATATTGGAAATCAGCTCAGTTGTTGCATTCGAAATCCTTGTGTCCTGTGGGTGAGATGGTATATGAAGTCCTTCAAGAAGGATGACAGTTGTGTTGGGTACTAATGCCAGAAATTACCTTTAGGAAAGGATCAAATAGGTACAAAGACAAGAAGAGAGACCGTAGAAGGGAGTGAGTGGAAGCGCACAGGAGAGAACAGCACAGGAGAGGCATGAGGGTGGAAGGAGAGTTTACTGAGGGCAACTGAGATACAGAGAACATCAGGCAGGGAATGGAAACAAGCTAACAAACAGTCCTGAAGAGATAAAACGTGCAACCTAAGAAATGCAGAAAGCACTTTCAGGATTTTCTGACCAGCTCAGTCCCTTGGTACCTGCAACAAGCATGTCTGTGATTTGCCTGTCAGATTGAGAGTTTCTCTGTCTTCATTGTTAGTTCCTCCCTGGCATTATTCTTTTTCCAGCTCAAATCCAGAGAACAAGAGAGCAATACGTTCATTCCTGGTGCTCCTGAAGTAGTGAGGTAAGGTCAAACAGTGCTCAGTTTTCTAGTTAGCAGGGTTGTGCTGCAGGACACTGAGGAGCCAGCACTTGCGCATGGGCAAGTCATCTGGTCATGTACATGAGCATTCCCAGAGTTTAGGAAAAGTATGATAAAGCTTTGTAGATAACCAGAGACAGGACTACGCCTAAGGGAGGAGGGAAGACAGGAGGTAATACTGCCGACAGTATTGCTCCACCTGAAGGTTCCAGTTGAGCAGGATATGTGTAACGTGTCCTGTGTTGTATAAAATAGAAGAGCTTTTAGAAAGGAGTAGTTAGGAGAGTATCCACAGATATTCAGCAGAGCTCATGGGAAGTGCAGTGTGAAGTTTAAATAGATGTACATATATATGTGTGCATGTGTTTGTATACACTCACATACATACCGTACAGTGCTTGGCAGGTATCATGTGCACTTACGTTCTGGAGTTTGTGGCAAGGGCCAAGAGAGCATCCAGAGCATAATGTTTATTGTGGGTGCTACAGGGCAAGATGGTACAGTGATGAGGTGCATAGATGTTCTGGAGTGCTCTGTGTGTCTCTCCTCTCCTGTGAACTTCAAAACAGTAGTTTTACAGCTGTCTGGCAGTGGTACCACATATTAGTCATGAATAAGCTCTTAGGGACAGACTGAAGAGACCTCTTGGTAACATACCAGATTCCTCATGTACAATCCCGCTCCGATTAGTTCATACATACTGCAGTGCTGTGGTTATCCAAATGGCAATCAGACTATGTGTGTGATCATCTTCAGTATTGTCTCTGCATTTGTGCTGTGGGCTAAACTCTCATGCCATTCAGATACAAATTTTCCAAAGAACTACATATCACACATGGAATGAGTTGCAAGAGAGGTACCTGTTCCTTGTCCTGTTCCTTTTCAAGATCTACTTTTTGATTTTTATAGGGTTTCTTGCTGAACTTCTGTTTAAGGACATCTTGTTATAAGACTGCTGCAGTACATCTTTGCTACTTATTGTTTGATATTCACAAATCCAATGATTATAGGAAGCCTCTTTAACATTAGTAAAGACTATGATGTAACTCTATTCTTATTGTGGTAGTCCCTGGCTTCCAGTGCTGTAGCTGCATAGCATCAATACTTGATAGTAACTTGATGTAATTTTATAGTTTCATCTGATGCAAAGCAAAAGGCACTTTCAGCATATAAGTCATTATGAAAGTGGCCAAATCCCTTCTGCTACTGAAGTCAAACGCTTCAATTGAAACTGCTGCAGACCGTCTTGCTGTCTGATGTCTCCTAGCACAGTGCTCTCAGAGTCCATAGAAAATGCTGGCTGCCAAGGTAGATGTCTTCTATCCCTGCAGCCAGGGAACAGTACAGGGAGGACTATAACAGAGTAGACAGAGAAGACATCACAAATGCACAAATAAACCCCTGGTGCTTGGTGTTGACTTTTGATCAGTTCATTTGATCAAGTGGCATTACCTGATGCATTTGATTCTATATTTCAACCTACAAGAAAATATATCCCTTGCCTTATTTTCTTTACCATACTTGAGCCCATCTGTAAAGAACAGGCTAAATTTTGGAAGCCAGTGTCAGCATAGATTTGACTTCTTATATCTCTGAATATTAGACTGCAATTTGAAAGACATGAAGACTCAAATCACAGAACTACATATGATATATAGGGATCCTGAAAAATTACATCCACAGGTGAATTTATTCATGCGAAGGGCAGCCTGGAGATGATGCACACTGATGCTTGCAGCTTCGAATTTCTCTGGAATGTGAGAAGAGTGAAGATCAGGTGGCAGCTAAGCTGAGGTACTAAGTTAAGAGCTTTAGTGAGACCACAGAAATGTAGAAGAGACTCAAGACTCCAAATCATTTATTTAGAGGAGTATTCTAGCCACAACAGATGCTTAGAAGCCAAGAGATGCTATGATGTTTTTAAGTCATTTTTTCCCCTTAACTCTACATTCTAAAAGACATAGCACAGAATTTAGCCCAGTGTTTACGGCCATGATGATATCTTCTGAGATTTAACATGTTTGTATGTGTACATCTTGGATGGATGAGTTAGGAAATACCACATGCCAGCTCCCTGTGCACCTGAATACCTTCAGATGTTTTTCAGACTGTTTCTGTGGATAATATATAGTGGTTGCCATCTGATTGCCAGGCTGAGTGAATCTGCAAGCCCTTTCTGTTCATTTGCTATTTTTGGTACTATTCTATATAGATTTGGTGTTGTCTTAAATCTCTTATTACTTTGTGCATATAAAATATTTTCATTCCATAGAATGAAATGGCAATGGATGCTTTTTTGGAATCATGGCTACTCTTATTATGGTAGTGGCCCCATCACTATTAACAGCAACCTGGGTTTGGCTAATTATGCGCTGTCGTTCAGTCCTAATTAAGTAATGTATTTGCATTTGAGTGAGGGGAAGTTCAGAATAAATGCTGATTGTTAGTGGATAGCTTCTGGAGCAGTATTTAATATGTGTTTATTAGTATTATGATGATGATTGATATTACCATCTAAAAACACACAAAGCACTTGGAAACATTGGTGAAAAATATGTGACCTAGGGAATTTGCAATCTGATTTTAGGTAGGTGACACACTGAACTTGAAGAAAAAAAAAAAAAAAAGCAGAAGGAATACAAAGATTCAGATGAATAGAAATGTGTACTAAATATGCTTTGGCATGTATACTTGCTCCTTCTCCCAGGTTAGCTTACTTTCTTTAATAACATGGGAAAAGGGACCTATAGGGAGGGTCTAATTGAGTGAATAGTACTATGCTGGGCAAGGGTCATGATGATATCCCATATAGATGCACAGTGTGGAAAACAGTAAAAATACAATATAGGAATCGCAAACAAATTAATTAACAAACCACAGAGGAGGAAAACCTGTGCAGGAATAAGGGTCATTGTGCTGTCTGGTACAGCAGTGTAAGAACTTGTTATGTTCATGTTTCCTTTGTGTATCTGGCCCTTGCTGTCATGTCTTGGTGAGGGCAGAATACTTACAAATGTTTGGTGGAGAAGGTGATAATCACAATAGCTACCTGTAATATTCTTTATAGATCAACAAACAGGTAGGAATGAATCACAAAGATGCTTGCTCATCTGGATGTTCTTGCTGCTTTCGAGTGTTCGAGGATGTCATATTGCAATATTGGTATCAGTAATTTCCCTTTCTATCTTCAGTGAATCAGGCACAGTTCTTGTGCCATGTGTGTTTAACATGGCACAAATTACTTGCTCCTAGTACTTTGCAACTCAAACTGTAAATAATATCACTCTTGTGGTTTGGACAATGCTAATCACAAGTACACATGCACAAAAGACGGTGTGCCTAAGAACTTCCAGTTTAATTAGGCAAGAGAGGAAAGGTGAGTGTAGATTGGCTGATGACTAGCAGTTTCAGCAATGAGACCCTACTGACTAGTATGTTATGCAGTGTTACGCAGTGAATGAACTTCATAACCATATGAACAGCATAAAAACTCTTCTGTGTCTTTGAAACACTTTAACAAAGGAGGGTATAAGGAGGACTTTAAAAGAGAACTTTTAATAGGGGGAATAGTAAGACGGTGAAGATGGTGAAGAAAAGGAAAAAACGGCATGGCCTTGACCATAGAGTAATGAAATTTGTCCAATGTGATACTAGTTTTTGAAAGGATTGGGGATGATCCAAGGAAGTGCATATCACAAAGTACAAATTTTATACATATACATATATATATATATATATATACACACACACAAATATCAAGTCACAATATGATAAAATAGTAGTGAAAAGCAACATTAAAAATGAGATAATGAACAAGCAGAAAGCCATCTCTAATTGTTAGCACACAAGGAAGAAATAACGGAGTAATTCAAGATAGTTTTCTGACAATGTTGGCTGCTGTGTCAACTCACATCTTCCCGTCTGTACAAATAAAATTCAGTTAAATGGTGGCTGCAGAATCATTTGCGGGGGAGAAAGCAGAAGTCTGAGCAGATGTTGGGGAGAGGAAGGCAGAGCAAGCATGAGTATAGTTTGGAAGCCGTGTCTGTTCTCTCAGCTCACATCTCAGAATCTTTCTCCCATTGTATCATCTTCGCTACTGTAAGAACTGAGTGGAACCCCATTAAGTTACTGGGTCCCCAATTTACAATGAACATAATATCATACGAACAAAGTTGAATTGTGAAACTCCTTGTTACATGAAGCCAAAAGTATTAATGGGCTAAAAAGTGTTTGGAAAAATTCTTCTGTCAAGCTCTAGTTAACTGTCGATGCACCCTCTCCGCCAAGAAATCCCCAAAATACAGATTGCCACAAGTTGAGAGGATAAGCAGTGTCAGTCTGTAGTTGACCTCATTCTTATGTTATCTCTGTAGAAATAGTTCCAGTGATTGTTAGAGATATGGTGGGGAGATCAGTAACATTATAGCACAAAACTATATGCCAGTCACATTCTCAAGAGCAAGCCAATTCAAGGGTGATATGAAGGAAAAAATATATTTCTGTGGGGAAAGAGATGGAATTTTTTGCTTTCTTTAGAGCTTTTATTTTATTTTTTTCCTATAACTGGCATAGGTATAGGTTCTGTTCAACGTCTCAGTGCAGATGAAGGAAACAGCTTTGCAGAGCACAAGTGAACATTCTGGGTTTCCCAAAGAAAGGGAAACAAAATTAACAAAAGATTAACAAAAGGTTTAAGAACTTATTAATATTTAAGATTTTTTTTTTAGCATTTGTAACCCCTGGGTTTTTCCTATTAAGCAAAATATTGACATGTAAAAACTTTGTAAAATGCTTCTCTTGTTTATTTTGTGCTTCCTTTTGAGTTAAACTATAAAAATAGAATTCTGAAAAACAGTATTCATAAGCTACAGCATAATTTTAAATGTCTCAACATGGACCTTTGGACAGACTAATGAACTGTTGGGAGGACCTGCATTACACAAGTTTGCCTGAAGACCTAAGACTGGCGGATGGTATACTGACTAGTTATTTCAAGATTTTGTTCACTCAAAGATCTAGTGTTTGTAGCTCCAACTAACACTTTTTTGAGTAGCCAAAAGCAGGTGTTCAGGTAGATGTTTGTTGCAGGTTGTTGTCTTTAAAGGACATGTTGAAAGAGTGATTAGGGAGAGTAGGAAGCCATCCAGAAGAAGTGATAGAAATCTGAAGAGAACAAAACTATCTTCTGTCCTTAGCCTTCTGGATATTCTGTCCCTCACATATTGCTTAGTTGCTTCTGGCTTAACTAAATCCCCATAGCTATACAGAACTCCTCTCTCCTGTACAAGTTTCCTGCACATTACTGTCAATCCATTCAGCCTCTGAAACTCATTTCCTTCCTTGAGAGCCCGATTTCCTTGTTCTCCTGCTGGGAATTTTCCACTGCACATTTCATGCACAGTAGTTACTCAGACGGTTTCTTTACATTTCATCCAACTAATTGTCCCGGGACTCCTTGAATAGGTAATCATTAAAGTTATAGCAACTAATCATTGTGCTTTGTCTGGGAGGGATGTGATACAGCCTTTGTCAACAAATGGTGGATTCCCCATATAATGAGGTTTCATAACAAAAGCTTTATAACATAAAGAGAGGAATCCCATAACCTATGTTATGTTCAAAGAGCTTCAAAATGAGAATAAGATGGAGTGATATTGATGAAACATGTTTGCTCAAGATGAGATGTTTTTATTATGGGAGTGATCAAAGCAAGCTCATATGAAGCAATAACCTTAAGGAGAGGGGAAACTTAAGCATGGTAAAAGGGAAGTGATGAGGAAGGATGTGATGGGGACCTGGAGACTGAAAGACTACGTCATAAAACCAGGTAGAGATGTGAGCATAAAGCAAGAGGAAGCACCGATTTCTCAGATGCTAACTTACTGCAAACTGACCTGAACAGCCTTGATTTTTTTTTCTGCTTTCAGAGCATTACCCTGTCTTTCCAGATGTGTACCAATCTTCACCTGTGCCCTATTGATCTGGAGTTATCACCTATGAGGAACCTACAGTCCTGTGTTCTCTGTGTGTTAGTGATCATATTTGTGTTGTTACCATCATGTCAATAGTAAAGTTATGAGCGGAGATCTATGGGCCTGATGTTATTTGGACCTTCTGTTGCATTATGTCCTTTGAAGTTGACACTTGCTTGTATTTCTGCCACAGAATTTATCTTGTGCCTTGACCTCTTTTCATTCTCCTTGGGCTGTGCCGTAAACCATGACAAGGGTGTGGGCAGACCTGTTAACTTGTGCCATAAACACATTCCTCCTTCAGGGTGGTACAGAGGATGAAGCAAGAGTTTAATAGGAACGTCTTCAAATAGCTGTGGAGTTTAGTCTGGCGGGATGCGTACTCTACTGTTGCACTTATCCTGCTGTACTGGCCCTGCGTGCCTCACTTGAGTAAATCTCTCTCCAGTTATTGACGTGGGTGTGTCTCTGTCCCTCCTCCATCAGGTGGGATTATAGCTGAACCCTACATGTATATGTAGGGATTGCTTGCCTAACTGAAGAGCTTGTACCTGGCCCTGTGTTGCTTTGCATGTCCTTGTATGGATGAAAACCGATGATTGTAGCTGTGTTGAGATCGCGGCGTGTTTTGTTGTCTTTCGCCTTCCATACTACAGACCATGTAGCTAGGGTGGTTAGTGTGTTCATCACTGTGATACCATGAAGTTTTCTGGATAATCACAAATGTATTTGCTTTTCAAGCCACAAAATTTTAGTTCAAAATGAGAGTTCTTACACCATATAAAAATAATCTATGCACGGAAAAGTCAAGTTAGCAAGTGAATGTAGTGATGTAGTTAGTCAGCCAGGTTAAAACTGTCCTTAGCCTTCTGGATATTCTGTCCTCCACATATTGCTTAGTTGCTTCTGGCTTAACTAAATCCCCATAGCTGTGTGGGCTGGAAGATTCATGCATTCAAACGCTCTTTTAATTTTCTGCTAATCCCTCTCTGCTCCCTCTAACTTTAAACATTTTTTTTCTCTGTCCTTCTCCTGTTAGCTACTACTTGGTTTAATACAGTGCAGAGTATGACTTTGATCTCAGATATTGAGTGACTAGATAAAACACAGTAAGACACCATTCCAAACCTTTTTATTTCTGTGATTTCACTCCGTTTTCTATCTAACCATTTTCTTTAAAATTTAGGACTATTCCTGCAACTTTTGCTTAACTGAGCTAGCTATTATGTCAAGAGTAGAAGATTTCTAAACAGGAACTACAAATGTGAATGACTTTGATCTTCAATAGGAAAAGAGTGATGTTTATAAAAAAAAAAAAAACAAATTTTGACTTAATAAAAGCTGAGTTAGATGTGTCAAAACATATGCGCAGGTAATTTCAATTACAAAAGAAATATTTATATACAAAGTAGACTTAATACACAGACAAATTAATATATCTGCTGCTAGACACACCCATTTTATGCATGCTATAGTTTCATTTTTAAAAAAAAAACAAAACAAAAAATACCCTGCCAGCTGTTTGTCTTTGGCTTATGTATGTGATAAAATACAAATTATAAGGCAATTGAAAAATATTACAGTTTGCCTAGTTAAATTAAGAGAGGTCTGGAATTATACAAGTTGTTACCTGTCATTCACAGCCAGGCTTTGTTCCACCTTCTTTAGGGTTAATACCGTGGTCCTTCCACATGTCATTTTCTTTAAACCAGGATTTCAAAATCAAATCTTTATTTTTGAAAATCAAGCTGTTAACCTCTTAGAACAATTTAAAATCACCTTTCAATAATAAGAGAGCTAAAACTAGTGTACTATTTCAATTCTCTGCCTAGAGCTGAATTTTCAGATATGACTTTGAACTGCTCAATTATTTGCAGCAGTGAAATATCTTGTTCCTTCTATAAATATTTCATTCTGACTTTAATTATATAGCTTCCTAGTTTTCTTTAAAGGAAGAAGACTCTTCATCTCCAGAAAACCTAAGGGAGTAATATGAGATTAATAGGAAATTAATATGAATAAATTGCCATGAGGCAAGTTGGGGGTTGAGTTTACAGCACGTTAGCAACCCAATGGCTTCTCTGTGTGCTTTATGGTACATGCACGGTCTTTGCCACACATCTATTGAAGTACACGCTCCGTGGGAGAAAGATCATGCGTGGATCCAGGCAGTCACTGATAACGTACTGTAATTTCTCAATCTGTTTTCTCTCTTAGCAACTTGTTTGTGTAGCAAACATTTACCATAGCAATAGGCTGTAAACAGAAAGGGAGCTTAGAAGGCATTACTTACTACCCAGTACTCAGTATTATCTTAATAAGAGGCAAATTAAAGTGTATTTGTTGTGAAACTCCTTTGTGGGATAAGATGTCCATCAGTAGTATCTGAGGGAAAAGTTTTTAGTCAGATAGTATTTTGAGTTCACTTTTTGCTATTTTTCTACTCTTTGATTTATTCAGCTATTGTAGGAAGACACAGTAGTTAGTGTTATGCTTTATGCATTACTGAGAAGTTTTAAAGGAGTTCTGCCTCTAAAACAGAAGGTGATTGTCTGCTTTGTGTTTCCCTGACCTAACAAATGGAGTTCTACATTGGATTTTTTTTTAAGAATAGTTGGATGCTATTTTGTATAATTAGGCAATTGATTGTAATGAAATGAGTTTAACCTTTTAAACTTCATTTTCAAAAGTGCATTATCCCTTCTTTGTCCCTGTTCCTTTCAACTTCTTCCTTATTTTTCCATTCTCCACTCTGGCTTGCTGGCACCCAACTTTTCGGTGGTTCTGTTTTGTTTCCATTTGAAATGTGTGTGTGCCACTTGCCTAATGCTATTTGGTTCCTAGAGCAGAAGAACTAAATCATATGAGATAGCAAAAGAAATTCAATTAAATCCATGCCTATAGTTACTAATGCTGAAATATTTCTATCTATGACTTTTCAGTTACTAAACTCTGAAGATTGTGGGTATCTAACTGATAAAACTCTTTTTTCCCTTTCATATTTGTGACTTCAGATTTCCTTTTCCTTTAATTTCTTTATTCTCCTAGCCTTTTGAAAAAGGCAGTTAAATCCTAGTACAAATATTTTGATATTCCAGAATCTAATTCTTTACAGTACTGGAAGTGCCGTTTTCCAGACAGATTTTTGAAAGTATCCATGCACTTAAAAATAACTGCCCTCTGGAAATTTCTATAGCACTTAAACAGGTTATTAGCTTGCTTAGATGTTGAAAACTCTACTCAGTGCCTTTGTACCATTTGCTGTCTAAACATATTTGAAAATCTGTCTCCTTAAAACTTCATTGAGTTCAGAAAATGGGACATATGCTCTGGAAATACTCTGGCACTTCTGCAAATATTACCTTATGCTTTCCTATCAACGTTTAGTATATTGAGCCAAGTTGAAACAAATTACATTGAAAGGACTGCTGAAAGTGGTAGTTCTATCTGGAAAAATGTGTACTCTGGCAAGCACAGGTTTTGTTTTAGAAAAGTGCAAAAATTAGAACAGCATTTTTAGAAGAACTATGAAGGGAATCCTGTAAAGCTTCCAAAACCATTGGATAAGTATTGTAAAACTGGCAGGAACAAAGAACAAAATGTATCTTTTAAAGCTCATAGGTGAGCTTAGAAATGTGAATTAATCATGACTTGAGGTGAAAAATGGTACTGCCATACCTTGTTACGTGTAATGTACAGCCTATTTTCTTAAGGAGCCAATAAAAGCTGAACCAGTAATCCCGGAACTGATCTCAAAACAAAAGCAGGGAGCTACTGCCTGCACTTTCTCTGGGTTGTATTGGTTGCATTAGAGTTTGAAAGCTGTCTTGGTGGACACCATCCAATATATATTTGCCTGAGTGCCCGTTATTATTATGCAGTAAATAAAAGGTGACTGCTCTGCCATGGGAGACAGATAAGTTAATGCAATTTTAGTGTAGGATTTAAGCATGTGCAGAGACACTTGTCACAAAGTATCTGGCATCTACATTTTCATGTCCTTGCTTCTCTTGCAGTGCTCATTCCTACAGGTTCAGGAAGCCGCTGCAATGGGCAAAATTGTAAACAAAGTCTGTGATACATAAGGGAAACCTCAAGAGATTGAAACTTGATGCCCTTGAAAAGCCTTGAAAAAGAAACAACAAATTATGTTTCTCTGCTGACTTCAACTGGGCTTGGATTAGACCACATTTTTTTTTGTCCACAAGCAGGAAAAATAGGCTGTTGTAATCTTGCAGGAATTCAGAGTTAATGTCTCTTGAGACTAAAAAAGCTAGAAGAAAATTAGAAATTAGAGCACTCTCCACATCATTTTGTTATTGCATGAACTGTTTGTGAATCCACCATTTGAGATTGAGACTGTCAGGAACCCAGATGAAATGCTGTGCTCACTACTGCTGGGAACTGATCCAGAGCCTGCTGAAATCACGGAGAAAGGCTCCTGCTGTCATTAGTCTGCTTAAATGAGACCCTGTCCAAGAAGCAGCACCCACCACTAAGCCATTCCAAAATGTGAGTTACTTAATGTGTTTTCTAACCAGAGGTTGCCAAAGCTCCACCTTAGTCAAGTTTTAGTAGCTGTTAAAAGACACTCTTCGTTTAACACTCTTGAGTAACTGTTGCTTTTCTTTCATGTCACAGCCCATTATTAAGCAACTTCTAAAATATATACATACATACATATAAATACATATATTTATGCATACACACAGAGTATATACATGTATCCAGCAACTGGCTGGTATGTTGGCTAAAGAAGTAGAAGGGACACGTATGTGTATGAGGTTTCAGCCTTGCTATGGCCTGAGGAAAACAAAGTTACTTGATTTGTTTTCTTTCTCTTGATGTCTCTCTCCTTATGATGCTTTGGAATTTTCCTACCAAATTAATGAGCCTAGAGTAAGGGTATTAAAGTCTCATTTCAAGAGTGAATTATGTTCTTTCCATGAAGTGAAAAGCAGAGCATCTTTACTGTGCCAGGGATGTGCCATCATGCTTCAACAGAATGTCTTAAGCCAGCTAGCTTTCTCATGCCCAGTGCTGCTGTGAACACAACCTCTGCTTCCAAATAGGTTTAAAGGCATATTTAACTTTTTGAAGATTTTCACAGATTGCTGCCAAGAAGTCATGTAGGTAACAATTGAGCTGAGTCATCTGGGGCATATATCATCTAGTGTGCATTGCATGGCAATTATGCTGAATGAATGCCTTTTTTTCTAGTGCCACAGTTCTAACTTGCACTGCTTCTTCAGAGATATACCCCACATTTTTTGTATCTACCAAACTAAGCCATTATGGTACAATTTTCACTAGCCCACCTTTTCTCCCTGCCTCAAGCGTATCAGTAATGCACTGATATTGCACAAAATTTCAGTGTCCCAGGACCAGTTTGCTAATTGAACTGGTTAGCCAATTTCTGTAAACTTCTTGGGTATTTTCTTTTCTATGCTGGACCCGTAGCTTTTTTTTTTCCAGTAATAATATTATTGGTTCTGCTCATTTATTGTTTATTGTTTTATTGAGCGTTCATTGAGTACATTTCTCTTGAACTGCTGAGTTCAAGAGAATTTGAACAGCAGCCTTTCCTGGAAAGCAGCAAATCTCAGGTCCTCTGTCTACCTTCCTTCCAGAATTTGGTGTTTAAATCTCAAGACAGATATACTTCTATGGATGGTTATCTCCTTAGACCACTAAACTTGCTTGTTGTGATCTTTGACTTCTTTTGTAAGAGTGTTTTTCATCATGTTCATGAAGTGATAGACACATCTGAGATCCTAAGCAATTTTATTTCTTTATAGTTGTACAGGCTTACAGTTCTTTTGGCAGTTGCTTAAAGAATTTTAAAACGTTCCAAAACATTTTAAAATGTTTTCTGCTAAATTAAATATCTACATGTGACGAATCATATCACATTGTTTATTTGTTTGCTTGTTGCTAAACGGTAATAAAAAAAAAAAAAAAAAAAAAGTTGAACTTTTGCGTCTATTGGAAGGGAGGTAATGGAATTAACCTTTTGAATTCAACTGTAACTAGTTAAGTTCACACCTACTGAAACTGCTGGCCAGTGAAATGGACCACATGTAGAACTCTACTATTTCACCTAAGGACTAATTTGCCAAAGTGAAAAACAGTAATTTGAAAAAAACATATTATTTTTCTAACCTGTGTAAATAAATGTTCACCTGAAGCATTCCAGGAGGGAAAAAAAAAAAAAAGCTTCTTCCTGAAATATGAATTATGTCCCGTTAAGTTTGAAGTATGTTTTTTGAGAGGTCACCTCTTAGTTCTGTTCTGTATTTCAGTGACAGTTTTGCTCTCAGAAGCTTTTTCTAAGTTGCTTTGGTACATTTCCTTTTTGAGTGAGTTCACTGCCCTGGTGAGATCAAGGATATGATACATTTTTACAGACTTTTCTTCCAAGTAGAAGTACAATATTTTTTGCCTCCTGTGTATTTATGCATACTTATAAATCACACATTTCCTCAGTGTGCATCAGGTCATTGCTGTGAACTTTGAATTTTGCCACTACCTGAAGTTTTCTGTGGTTGTAATTTCAGAGTTTTCATCACCATATGAGCCTGTGCACCAGGATACAATTTATAAAGAGCAATGATTTGTTTTCTAAGTAGCAGTAATTCATATCTTGGTGGAATGTTATCTAGTGTTTGTATGAAAAATTCTTCTGAATTATTAGTCTGAAAGTACAAGGACCATATTGTGGTATACACTGACTCCCGTGGCTTGTAAATTCTTCCGAAGTGTTGTAATTAGTTAAAATTTTGTATCCTTTTTCCATATTATAATGTCTGTGCTACCTTGAGCTCATTGTTGTAGGATGTCTCATGAGCTATTTGTGCTTTCTTCCCAGAGAATGTCCACATTGTGCAGACTGTGTGGCAGGTAACAGAAACAACGGAGTCGTGTTGTGTGGCACAGGTTGCTTCACGGGGTGTGTCTTTCTGATTTACGTTCCCTTTTTCTGGATTGTCATGCATGTTTGAGAGAGAGCATGCACAGGTCTGAAAGCTTAATTCTGGACTAACTTCCTTAGGGAAGTGTCATTCAAAAGTGTCAATTTTTCTTATATTTAACTCTGTTCCAAAGGATTTCCTGATGAAAAGGTTGATGTTTTCCTTCAGACTGTGCAGGGTGATGTTACCCTAGATATCCTAGTTTGTTCTGAATACGCTGGTGTGAGTGTGTGGCACAGCACCGTGCTGAGCAGAGCTGAATTGTCACATCTCAACAGTTGTACAGCCACATCAATATAATTAGCCCAATCAGCAAAATAGGCAGGCCTGCACAGTTTCAGCATCATGCCACTGCTTCTGCTATACTGCTTCCAGTGTTGAAGCTGCGGAGTGAGATGTTGCATGGCATAGCATGGGTTAGCCCTCAAAATGGTGAAGCTTGCTTCTCAGTCTTAATTTCTTCATGACTCTTTTTTAAGTTTCACTGCCTTGTCTCGCCCCTCGCTTCCCACAATTTCACATATACCCCACAACTTCAAATATAGTAAATGAGAAGCAAACATAACTGAACAATTACATCTACCTCTGAAGTATTTAAATAATTGGTACTCCAAAGTATTCAGATAATTCAACATCTAACCAAATGCTACATAACTTGGTCTCATTAGAAGTAAAAGCTCTCATCTCACAACTGTTATCATTTGCGCTGGTTTCTGTTTTTGCGTTGGCAGTGCAAGTTGCTACTTTCTCAACAAAAAAGTATTGATGTTCGCTTTGTGATATGAAATGCTTTGAGATTTACTGATGAAAAATGTATCATCTTCTGATGCATGAGTAAGGACTGAGATCAGAAAGCCACTAACCTTGATGGCTGCTATCAATGTGTTAAGTGCTTTGAGATAATGCAATAGTTGAGGCTAAGAAAACAATATTGTGCAAATTTTCTCAGCCAGCAGGAACATTAAAAAAAACAGTTAAATTTCACTAAAGACAGATTAAAGAAAGTTTATAAGACTGCAGAAGACATGTAGTGTGGGATGGTGATTCACAGACAGCCTGAGCAGAAAACAAAAGGAAAGAGAAGCTTGTTCTTGTGTCCAGAAAGATCTATTTAACTGAGTGACCTGTTGAGGAAGAAGAAGACTGGAAGGAGATGCGCTGGCTTTGAAGAGAAACCTTGAGATGTAAACAAAGGCCAGATCTCTTCCAAGAGATGGTTCTTTAGGTCTCCTGAGACAAACTGCTTCCTACTTCTTGTCCTCATCTTTCCAGGACTCTTTCCAGGACTCTTTGCACAACACTGAGGCTCAAAGGAGAGCTGGAAGTGGGAGTAAAAGGTGGTAGTAGTACTGAAGGGGGCTTGGATATGAGGGGGTGGTGATAGGACTGGATAGGATGCTTGGAAGGCTTGTGATATTGCCTGAGGGATTTGAAGGGACATGAGAAGAGAGGGCTAGAATGACATTCAATTTTAGCGCAGGGATACATGTAAAAGAGTGAGAGTCCTATATAGTATTTTTCCCTTAGTCTTTCTGCCTCCTTTCCTGACTCCCTTTTATGTAGGAAGCAAGAACAGCCAAAAGGCTAGAGAGGACTCAGAGATACAATATGGATCCTCTGCAGAAGAAGGGATGTCAGAGCAGAATGGCTGGGAGACTTCCTAGTTACCTTACCAGCAAGTAGGGAGAGGTGGGGAGCTGGGTAGGAGGGAGAAGACCCACCAAGACATAAATTTCTGCCTTTACCTGAAAGCTGTTCTCCTCTCACCTCTGAAAGAAAGTGGTCAGAACACTACAGGACAGTGACCTAATTCAAGAAATACTCAGCAGTGTTGTACAAGAGTTCCTTTCTTTTTTTTTTTTTTTCTTTTTTAATGTACATCTGTGGATTTCCAGGGATAGGTAAGGTTTAACTGTATGTGGAAAATGTTGAAGAGTCAAGAGTGTCCTTCACTTGTGAAAAGCGTATGTGTATGAACAGTCAATGAAATCAGTGGAACTACGAATTTGAGGGCTCTGGACAAGAAAGAGATTGGAAGTTGAGAGACTGATTGGCAGGAATCTGGGGAACATGAGATATGTAGGCTGCTACCTGGTCCATGAAGTGATGAGAGAAAGGTTAAGATTAAGAAAACTCTTTAGAAACATAACTAAGATGTTGACGAAAGAGAATACTTCAGCTTCAGAGCGTGTTTTTTTTTTCTCTCTCTTTTTTTTAAGGGACCTTAATGTGTGCAAATCTGTTTTACTGGACTCAAACACTGACAACTGGTGAAACAGTAGCTCGAATGGGTGCTTTCAGGGCTGCGTGGCTGCTGTGGCTTTCTGACATTTTGAGATACTTAGGATGAAATGCTTTCTTTCAGGTGCAGAAATGCCCCAGAAAGTTCTGGAAGCAGTAACAGTAAAGTTGTTTCCTTTCTGGAATATCAACCCACTCCAAGCTACCTCAAACACCACTAGCTTGGTGAATTCTTTACCCTGTTTGTTGGGTAAGCATAAGAGATTTGTTAATAGGAGATCCTGGGACTGAAGGAATTGTTCAAAATGCTATAATGAAATAGAGGAGTAATTTCCATCTCTGTAGGTCATCTCCTAACACTTATGTATCTACTATGCAATATTTTTTTGACAAATTACTCAAGCTCTGAGTCATTTTTAAAAGGTCTTATTTTGGTTATAGCAGGGAAATAGGGGTCCATGGTTAAATAGGCACAAACCTTACAGACTGCGCAAACTGAATATTCTCTTCTATTGTATTTCCAGGAGAAAGTATGGGACACTCCACAAACGTGCACCTTAATATAAATTTATTTGTCAGTCCCTGTTACCTCCCTTTTTAATTATGGTTATAAGGAAGTGCTTCAGTTTCAATGGGACAGCAAATTAAGAGATTCTTCCATCCCTTTGAAAGTATATACACACCTGGTATCTGTGGTTTAGCTAAGGAGAGGCTGTGGGGCCTTGTTTGTGAAGTAGAAATCCCTACTCTTGCTACCAGTGGTATTGGGTATAACAGTGAGCAGAACTTTGCATAAATAAACCTTTCCGTACAACTTTATTCAGAGCAAATGTAAATGGAACACTAAATGTTGCTTGCTAGGGATTAGTTGCACAGGAAAAATTCCATCAGTGCTAGCAGTGTTAGAGGATTTTAAAACTTTTCTAAGAGCTCCTGGTATGAGGAAATTTCTTGTTTCATTGTTAATATCTCATCTAAAATATTGCAACAGCAACATTATCCTGGAATATCCACGTTTTCAAAATTAACCAAAAAGGCCGAGTTGATATTCTGTTCATAGTTCATAAAATCCTTTATAATTGTAGCTTTTTTGTAAAACGCAAAAAATATGCAGTTCGTTTAGGAATTATTTCTTCTTCCTTTATATCAAATCCTCAGGTGACATGACAGTAGGGAGATATTAAAGACAAATTTGGACATTCTATAACTAGTGTAAGGAGATTCATATTCTTCATGTAAATTAATCCTATATTAGTTTTCTTTCCAATGGCAGGAAGACTTTTCTATGTTCATTGCAGCCGTTCTCCTGCAAGGTCCTGAGGTGTGGTCTAGGTGTGTTCAAATGTAGGTTAGTCATTCATCCATCATCTTGTCATTAGCATGGCGTCTGTATTTAATCGGGGTTCCTGCCTTCTTCCTTCATCAGAAATCAGTTTTTATACACTATGAAAACTACAGCCCATTATTAAAAAGGGGTTCTAGGTGAGATTCCTGGCACTTATATATAGGAGAAGCAGAGAAAATATCTCTTTCACACAAATTCTATGCCAAAAGAGCGCACACTATACAAGTACTGAATTCTACCACAAAGTCTTCTGTTTGCAACCTTTTTTTCATAAGCAACTGGTTGCATCTTCATCTCCTAGAAAATGTTACTGAGTTATTGCTATGGTTAGTGTTTTGGTGGTGCTTAGAAAAAACATGCAGATCAGTACTTCATCTGTTTTGTGCATACTAATGATTGGTCCCTACCCTAAAATGCTTGCAATTTGAAGGGAAAATGAGAAGGCAAATTTGAAGGGAAGATGAGAAAAAAAATACCAGCTTTAGAAATAAAGACTAGTTGCAAATACCTGATTGAGATGGGAGGAGTATAAAGGCAGAGCTAGGCTGTTCACAGTGATATCCAGTCACAGGCCAAGAGGCAACAGGCACAAATGAAATGAAATTAGAAGAAATCTGATTTAACCATGAGAAAAAACTTTTTTTTTCCTTTTTTTTTTTTCTTTTAAACAGTGAGAGAGGCCAGGTGTAGGGACCCAGTTTCCCAGTTTGGGTTCCCAGAAAAGATCGTGGAGTGCCCAAAGAGGTTGTAGAGTTTCCATTCTTGCTGTCCTGAGCAACCTGCTGGAGTTGAATGTGCTTTGAGCTGGCGGTGAACTGGATGGTCTTCAGAGGTCTCTTCCAGCCTCAAAGATGTTCTAATTCTGTGCTTGCCAGCTTGCCACAGCCGTCACGGGAGTTTATTGTAGTGACTAGAGCTGAGCTCAGGCCACCAAGCACTCTGTTCTGACCCAGCTAAACTTGGCACATGATCAGAGGGGCCTGCTCCCCACATGCCAGATCACAAGATAGGAAGCTGGGATAAAGACTGCTCTATTTTACTCCCACGTTCTTAGGCTTCCGCCCCCTGTCCCCGGGCCATTCTTGTCACTGGGATCACCTGTGTACAATGGCATCCTGGCCACATTCCTTTTACCTGGCCACACTGTCAGGCAAGTGGCCCAGGAGTCGTGAAAGCCGCTTGTGCTGCCACCGGATTCTTCTTACAGGAATGGATAATCAGGTACTTTTACATGAAACGTTCGATTTATTTTATTTTGCTTATGTAAGTGTTAGCAAATACAGTATTTTAAGCCCTTTTCGTATTAGAATCATCACTGACTTCAGCTGGAGATGATCATGCCCACACATGGATATGCAGGAGACAAACAAGCAGACTAAATCTCAAAAAAAATCAGATTGTCCCACTGCATCAAGACTAGTCGTCCTGCCTTAGTGGCACTAATGCATTAGTCATTTTAAATTGTGTTCAAGATCTTTGCCTGTAATTACTATTGTTAACGAGTCTATTGTTCGTAATATGGTAGATGTTAGCAAATGAGATGTGGATAAACATTTGATAGTAACAAGCAATAAGTTTGCTTTAAGTAAAATCAGTTTGAGTCTAACCAGGACAATCACTCATGAATAAAAAAAAAGTCACGTGTAAGATATATATTCAGCAAAGTTAGGTGTCCAGTAAAACTAGTTTCAACATTGTTTGCTCTACTTAATCTCTTAAATTATAATGTGTGAGTCATGGCCCTTAGATGATCTTAACCTTTACTAGAGGATACCCTGCTTTCTGTTCGGCAGCATAAACAACTGAGCAAGGACTTGTGTGGACTTGGTGAACGCAGCAGGACCCTTTTGACCATACAGTAAGTAATGCACCCTTTTCTGTGAGAAAATGTTATACATTGTATGCAAAGTGATATTTTCTGAATATTTAAATTGAGAAATTACAGTATTCTCATTCAGGTTGCGTTTTAGAGCTTTTTACTTTGAGCGTTTTACCTTTGTTCTAAAGTTAAAACAATAAGTCCTCTGTGATATAGGGCATGTTTGTATGACATAACTCTCTCTAAGAAAACTGCAAAAATGTACTACATGAGATGACGTAGAAGGGGGGAGTAAAGGATTACCCTCAAAACCTGCTAGAGAGTTTAGGAAAAGGAAAGCCATGAATGGAGCTAAAGGCTAGAAGAATTCGAATAAGTGTGACTAGAGCCAGCCACGGACAGATCAACACAGTTTTAATGTATTCTAGACATGGAAGTGAACAGTCTGAAGGAGGCTTGGGATGGGGCTCGGGCTGAAGCGGATAGCCTTCTTAGCAACAGTAGTATTGCTGTGCCCGTGTTTTTGAAAACATGTAACAGAAAGAAGAATTATAGTCTATGCTAAAGCAGAGAGAAGCATTCTGATCTGCTGGACTTTGGGAGAACCAAGTCTTTGGAATGTGACAATGATACAAAATCATGGTGAGATCTGGTGATTGAATGAGGCACTGAAATTTTGTAAAGGTATGAGAGTTCGTACCTTGTTTCTCACTACAAGTCAGACAATTAACTTATTTTTCCCCTTTGAAAATCCTTATGTTGTTCTTGATAGTAACTTCTTTGAGAGTACTTTATTTTAGAAAATATTATATAGGTTAAGTGGTGATGTGCTACAGCATATGTTTTGGTTTTCCAGATATTCTACATCTTTACATTCTGCTGTCTGATGATAAAAGTTGTTGAAGCAAATTAATGTTAGTTTCTAGTGTTCAAAGTGTTGGTATGGACATGGAATGGATGGTTTGCATGCTACTCTAGAAAAGGCTTCCCTCTTTTATGGGCATCTATTAGTGTTGTCTCTGCAGAGTTTTACTGATTTGTCTTAACATTTTGTCATTTCAGCCTTCCCTGCCAAAATCATCCTTGGCTATCTTTCTTATGATAAACACTATGTTCTGAAACTTCCTCAGATTTCTTTGAATTTTTTTTTCTCCAAAATAAACTAGAGCAGATCTGGTACATTCACTGCCCTGGTCCTTTGTATGCTAGCAGGCATGCTTATTTCCATTTGCTATTCTGCACGCATACTCATTTTCCCTTTCTTAATAAGCAACATTGTATTTCCAGGGTCTTCATAGCTTCCTAATTGCTCAAAGTAGTTTTATCTCTTTTGGTAATTATGCAGATTTTTTCTAATGGTTCAAGCTGTATGGAATGACCGTACATGTTCATCTCTACATCGTTATCTAGTGTATTGACTTTATAGTGTCTGTATGTTTATCCTTAGCCCACTTAAAAATGTCAAATATTTTAATATGCGATGAAGGAATATTGTGCCTTTCTTCTGCTTTGATCTTTCATCTTGCTAAGTATAACTGACTGTCCTCTACTGGCTCCCTTGTCTCTCTTCTGTATACTTTTGCCTTTCAGTTTTTTATCACTTAAAGCTACATAAAAATTAGAACACTGGAAACAAACAATTTCAAAGAAATTGTAGCCTAACCTTAATGTTGTTGTCTTTGGCATTATTTCACTTGCCTTTGATCTTAGTTTTTCTTCTTTCATGACCTCTTGAAGAGATTGAGTAATTTTTCAAAGTCTGCTTCCTTGAAATAGAAAGCTGGTATGTTCAAACACATTCTGTCCCTGCTGAACTCAGGTTGCTTGGAGTCACTGGTAAAGAGCCAATTCTATACTGTGAAGGGTTTGACTTATTGGTAACAACTAAGTAAAAAGATTTGTAAGATCTTTCTTCTCTTCTTTTACAGAGTTATAGAATCATGAAGCTGTTGTTTTACCTGTGTTTTTTAATTATTGGAATTCATTCTGAAAGTTATTACTATGAGAGTTATCAACAAGGTGCAAGAAACCAGAATCAAAGAGGCCCAGGAAACCAAAATATGCTACAGCAATCTATAGGGAAGAGCGTTTGTCGTTTTGCGTGTTGTTTCTACAAAGAGATTTCTTCTCGTGAAAAAAATGGGAATATTTTCTTCTCTCCTTTGAGCATCTCCACTGCTCTTGCAATGCTGACTCTGGGTGCTAGGTCAGACACTCTGACACAGATTCTTAGGGTCCTTAACCTTAATCCACGTGATATTTCTGAAAATGATGTACAGGAAGGTTTTCGTCAACTCATGCAAATGCTAAACAGAAGAAATAAAGAATTGCAGGTGAATATGGGAAATGTCCTGTTTGTACTTGACCGACTGAAACCACAAGATCAATTTATAAATAATCTCAGAAACTTTTATGAAGGAGAAGTTTATCCTATGAACTTCAAGAAGGCTGATCAAGCCCAGGCGAAGATCAACGAATATGTAGCAGAAAGAACCAATGGGAAAATCAAGAACCTCATAAGTAACCTTGATCCACTTACGGAACTTCTCCTCATTAGCTATATTTATTTTAACGGTAAGATATATATATATAGTATTATCCTACTTCATATATTATTTCCCCAGGTCAATCCTGGGTTTCACTGCTTCTTTTTAACAGTACAATTTCTAAGAGAGTATCCTAACTTGTTTGCCTTTTGATCCTCACTCACACTTAATTATAAACAGTGTTAGAAGTTATTTTCTGATTAGAAGTGCTGATAATTGCTTAACAAAATTTAAGGCAAATTATCCTGATATAAGGCAATTATTCCCTTTGGTATTTCTTGTTTCTTTCCTGCGGAGTAATAAGTGAAATATGCTTTCAAGAAGGTGTCCCTATAAAGTAGAGAGCATCTAGACCTATACAGTCTGTTAGGATGTAAACACTTTCTTAAATGTTTTGATGAATTGGAATGTATTTATTCTCCACTTCAGTGGAACAGTTCAACAAGTTCAGGGTTCAGTTCAAACAATTATTTAAGATATAGCTTAACATCATTCCTAAAATAAGTCTTGTACTTACTCAGTAGTTTTGCTTTACTAGCTATGTTTATGTACCCAAAGATAATTATGTGACAATAGCTTCACACCGATGTCCCCTTCCTTTTTTACTATGTTTTTAGTATTAGAGTGATTGTCCTGATTTGTGTAAGGCATAGATTTTCAACCTTCTTGTTTTGATTAGTGTTAGTGATTAGTGATCCTAGTATTTTCCAGTGAAGAGACGGACCCCCTGTATCAAATACAAGCCTACTGACAATAAACTTTTCTTCTACTTAATTCATGTAGTCTGCAGATTTTTAGAGAGATCTGCAGACTGCTGTTCTAATGAGAAAAAGAAAAGTAATTGTAAGGCTTCATCAGCAGCCAGGTAATAGATACTGACTCTTCCTTCAAAGCTTCTCACTCATATTCTGAAAGCTAAGCAATTGCACTCAGAAAAATAATATTATATGTATTTTTTTCTAATTATTACTGATAAGCTTTTTAATTAAGACAAAGGTGGCATTTTTTAGAAATGCTTTTCTTCATTAACTCTTATTCTGGATGCTTCTACTCCAAGTTTCCAAATACCAGGTTTCCTCCAAAAGTAATTCAAAACAATATTTTTGTTATGCTTTGCTTTATAACTGCATCTCTCCTCCTTTTGTTTCTCTGAAGTTTTGCCTGCAACCAAGTCGAGATTTTCAGAATCAAAATGGTTGATATTTATTAATTTTCTTGAAGAAATAAATGATAGTCTACAATAATGTTTCCAAGATAGAATTTTAATTAGTAGGCATCAGGAACTTCATTCAAAATAGGTGAAAAAGCTGCTGTTTTTTCTTTCGCTAAAAGGTGGTCTAAGGAGAAGAAACAATACATTGGGTAGAGCATCCTACACTGTAAGAGGGAAATTTTGATGCACTATAGGAACAACAGCCTGAAAGATTTCATATTGCATTGTATTACAATTTTCACATATTCTCAAAATGGAATTTTATTTAAGATAAGTGTTCATTCTTTTACCTGAAGTGATTTCCCAGCTTCTCCAAAGCTATTGGAAATTCAGCATTAGTTTTTCAATTTTTAAAAATGGAAAGATTAAGGAAGAGCACTAATAGCAGTAATATGGATTTTTATCTTGAAGTTGCAAATAGGTCGGAAGTCTAGAGGTTGAACTTAATCTGGAGAGTCTTTGTAAAGTTCAGGTGCCTGTGTAATCAGGCTGTGCTTCGAGAGTCTTGCCTACTTTCTCTGCCATACAATTCTTATTACACAGTTTTGGTGACTCTCTCCCCACTTCCTGTGGTATCCTTAGTTTAGAAGGTCTTTCCTGAAGACTGGACTGTGGCAGTATTTGCCTGGCTCTTGGCCAGAGGGCATATTCTTCCACCTGTCCCTTATCATTCCTTTTTTTTTGTTGTTTGTTTTTTTTTGGGTTTTTTTGTTTGTTTGTTTTTAAATCAGCTCAGTCTCTGAAATGGATGAGATATGTAGTTGGAGTTTGGCTTAGAAATTCCAGTGAGCATAAGAATCTTTCAGAGTTTCAATGTAGGCAGTTTATTTCACTATGAGTAAGAAAGAAGCCTTTGGAAATTTAATGTTGTGAGTGTGACAACACAAACAGTAGTTGTTTTCTGTTTTGTTTTACTTTTAACCCAGCAGCCTGCCTGATAGAATTAATGTCTTAATGAGCCATCAACTAAAGTAGCACATTAAACCCTTCTTTGAAAGGATTCTTCCTCATTTCTTTAGGAGATTCCTCCCTTACTTCATCCCTCATAAGTCTATTTTGGCATGGAAAAAAGTGAAGGAGAAAATCTTTCTTATTCTTACCTCTCATTTAAGAGCTGTATCATATTTGGTCCTTATAGGCACCTTAAAATTACTGTCATATAGAAAAAAATACATAATATGCACATAGTAATGCACATAAGAACACTTATATCTCATCTAAATAAAGTATCTTGTGTCCTGCTGTAAGAACCAGAGGTTTTCTTACAAATCACACTCTTCCTATTGTGAGTTACTGTTGAATTATTCTGAATATGCAGTAAGATTAAGTGCTCATTGCACACTGGTTTATGTCTGAAGCTGATCCAGTTGTACCAGTTTTTTTTTTATCATCTATGAATGTGTCCTATTGTTTCTTATCCTAAAAATATCCTATAATTCCATCTCTTATGTTTCAAGCTGAGTGGGAAAAACCCTTTGATCCAAAATACACTAAAAAGGAGAAATTCTTTATGGATGGGAACAGGGCCATTCAAGTCCCGATGATGTTTGGAATGGGCATGTTCAAGCATGGCTATGATGAACAACTGTCTTCCACTGTGTTGCAAATGGATTATAAAGGAGGTGCTTCAGCCTTTTTTATTCTGCCTGATAAAGGAAAAATGAAGAAATTGGAAAAAAGACTGTCCTGTGAACGTTTGTCAAGATGGAAGACATTAGTCTCAAAAAGGTAAAATTCTGCAGTTCCTTGCTCAGATGATAAGCAGGGGGATACACTGGTTTAAACTGGTGATCCCTTGGTCAGGATACACAATCTACAGCAGAATTCCCACTTCTTAATGTGCACACTTAGGAGAACAATATTGCATTAAGCTACGCTTTAAATTAACTTTGAGATTACAGGGCAGAAAAGGCATATATCTTCAAAAAACAATTTTAGATTCCTGTTTCCACTTAGTGCAGGTGTATTAGGAGCCTTTGGTGGGGAGAGGGAAAAAGGAGAACATAGGAACAACATGTTTAATGAATTGCTATTAGATTTATGTATGCGTCACATAAGAGAACTTCACAAATATGTGCCTGAGAAGTCATATTCCCAAACATGGAACAACCTACCTAGAAGCCATCAATGTTAGGTGTAAAACTTCTAATTTAAAAAGATACCACTCCCAGATACCATCAGCCTGTCTAATGCAGCTCCCCTTTTTCATCATGCTCTTTCTCCTGCAAACTTGACGCCATCTCCTCCTTTTTTCCTGTAGCTTTCCAAATGACTTTCTCTGCCCCTGGGAGACTGAAAGATGGATTTGATGTAGGAAATGAATTGATTGAAGGGTCTTGGGCAAGCCATTTTTTTTCCGCGTTTCTCTATCTGCAACCTGAAGTTGATCCCAGTTGCAGTATTGAGAGGAGTGCTATTCATTGCCATTGGCTGTAGGATGGGGGGTAGTGCCAAAGTATTACCTGGAGAGGGATCTGGGATGTATTTAATGGCTGTATTGTAGAGAAACCACTTTCCAGAAGTGAACAGGATGTATCCTAGTGCTTCCTGCCTGGTCACATTGTTGCTGTGCGCTAACTGCTTTCCCTTTCCTGCCTGTTGGCAGCAAGTGGGGGCTTGTGAATAAGTCTATTCCTGTAATAGCAAGACAGATGATGCAATGATAGTTGCATCCTCAGTTGAGGCAGCAATCAGCACCATCAGAAATTAGGTAGAAGTGAGAGATCAGCAAGCTGTTATCAATCCACTAGCACTCTTATCTTTGGGTACCAGCCAGATTTGGCATTAGATTCATGGAGGTGCTGTGCTAAGGTGGAGGTATGGGCCCTTTCCTTCTCTCTTGTACACTGCATGACTTGCTTTGACCAGCTTTGTTAAGTGCTCCACACTCTGCCCTGTACTGGAACCCTGCTCAGTTGTCTCGGTTTCTCACCAGAAAACTGTACCTATTATCACTAGTCTCTAATTCAAGATACACTGTTTCTGACTGTAAATGTTCTAACCTTAAGAAAGAAATTTTAGATCCTCCCTGGGAGAGCAAGCAAGAAATGAGTCAGAAATACAGAACTTTGCTTAATTTATAGACAGCACCAGACTTCCCCCCAGCTTTATATGAATCAGACATTAGATTGGATATAGAAGAGAATTAGCTGTTGAGATAGAGAGACTGGAGTCTATCCAAGTGCTTTTGTTTTTTATTTTGTCATCAATAAAATAATCACCACATATTATCCTAATCCTTTAGTGTATCTTTTCATCTTCTCTGTTTTTGATTTATTTGATGAGCTCAGAGGTCTTTTTTTTTTTTTTTTTTTTTTTTTTTCCCCCCCAAAAGTGACCAGTGAATTTGGATGCCCTGGATTTTTAACATAGCCAGGATGAGATGCTTAGAAGGGAATTGTTTTGTCACAAGGTGAATACTCTGGATCATTCAGCAGTGAGACATACTTAAGGTATCTCTAATCAAAAGTCCAAAATCACTGCTGGCTTTTGAAAAAAATCGGGTGAAGAACCTTAGAGAGGTGCATTAGGGAGATGTTGTGCTCAATGATTCCTGGATCAACCTCACTGTTCATGGGCTGGCTAACTGCAGTCAGTGAGCCAATGGCTTAGAGCCCTAGCCTTTCAACCAACACTCCGGCGTTGCTATAACCTCCGCTACTTCTCCTTGAATTAATACCACAATATATCTCCCACCTAGGCTAGAGAGAACATGTAAGCAGAGTGTGCTTTGGGGAAGAAAAGCAAACTGAGTTGTATCTTGGGTGTCCATGTTATAATATGATATCTAGTTAAAAATGTCACCATATTCTTGCACTTCTTTTCTGGCAGCTCAGCAAATGTGTATCTTCCAAAATTCACTCTTTATGGGAAGTATAACCTAAAAAATGTGTTATATAAAATGGGCGTTGTGGATGTATTCACTGATAAGGCTGACCTTTCTGGGATCACTGGACAACCGCAGCACAGAGTTTCCCAGGTAAGTCATACTGGATCTAAGATAACTGACACTCACACCACTTTCCTTACAAATGTTCATGAGGCAAATCTCAGTTAAACGGCTTTGCTACACATGAAAATGCAAAGGCAGTTTCTGACACCCAGAAAAAGCTTTCACCAAATTTACTTAGCCTGAGAACAAAGTTGAGCTGCAGCAGATTACAAGCCTATTTTTTTTAATGTGTAGGGCCTCTTCGATGTGTGTGTGGCCACTTTATAAAACAGACATGCCCAAATCAATGCAGCTCTTCACCCTGCTGTCTTCCTGCAGTGTGCTGTTACATTCATCCTGTTGCTGCTTCCATTCGTGTCCAGCTTCTATTGCCTGTCTGTGAGCAAGTAGAGAGCAGTAGAATTTATCACTGCTATTGTCTTGGGGAGGGGAGAGATACAATATTTGCCTTTAATGTGTTTGGGAGAAAGAAAAATGTGATTATTAAAAACATTGGCTTTCAGTTCTGTGAGCAATGAATCACATTAGTGCTAGACCTTAGCGAAAGATAGAGGCAAGTCATACTTCAGGAGACCATAATTTGAGAGCACTGACGATCACAGCCACTCTGCAGTACAAATTTCATCATCTAATACTAAGCAAAACAACCACCCCACAACATTGAGTGGCAGTTACTGAATTAGGGTTTGCAAATGCCTTGATTTTGCAAGATAAAATTTAGTCTTCTCTGGTCTAGCACTGTATTTTCAGTATTCCTTAGTTCCCATGTTTCAAGACATTAAGGAACATGGAAAAGGATTCAGTGTACTATTTACTGTACTAATATACCTGTTATTTCTTCATCTATGTGAATTTGTCAAAGACAGTTAAATGTGGTGCCTTCTAGGTTTTATTCTAGCTTCACCAATCTGCACTAGTGTGAATAGGGAATAAGATAAGAAATAAAGCAAATATATATATACATATATATATGTATTTCTAGCAAGGAAATATCCCTATGCCAGAGATGAGCATTTCCTCTCTAGGGCTAAGGAAACCATACCTCATGCAGGTTGCTAATTCGTTTTCCAAGTTTTCTGTCTTTGTGAACTCATTAAGTTCACAAATAAAAAAGACTTGCAATGAACTCACACCTCTCCTCCTGCTGATTTTTCCTTACCAATAACTTATTCATGCACTTTTATCTAAAGTCCTTGTTTAGGTAACTAACTTTCTGCCTCCTTGGTTTGTAACATATCTGTTTCTTCACAGGCTATTCATAAGGCTGTGGTAAAGGTGGATGAGACTGGTACCGAAGCGGCAGCTGCCACAGGCATGGAAATAGTGCCCATGTCCGTTCCTGTTACCATTGCATTCAACAGGCCCTTTCTAATGTTCATAGCTGTAGATGAATATTTATTGTTCGCAGGAAAAATTAATAATCCTCTGAAAAAAGATTAAGTTGATGTACTTGTTAGGTATGCAGTGATCACCACTTTTAAACACAGTGTTTGACCTAATGAGTATAGCATGGCTACAGAGGGCTCTCCGTCCTTTAACCTATGATATTCATTGTTTTGTTCTGTTTTTTTCAGAAGAGACTATTCATCAGTTGCATGTTTGTTTGAGCCTTGTATTATTATTTTTAAAGAGGTTTGCATTCAGGCAAAATTGTCATTAAATCTGGGACAAAACAGGCCGATGTAATACTGACAGCATAGACACATCTCCTAGTGGGGAAGCTGCCGAGCATGTGGGTGGAGAGGATTTTGTAAGCCTGTTTATTCCTTCACCTGTCTTTGCATTGACTGACAAATGGGTGCAAGTTATGGCACTGTGCTACTTGTCCCCATTTTCCTACCAATGCGAAGTTCAAATCTAGCACAGCGCTTAACATACATAATGCTTCCTGCCTTGTATATACCACTGCTGTCCAGCGAGTCTGATACATCCTTGCCTTTCAGCTGTCACACCATCCAGGCTGCTGCAAAAGGGTCTTAAAGAAGGTGCATTTTTTCCCCCTGTAGATGTTACAGTCCAAAAGCTTTTCAGGGCAGACATGTCAGAATTGGGTCTAAGAAAAGAAGAGGTAGATCAGATCTCTGCAATTCAGCTCCCTGAAAAAGGCCTCTGTGAATCAGATATACAACTTAGAGCAGCCAAAGGGTGACCCTTAGCCTATGCCTTCCCCCTTCTAGAAGCCTCCAAGCAGCAGGGAACATCAACCATCTTCCCATCATGCTAGTGCCTGTACACTATCACCCAGCCCTGGGAGAGCACTTGCAGTAGTAAGCACCAATCCAGTATTTTTGTGGGATCAAGTATCCTACTTGTAACATTTTATATCCCATCTCTGACATTTACTGTGTCTCATGCTATAACCCCTTCTGTTCCCAGACTATCCAATAATATGACACTGGTACTTTATTTCTCATCCGCTTCATGGTTAGTATAGTCATGGTATTATAGGATCTGTCTTCATTGTTAGGATACACAGTACTATAAGTCACATTCATAATGCATATTGTTTTTCTTAAGTTGACTTTCCTGTCATTTTTTGCCTCCATTTCTAAACATCTGTCAGTATTTTATTTCTGTGCTCATGTTCATGGTATATATCTGATATCTGGTTGCAGGAGGGGTAAATTACTGCCTAAAATGGGTTAGTCTGTTAAAGGGTATTAAGCATTAACACCAGTTTTTGTTTGGCCTTGAAATATGCAGACAAATGTACTACAGTAGAAAACTGAAAATTAATAAACATGACATTTAAGAGTCTCTAATTTTGCTATTTTTTTGTGACTGGGAGTTACTAAGATAAGTGATTCAAGTAAGTTTTTCATCAGTGTCAACAGTACTGCTCATATATATTAGATCAACATGGTAATGGCACTAATAAGCTTCAGATAGCCTTCTGCTCTCTCCTGCTTTGGCATAAGCAGTAAATCTCTGTTCAGAGCACAGTAGGTTAGAAGAAGACATTTCTGGGAATTTTGGGCATTTCTTTAATGCTGTCATGTTTATTTCGAAGGCTACGCCAAACATACTATTTTCTGCTGTATCAGAGGCATAGTTCTATGTCTCTCATCAATTCTTTTCTCCCTTGACTCCCTCTAATAGCTGAATTACCAGCCTTATCTTGTGTTTTGAGCTGTGGTTCCTGTTTCTTCTACTGCCTAATTCCATAAACAAAATTCGGTTGCTTCTTGCATTTATTTTATATTAAGTAGTATGCAGCCCACAATTTAGATAAGACTTTTTCTAGCAGGTTATGAAAGCAAGACAAGAAAAGTGCATAGAGGTTATCAGCTTTTTGTAGTGGGGTCCATCTTCAAATAAAATCATGGTGATACAACGGAGAAGAAAAAGTAGATAACCTATTCAAATTAGACAGTGAAACCAAGAATAAACACAAATTTAAATAGATAATACACTCAATTTGCTTTCTTTTCTCTTTGACTGCATCACTAGATCATTCCATAGCAAATTTTGACAGAGAGTACTTTTCTTAATGGTTCTTACAGAACTTCGTAAATTTAATTGATTATTGATCTCTAGCAACTGCAGGGTCTTGCTGGGTAACAAACAGTGTTCTGACATAACCAGATCTTAACACTATGGCTCTGAAGAATTATTTGCAGATTGCTTTCCCAAGAAAAATCCAAAAACCTAGACCTAAATAGAAAAAAAAGTAAGTGGGAAATTTACACCACAAAGTAAAGGCAGGTACTAAAAGTAGGAAGAGAAAAATCAGAAAATTGAAGCGTTGATGAAATCAGGGGAAGAGTCTCACTATAATGCTAAGTATAAAACCGTAGTGAGACAGGACAAAGATGACTTTGAGAAACGATTTAGAAATCGTCATAGCAGCTAATAATAAATTCTTTCTCAAAGATATGAGAAGTCCACAGAGAGCCTGAGGGATGAATAAGTGTTCAGTGTGTAAAAGAGAGCTCAAGATGAGTGAAGCCAGAACACGAAAGCTCGGTCCATTGCCCATGTACTTCCTTTGCAGTGGCTGAGCCTAAGGAATTATTGCTAGTTGAAGTAACTGTAGAAGAGTTTTTAGAAAAAAAATGAAAGACCAGATGACAACAAGTTGCCAGAACCGCTTAATGTTCATGCAGAAGTTCTTACTTCAAAAAGGAATATATTAAACTTTTCACTGTAGTATATCACGTTCCAGTCTCTTTACCACAGATAACTGCAATGCAAGATTTTTTTTTTTTTTTTTTTACAGGGATACCAGTGAGCATGTATTGAATTGCAGAACATTTAGTTCGACTTTTATATTTTGGGAACTACAGGATTTGTACATATGTAGACAAATATGCCCAAATAGGGAAAAGCTAACGTGACTTTGTTGAAGAATTAATTTGAGAGAGTTGACAGGTCAGTGGATTGTAGGAGTTTGATTGATACATGGTGCACAGTTTAGAAAGAAAGATTACCAAGGATTCTTCTAAAATTAAGCTAAGGAAAGAGGGCTGGCACTTGAATGATTAACGAGCTATAAACTTAGCGTATGCTACTCAGAAAATTCAGAAATCATGTGGAAATGTAATGAATTATGAGGTGACACATTTTGCTGGTTATCCCACTTTGTTCATAGGTTTTAAAAGAAGTGAACTGTGTGACTGTACTGAGTTGCTCACTGATAAAATGACAGATAAAATGGAAATTCACTGTCAATACATGCATATCAGAGTATATGAAGAAGGAAGTTCTATGATGCTGACATGCCCAAAGTTGGGAGAGGAAGTTACAATCTTAATAATTTCCCTGAAAGTAATTTTAAAATTTTCTTTTTTGGTGTTACTGAAAAGTGGTAGAAAAATAGTTTGTCACTTATAAAACAGAAGTCATTGTGAAATATTTTTAATCATTTCTGTTTGAAAATGCTGACAAAGCCAGTATGTCCATGAAAATGTTTTGATTTGTCCTTTCTTAAATGGAAGTTGCTCCCTCAGCTAACTTCTCAGAAGTTTTTCTGAGGAGACTGTAAGGTACTACAGAGACACTTAGGAATCTCTTTGTGTAACCTGTATAATCTTGGAAAATCTCTCAGGTACAGAAAAGGTTTATGAGCATTGTCAAGTAGTTTGTGTCAAGTGAGTTCCCAGATGCTGAAGTTGAAGCTCACTTAAAAGCCTGCCAACATCGAAGATGAAGCAAAGAAGGGATCCCCTGGCACAACGTGTTGCTGAACTTGTTAGCTTTGGCTCTGCACTGAGTTCCCACAAAGCAGTATTAGAAATAACTGCTTTTATGGTAAGCTATAAAGGGAAGTGTGTTCAGACCATGCCTCTAAAATTTACCACGTTTACGTCAAAGATGGGGCAGTGAATCCTGACAGACTTTGTTCTGGCTTGTAGAATTCTGTTTCTGATGAGGTGGCCCTAGTCATTGTGCTTCACAGCTTATTTCAGGAAGGTTGTATCTGAATATTTCAGAGATGTTAGAAGAGCAGGGGATGTTAAATATCATCTGTGCTGTAATATTTGGGTGTAGGGTTTGAAGTTATAGTAATTAAGAGTGCGGAGGCGAATTAGAAAAACAAACGTGTTTGTTAAGAGATTAATTCAATCATCATTAGTAGGAAAGCTGGAACATTCACAAAGGCTAGAGACCAGTTCAAACTGGTTTTCATAATCCCCACCCACCTAAGCTCCACCAAAGGCATTAATTTAAGAGCATTGCGTCATCATGGAAAAAAAAGGGAAAAAAAAAAAAAAAAAAGCAACTCTCACTGGTTGATCAATGAACCTGAGAGCAGGACATTGTCACCTAGAAGTTCGTGTGACCTAATTAACCTTTCTGCAGAGTCACACACTCAGAGGGCAACTCCATGGCTGGGACCCATTCTTGCTGACCCTGTGCTGTTCTGCTCTGTGGGAAGAGACAAGTGTTTTGTAAAAATGAGCTTAAATAAAAGCCTACTTGGCTTTTCTTGGCCTCCTAAGGTTGGCATTTGCTAGAGTCTAGATTTATTCACAATTCCCTTCCATTGACTCCTAATCCCACCTTCCCCCATGGTTCTTCAACAAACTGTACTGCTGTTGCTTGCCAAGCTGACAGAGGTTGGTGTGGGTAGAGGCATGGTGTGCCAAGGGAATGAGAGTGATGTGACTGTGGACAATGTGAGGAATGATAGAGAAAAGTAATCTTAGAACAGGTATTAGTATATAGAAGTCAGCAGCAGGCACCAGGCATGGGACTGGCTAGCTTGGCGTAAGCAAGTTTTGATCTATATTGAAAAAGTCACAATTCAGACTGATTTCTGTTAAAATTAGCTAACTTGAGATATTTTTGCGATATCTCATTATATGGAAAAAAATGACTCTTTTTATTTGTTTGTGTATAGATTTAGAGTAGAATTTTTTAAAGTCACTCAGTGTTGGCCTAAATATTCTTCCTACATAATTAAAAGTAGTGGTCAGAAGAACACTTAATGCATATTGTATATATTAAAAATAAAACTGAAATATGTTTCCTCTCTGTATGTGTTACTTGGTGGACTTGTGTGTTTGCACCCACATTTTCAGCAAAGCTCTTCTATAGGAATGGAGAGGCATTCAGGGAGTAACCATGAAAATTGTCTGTGACTTATGAGACTGCCTTCTGGGTCCTTTCTTTGAGCTTTTGTCAAAATCCACAGAAATTGTAAGTCACAGAATAATGTCGTCATTATTATTTGAAACCGCTTTGATTGGCCACACTCGATCATCTGCTTGGTTAAAAGTAGGCTCATCACCCAGCAGGAGAAAGGAGGTAAGGGAAGCTGTTCTATAAGATGGTCCCAACAAGCAACCATGGGCCAAATGGGAAGGTGAAAAACAACTTTTTAATGAAGGCTTTCAAATTTATGCAGGTTGCTTACGTCTTGAATTACTCATTGGGATGTTTCTTGTTAACCATATTTTCATGTTATATAGACAAATGTTTATTACAATTTTAAATACTATAATACTGTTTGAAACCCATAATTAATTGATTAATTTCTTTCTTTACTGCAAGAACATTAATAGGAAAGAAGGATTGACCTGTGGTTACAGTATTGGGTTGGGGCTTGGGAGTTTCTGATTCCCTTCCCAGCTCAGTCACAGATTCTCTTGTATAAGCTTAGCTTTTCTCTCAGCTTTACAGCTGCAGATGAGGGTGCTGGTCCTTGTTTTCTTTATTTAGACATCCAGAGCAGGATTCAGATCCCTTACCATAGATAACTAGAATGATTTTAAAAACACAAAGCTACACTGAACTGTCATAAAAGCATAGTTTCAGATGAGACAGTCCCAGCTGGCAGGGTCTTTGGGTCAAACTGCAAGGTGAAAAAGTGAACACAACAATCATATCCATCTGTATTTCCTCATACAGCATTCTTACACTGGTTCTGGCAACATATTTGCCAGTACCAGTGGCAAGATATGTTTGTTTTTCTCAGATATTTGTTTTTTTCTGTTGTGAAAGAAAGATTCCGGTAAAAGGGCTGGTTCAGACAGTGTCATGTGATGCATGAAAATTTTTAATACTTGCAATTTATTTGTGATTGATGATCTTCCATGCCACACTGGAATAAATATAGCTAGCTAGCACCTCTTGAATGCAATTATTAAGCACCTCAGGAAAAAAAATGAATTTTTGAATTGAAAAATTGAATTTTTGAAAAAAAAATAATTTGAAAGACTTCCTATAGAAGTTTGCAACAGAGGAAATTTTCCAATTTCACTCTTTGAAGCTGTGCATAGGTGCCTCCTACAGATCATAGTTTTTCAAACTGTGCAACACAGACACCAAGAGAGGGGCCATGATATTAAACCCCTCTTTGTTAAATTTAAAAAAAAAATGTAAATGGCCTCAAGGCTATTGGAAGTATTTTATTTTCACAATATATTTTATCTTGAATAAAAGTGGAAAGCAAATATGTAATTTTTATCTTACAGATGCGAAAAGCCCAGAAGACAGTATTAATGTTTCTAAAGTCAGGACTGCTTAACAGGGTTGGCAATAGATCTCAAATTCTCCATCTATTGCTGCAGTTGTAAGGCTGCACATCCCATTCTGAAGCCATTCAGTACTGAACATTATCTAGTCAATGGAAAAGTTTCCTGGAAATCTTTATTCAGTAAGATCACAACATGGTTATTTCATCAGCTATTTTTGATTGATAAAAGAAAAATGAAACAGTATGCTTACTGTTCTTACACAGAACCCTCTCTTAGAACTTATTTTCATACAAAATAAAAAAAAAATCAGAAGACAATTTTGTTATTAACATTCATGTTATAGAAACACTCAGGCCTCAAGTGAAGCTCCATGGTGCAAGATGTTACACAGGAGAGGGAAACAAGTCCTCTTTGAAACCTTTTACAAGTCACTTGGCAGGCTGAATAAAGTTTTCTAATCTTCATGTTCCTGGCTGTTCTGCTGCTGCTTCTTAAAAAGGGCTTAGATCTACTGGAAGTCCTGTCCTATGTCTGCCAACCCACACTCTTCTGAAACAGCAGTAGGAGGTTTAGCAATTTTTGTTGCTACACTACAGAGTGCAAATAAGGCCTTTTTTTTTCTTCATACATCTCATCCAGGATGTTCATCAAAGAGACATTTGATTTTTTTTTTCTTAACAAATCTCCCCTCACTCTTACTGAATGATCCTTCACAAAATTTATTAATATAACTAGAACCCGGGAAGGAGAGAAGAAGTCCATTTTTCTTTTTAACTTTGTACTCATGTTGCTGCTGTGCCAAAGTACTTGTGGTCTCAGTACTTTGTACTACAAATCTTTGCATTGCCTAATAAGATGATATAATAAACGCATAGGGATATAAAACTTTTTGATATTAAAAGTAACTTGTATGTCTATGGGCCATAATTACAGGATAGTTATTATTGTTGATAGGTTGACACCAAAGCTATAAATTCCTGATTTTAGATGTAGAAAAACACTGGACAAGATGGGTGGTTCTGTTGTTGCCCAGTAAGTGTATATACGAGTCATCAGTTAATTAGAAAGTTTATAAACCTGCTGACCTTTTGGAATGATTTACTCAAAATAAAAGAAATTGGCAGCAAGTTGTTCACAAGATGTTGCTAAATGCATGTAATACTCTATGAGTTTATTCTTATAAAGAAGCCAAATGTAAGTCGCAGAATGAAATAGATACTGATTTCCATGAAGTTCAAGCCAGCCACACCAGTTTTAATTGAGCTGTTAACTTAGTCTGAAGTAGATTTTGTCACTGAGTGATTGAATGTGGTCTTAACTGTCAGAAGTAATAAACCACATGAGTTTGGTTATTTTGGTATTCTGGAGTTTTTTCCCTATTACAAAGAATTAATTGAGAAGTAGGATCTGGTGCTGACCTGTATGAGTCTGGTTAATGCAGTGTCATGGTGTGGTTTTAGGGTTGAAAATTCTGGCCAGTGAAAAGGTGGAACTCTGATGGGCTCATGGAAGTGTGTGGTATACCTGACACCCATGCAGTCGTTCCTTGGTTTAGTTTAAACAAAAGTTGCCACTGCCCGTTATTGCTACAAATATAATGAAGTGTCAGGGGAATGTCTTGTTAAAGTGTAGCTTCATGTTGTTAAAAATAAAACAGTAATTACAAGGCAAATGAAAAAGAAAACAGGAAACATAACCATATTGTAACACAGCTTGTCATTGACCACCATGGCCTTTCATTCATTTAAGATGTGATGCGTAAAATAATCTCCATGCTGTTTTCACAACATTTTTCAGCTGGAATTGGAAGGAACGACTGCGGAGAAATAGAGAAAAGAACAGAGGAAAGCAAAAAGTCACAATGTTGAGGCAAGGTTTATCTATGTTCTCTCTCTCCATTTATCTATGCTTGTAATGACAAAATTACTCAGACAGCTAAGCAAGTATAGGAGCAAAATAGTGGTCACAGAGAGATGTCTTACTAGCAGATTGCTAACTTGGATGAATTTGATTAGGATAATCTTCTAGCAATTTGTTCATACTGAGTAAAGTTAATAGGAACAAGAATTACTTTTTTTTTTTTCTTTCTTCAAAAACTCTAACAATTTCAGTTTGTAGGGTGAGGAATCAGGAGAAAGAGAAGCAAATGTGCACATGATTGCATCTGTGGGAGTAATGAGAACAGCTTGCTACTTTTGCTCCCTCCACCGACCGGAGGTAGCAACTCAGGTGCACACAGAACAGAATTGCGAGGGGCTGGCGTTGGCCTCCTCACCAAGACATATAGTAGGAAATTCATGAAGAAAGCATAGCTGCCATACAGGCACAGGCAATAACTTGAAGTGCATATTCATGTTGAGGATCAGGAGGAAGACTTGACTCTGGCTGAGAATTTGGAAGAAAACTGAGATTCCACGTATGGCTGTCAGCATTTTGTGTGCTTCAGTTCAGCACAGAAAATCTGACTTTTATCATCAAGTGATAAAAAAAAAAAAATCTGACTTTTATCACCAATATCAGTTTCCAGTGATTCCAAAAACTCCTGATTTCCAGTAGGGTCCTGATTGCGCAGTGTTTGTGTTAAGATACTCCACATGGTTGGAGGCAACAAACATAACATCACCTCTACCATTCAAATGGCACGCGGTTGTTATCTCCATTGGCTGAACTGTGACCTTGGAAACCCCATTTCAACAATATTTGCTTTGTTCCCTCTTTTTTTTTATTTTTTATATGTGGCTTTATTTTTTTTTCTATTCTGTTTAATGTTTAACAGTCGAAAGAAACTAAGCAGCAAAAGATTTAGCAATATAAGTAGCAGTGTGGAGAGCAGCTTGGTGAGTTGAACCCAGCAGGATACTTCAGGTTTTGTAAGTAACGAATTCATCTTTCATAGAGACTTCAACCTGATGGTCTGAGGAATTTTCATGCTCAGTTTTTACTATTTGCATGTTTGTGACTTTGTTCTGTGCAACTTTTGCCATGAAATAACAAATAAACATCCAAGGAGCAATGGAACTTGCTCTTTCTAGGAGTAGTATTCTCAAAATAACCTTTTTTAAGATGCAGGGAAACAAAAATTAGGAAAGCAGAATGTTGATGAAATCACCTTTTAGGTTATAATCTCTCCTGGTGACTTGATTCCTGGTGAGTATATAAGACAATAATGGAACCATTGCCAAGGCCTTTAGTTGAGACTGGAGTGAATGTAGGGGATGAATGGAAAACCATAATTTCTGAATGTAATTTCCCCTTTTATTTTAATAGACAGACCAATACGAGGGTTTGGCTGAGATGTAATTTCTGAATTGCTTATTGAGGCATTAAAAACACATCCCACATTTAGTAAAGCCTTTCCAGTTTCTTCATCTTTGACATGATAATTATAAAATTTTGCTATCTAAAATTTTCAAGTTTCAAAATGTTAAAATTATTTTAATTAATATCTCTAATGAGAAAAAAAAGCATGTGGGGAAAATGTTCAGAATTTTCCAGCTTTTAATTCAAAGTTCTTCTTTCAAATTTTTGCTACTGGACTCTAGTACTAAGAGAAGTTTTTGAACTGATCTGTTACTAGCAGAAATGAAGAGTAGAATTCTGAACCATACCTAACATGAATTAGCTACAGGCAAATCATATTCTGTACTTCAGAAATTATTTGAAATTTTGATCAAGCTCTATCTGGGCACAGGAAGTGATCATGGATCAGGGTTTGCTTGAGACAGATAAAAATCCTCCTGTTATTATTTCATCAAGGATGTGATATTTCAAATAAGTAGAGGGAAAAAAATCCTACAAAAATACTTGTAAAGTAGTCTTTGTATATGTGGTTGCTTGATTAACTGCATTACATAAGGATTTTTTTTAATGAGTGAAGAAGGACAGACTTATACTTAAAACAGATGCCAGTAATTGATTCGTATCCCCATCCCGGGCCATCCTCCATCTTCTGAATTAAGCAGATTAAAATTTAGCATCACCCTCTCTCACTATCGGTCAGTAGTGATCACTACCTGGACTCATGCAGGCATACTAAGCACTCAAATTCTGAAAAATACGGGAGTACCCAGCTAGTATAAACAAGTCCACTACATAAACAGGCTATATAGAGAACAAAGATCAGTTATACAAATGAGAAAATTTACCATGTCATTAAATAAATAAAGCAGTTGGTTAATCACCAAGAATTCTAGAACTTGGGCTGCCATCAGAAACTCTACCTGGATCTTGTTTACATGGAAGACATAGTGGTCTCTTACATCTGGGAATGAGTAAGTTCACCTTAGCTAGACTAAAGTTGTCGGATAATACTTGTGCTTGCTCTAAGCAACCTGTGGAAATACACTCCAGGAAAAAAAAAAGGAGTGAGTTCAATTAGGCTATGAATGTGCACTGTCTGGAAAGTGGAAGGAGTAAGCACAAAAGTAGAAAGGTCTAGAAAAACTTATGTAGAAGATGTGGGAGCAAAACACTTATTTTAACAGATAGCTTGTTAAGTTTTGATAGAGCTTTTAAATGCTATGCCTCCTCAAATAGCAGGAAACTGAGTTCAATAAATTAGAAAATTGTTCCATTTCCTATGAACTACAGGAGGTTTGTGTGAAGCACCTCCTGCCAACATTGAGAGAAATCATAGTGAAAAAATCCATCATTTTTAACAGGAACATTCTAGAGTGTCAGAACTGGAACTGTGTTCCTCTTTTCTTGTTGGACCCAGCTAATGTGGCACATTACATGCATTAGCAGCAAGGCCCAGTTGTCTCCATGGTTGTTCTCCCATTTGTAATGAGCTATTTATAACACGATATGCATTTGGGAACCTCTAGGTTGCATTGATAGATCGTTTTGTGGAATTTCAGACATGTGTACCCCATATTCCCCGCAGCTAAAGAGTCTGTCTCTTTCTGCCTGGGCAGCCAAAACACAGTGTATGCATGTATGAACTAGGGGCTGTGCTGGAATATGTCCTTCCTCCAACCTAGAGGGATCTTCACATCCCACACAGCAGTGCCTGTGTCACCAGGTTAACCAGTGGTGAAGGGCACACCCCACTTAACCAAATGGGAGGTCCCAGTGTTCCCAGCACGTCCCTCCACCAGAAGAACCCAGTTGCTTCCCATACGCTCTGAGTACACGGCTGCTGTGCCAGAGCCTGCTGCAGGCTTAGGCCTCAGATTTTGCCTCAAGTTTTTGTAAATGTTTTTCTTCCCTAAATTATCAGGTGTGGCCAATAACTGAACAAGCAACTGTGAAGTAAACAAGGACGTGCATTTAAGCTGCACCAGACAGTCCATGTGTATTTCTACCCTGATGAAAGTGTGGGAGTTTATCCCACTTTCAGGGAAAAGTGAGTTGCCTCGAGTTCCTCACATTTACCACAGAGCATATGGCCAGGTACTGCAGAGTGGCTGATGCTTCTGAAATCCACATCCCGTCTCACCTCATGGCAACTTGTTTGTTTAGCTGTACTCCTATAGGACACAATGTTACAAGAAGATAAGATCGCTGTTAATATCGTTACACTATTTGGCTCTACACTTTCATAGCCAACAGAGAACAGTCTTTTCTAAGCATGTACAGTGGAGAATTGTGGTTTTATTAGAGCTGATATTTTAATTAATAATTTGTTTGAATTTATTAATGCTACTTGAAATTGTATACACAGCCACTTGAAATACTGTATGTATATTAGATCTTTATAGTTGCTTTATATGTTCATTATTACTGGCTACAAAGGTCATCATTACCTTCTGCTCATCTAATGACTGTTTATTTTGTGACAGAATAATTTGAAAAGAAAATGAAGGATCTCCTCTGCCTGTGTTTATTCCTTGCTGGTCTTTGTGCAGTAACCCATTGCCGCCAGGAAGACATCTGCCATGAAGTCAATAATACGAATCTGCATGATGGAGCAGAACATTTATTAAAGCATCATTGTGACAAGCAAGGCTCTACCTATGCAGATTTTGCATTTAGATTTTACAAGCAGGCTATCGCAAAAGAAGCTGACAAAAATGTTTTCTTTTCTCCCCTGAGTATTTCCACTGCCTTTGCCCTGCTGGCTCTTGGTGCTAAGTCAACCACTCTGTCTCAGATTTTGGAAGGACTGGGCTTTGGCAGTGTTCCTGAGACTCATGTAGAAGATATACATGAAAGTTTTCATAAAGTTCTAGCAGTACTGAATTGTACTGATGCTCATATCACATTAAATATAGGAAATGCCCTTTTTACAGCTATTGGGTATGAACCACAGGAGGCATTTTTAAAAAATACCAAACAATTCTATGATGCAGACTTTTTTTCTATCAATTTCCATAAGGAAAATGAAGCTGAGGCACAGATCAATAATTATGTAAAGGAGAAAACCAAGGAGAAAATTCCTAAATTAATTGATCGTCTTGGTAGAAATACTATAATGGTTATTGTTAACTACATTTATTTTAAAGGTAAGAAAAGCTCTATAAGGCACTCTCAATGATTTTTAATAGAATGACTATATGGGAAGGAGCTAAATTGTGTAGAACCTTAAAGGTAAGGATTAGCTTGGCCAAAAACAGAGTGACTACTGAGAAATATTGATTGCTTGACTTTTGTCTAATTTTCCTGGAAGTTGTGGACAATATAATCCCCTTGCATGGATCTACTGCGAGCAGTCTCTATGGTCTGGGGTGTCATAGCCAAGGATGTTTCTAAGATCTCCACACCGAGCATATGTGCCAGTCAGACCTTTAGGGGACTGATGTCCTTGCATTTCCAGGGTCTCCAGTATTACAGCAGACCCGTGAACTACCTGCCTGAAAATCTGTGGGGTAGCAATTTGGAGGTTTGTGTTTCTGAAGGCCTGCTTGAATTTTAGGGTTCTTTATTCTATTGATAAATTCCTAACCAGACTGAGTACAGTCAACTTGTATCTGACATGGCCTAACATGGGCATACGGAAAGGCAGAAAAGTCATAATGAGATTCTTTGGCCCCATGTTTAAGCCTGCCAATTTAAACGAAATAAAAGGCACAAGGGGGTGATGGGAACATATAGCAGCAGTAGAAGCAGGAGTCTTTACTTCTCCCGATCAACTTTTGAATCTCAGCAAGATAGGGCTTAGTTAAACGCAAACTGCTGAGCTCACTGCACGGCTAAAATGCCTCACTGTGTGTTATACAGAAGATTGAAATGATCTAGTGATCCCCTTCTCCCGTACACATCTCCTCATAACTCTAACATTGAAGTTGGTCTGATTTATATCAGCCATTTTTATGACCCTCACATATGGAAGTGCAACATCTTTTCTTTTCCCCCATTAGCTGCCTGGGAAAAACCTTTTGATCCTGAGTTTACCTATGAGGATACTTTCTTTGTGACCACAAATGCATCTGTTAATGTCAGCATGATGCGACGTGAAGATGACTATAACACTTACTATGACCAGGATCTCTCTTGCACGGTGGTAGAGCTGCCATACCAGGGCACTGCGCGAGCATTGCTCATTCTGCCTGATGATGGAAAGATGGAACAAGTGGAAGATGCTCTCTCAAAAGAAACTATTTGTAAATGGGATAACAAACTTGAAACCAGGTAATTCTTGGTAGCCTGATTATTGTATTTTGGGAAATAATGTTAATTTTTGAAAGAAAGCATTCGTTTCAGATCTCCTCCTGGATTTAATATAATGATTTTTAAATGATTGCCAAGATTAGCTCCAAGACTAGAGCATAACTGACTTGCTACTGCAGACTTTCTGACTTGACAGAAACGGACACAGCGCACCAAGAAGTACCTCAGACTTGCCTTTCAGCCTTTTGGCTACCATGCCTCCCCTTTCATGCTGCTAATGTAGCTTGTTTTTTCACTGTGTCTTGGATTTTATCCTTCTTTTCCCTTTTAGCCTTTCTCTCTTTGTTATACCTCCAATCTCTGTGCTCAGTCCATCTGCTTACAGTCTCTGCAGCCTGTTATTCCTACAAGCTTGTTAGATATGCGTATCCTGGCACTGGAAAAAAACAGTCACAATGAAGAAATGAGTTTTTTTCAACAGTAACTACTGGTACAAGAAAATGATACATCTTTCTCTGGATATCCATATTGCTCAGGGCATACAAATGCCACCATCAAATAACTTAGAAATCAAAGGAATACTTTCACGTGTCACTGCATCACATACTATTCAGCCTGCTGGTTGAAAAAGGATGTGTTGTGCTTCATTGCTGTTTTGTTTTCTCTGTTCAACAGAAGAGTAAATCTGCACTTACCAAAGACTTCTATCAGTGGGTCTTATGATGTTGCAAAACTGTTCAAGGAAATGGGCATTACTGATGTATTCTCTAGTAATGCTGATCTGTCTGGAATTACTGGCAGCCGTGATCTCCAGGTTTCACAAGTAAGTTACTAGAGAGAGAGGGTGGTAGTGAGTTTGTTGGTACAAACGGTTATATCTAGGACTTTCAAAGATGTCTTTATCATTCTTGTCTTGAAGTTATAAGCAAAACTCAGTGACATCCACAGAGTTGCTTAGTAATTATACTTTTATACAGAGAGGTTCTACTGTTCCAGCTTTGAATTTTTTGAATATCAATATGAAAAAGCTGGATATTAATATATAGGAGAGGAGTACAAGAATTCCTATGATTTTTTGGTACTAGAATACATTTCTCTACATGTAGTTACGTGAGCCATAAGTGAAGAATATGTCATGGACATTGCCCCAGTCTATGCAACTCACAAAATCACAGAATCACAGAATAGTTGAGGATGGAAGGGACCTCTAGAGATCATCTAGTCCAACAGTCCTGCTCAAGCAGGGACACGTGCAGTATGTGGCACAGGGTGACATCCAGGTGGATTTGGAAGATCTCCAAAGGAGATGCCACAACCTCTCTGGGCAGCCTATTCCAGTGCTCTGTCATCCTAACAAAAATTTAGGGGGGACTCTGACTTAGAGCCATTCAGTCATAACTCTGGTGAGACTGCATCTAAGGTACGTTCATTTATGGGATCCCCAGTTCAGTCTTGACACGGAAGACACTCCTGTTGCAGTATGTTGGAGATTTATTATACAACTGGGTCCACTGGATTTTTTTGATTCTTTATTCTACTAAATATTCTTTAAGAAGAGACTTATCTTCCAATCCTGCTTGCTGTCCCATACGTGCAACTGTAATTTTTGCTTCTTTTCCCTGCAGGCAATTCATAAGGCCCTGCTGGAAGTAGATGAGGCTGGAACTGAGGCTGCAGGAGCCACAGCCATAATTGTTACAAAAGTTCTTCTTCCGTCTGTTACCATCAAGCTCAACAGGCCCTTCCTTATTGTTATTTCTGATAAAGCAACCAGCACCACACTTTTCTTGGGAAAAGTTGTCGATCCTACTAAGAAGTAATTGCTGGATTATTCGTCATGCTCTACATATTTGGGCATGAATTATAATGGACTACAGTGTTTGCATATGTGACATAGTACTAATACTACTCTCTGACCAAGGGGTATTCTCAACTAACTGACCAATTTCTGTGTAAAATGAACAAACAAAGATTGTAAAAAAAAAAGACAGTTTGAATATGCAGTGTTTTCTCCAGCTGAGTAATTCAGGTTGTTAATATATTTCCCAAATTTGGGAGAAAAAAACAGTTTCTTACAAATTCTTCTAAGAGAATTCTCTGTGTTGTGTGACTGTCTAGGTCCCTTTTAGTTCTGAGTTATTCACCAAAAACTCTATTCCAACAGGAAACTATTCTATTAAGATTGTGTTAGTGTTACAATATCACCTCTGCCAATTGAATCAAGGGAGTAGATGGTTAGGTATCCCTTCCATTTGAGTCATGGGTTTCAGGTCAGATTGACCTTAGTGTCAGACCTGGTCAATGGCTTATGCCTAAGGGAACGTGAGCAAGGGAGACCCTCACATTGAGTCATGGGTTCAGGTCAGATTGACCTTAGTCCTGGACCTGGTCAACAGTTTATTTCTAAAAGATTATTAAACAGAATTTTCCACAGGAGACCCTCCTGTTGAGTCACGAGGTTCAGAGAGGAGGCCCTTGCTTTCTGAACTCCCACAGAGAGGAGCGTAGGTGCATCTGCATCCAGCCTCAGACTATGTCAACAGTTTATTACTAAGGGGTTTGACACAGAGGCTGCACTCTGATAGATGATTTAAAATGCACTTTATTAGAACAAGGAGGTAGAAAGAAAAATTATTTAGCAGCTTGGATGTCAGTTTGAGAATTAGCCCCGTTGTGCCCTTAGTGTAAAACCTCTTTTCAAGAAATACATAAACAGTCTTGTTGTTGCACTCAGGTCTGGACATCACCCACTCCTATTACAGATAAGCACGAGGCTCAAAGTTCAGCTCTGCTAAACTCTATAGCAAACTCTTTATTGCCCAGCTGCTGTCTCAAGGCTCCTGCTTTGTCAATTGCTCTACGATTGCTCCATGCACTTGGATTTACACCATTGCATATTAACACTGGATGGTTTTTCTTCTGCAACTGGAACTTGGTCCCTGTTTTGGAGGAAGACAGTGTCTTGCAGTTGTGGTAGTGGGCTGTAAATGCTGAGAAGCCAATGCCTGCTCCAAATTAGCAAATAAACCACCTCTGACATCTCTCCAACCCTCTGAATTGTCCTCCTTCCTCAAATCTGTCCTGCACAAAAGCGCTTTGTTGGGACCTATCTCTTATCATGAATGGTTATATTTTGGCTTTAGTGGCCCTATGGTTCTGATGTGGGGAACTGGAGACTGCCGCCTCGCTCAGACACACTTTCAGGCACCACCGCATCGCTTATGTGGCAAAAAAGCCATGGAAGCCCTGAGCTATTGCTTCTGTTGAGGCAAGATGCTATCACTGGGACAGCTAGAACCATGCCTCCGTGCAAAACAGTAGCTCTTAAAGAGTTGAGATCAGTAATAACTTGTGGCGTGAGGTAGTCTACTCTGACTGTACGAACTCAACAAGAGCTGGGAGCAGCTAGATTGAGATCCCACCCTGATAAACCGATGTACCAGTACTGATTAGAAAGTGGGATGGTGAGATTTTAATCAGAGAGGGGTGCCAGAAAAACAGGTTCTAGGCTTATTGCTATAGGAAGGTGGTTAGGAAAAAATCTCATGGCTGCTAGGACAGAGCAAAGGTTTGGGGAAACAACAAGCAGAGCAACTTCCTGCTTTCTCTGCCTCCCAAGCTGTTGCTTTTGGGAGTGGGAAGGAAAACGAACTGCAGAGGAGAGCTGTTCTGAGAGTTTTCACACTGGAATGCATTCAGGTGGGCCAAATCAAAAAAGAAACATGGATCTTTTCAGAAAAAAAAATCTTGTTTTTGTAAGGCTCTCACTTGTGGGCAGACCCCTGCGCGTTTTCTTTCAACAAGGCGAACCCGGGGGATAACACTGCCTGTCAAGGGCAATGGACGTGCCTCACATATGTTTGGCTCTGGTGCTACGTCGTGAAGGAACTGTGGCTTCTTACAGGGCTCCTTTGATTGCCAGATGTGCAGCATCAAGTGGTGGAGCATCAGCACAGTTGTCACCTAGTTCAGGTACTTCACACTCCAGACCCAGGTTAACCTCAGCTGTGACAGGATCTTGGAGAGGAAAAGGAGAATTGAAGTAGAGCGGGAAGAGAGGTATGGAAATTCATAGGGCCAGGGTACCAAACCTGTATGGCTGATACTACTGACAGCATGTTTCCAATTATTTTCTTTAAGAACTGGCCTAGTTCTGTAAATTTCTATGAATAGAGAGGCTATTAGGTCCTAATTGGGACCTAATATTAGGACCTAATTTGGTCTTAATTCCAGTAAAGCTTAAACTTTTTGTTCTGTCCTGTGTCATTTGCCCTCATCTTCTTTATATTTGATAGGGAAACTTCTATTTCTTGTTGTCTAGTTACATTAATGGTAGAAGAGGAAAAGAGTGACTCAGATGATAGAAATTTCTTTCAGGGACTGTGTATTCATCTCATGTGTTAAGCTCATGTATGTCTGTGTCTTTCATTTATCTTCAGATATTACTCTTACCAGCCTTCAGTTTTCCACTATAGCAAAACCAGACCTGATTAGGACAGCTTAATCATATACACATAGTCTCTGGGATAGCTGGATCCAAATTAAGCTTTCTCAGAATTAAAGCTTCTTTACACCCTACTAAGTGCTATTTGCTTGACTTGCTATAGGGACAGTTGGCAGACAGGGATGATACAGCTTGCAGTGGGATACATAACTCTATTGTAACTTACCACTTACTCGAGATAACTGAACTCAGTGGCTCCATTATCCCTGACATTCTGGACTAAGAAACTTTGAGGAAAAGGGCTTAACTGAAGAGGCTGCCTCGCAGCTGATGGCTGCAAGAGAAGATGGACCTCCTGGACTGCTTCCCGGCATGAGGATTGAAGAGAGGGGACAACCGAGTGCCCGACTTTTCCTGGCAGCCTCTGAGATGTGTGTGGGAGAGTAAGTTTGTTCTGTCTGACCTTGCTTATGGTCAACTGTGTCTCTGTTTGCTGATGGGGGCAGTTTCTGTCAGTAAATCTCTGTTTGCTTTGCCTCTGGCAGAATCCATGTAGTATATTGTCACAAATCGTGACGCAGTACGGTTTTAGAGCTCATGTGGTATGTGTCCCATGCATGCCACCTTTCAGTAAGGAGAAGAACTAGCACAAAGTCAAAAAACACAGCAATCAGGTATCACATAAGCACTAGTTGCTCATGTAAATCCTGCTGTGCAGATGCCACACATACTTTGAATTTTCCTTTTTTTGAGCTCCTTTTTCATTCCCATTTATGCTATTTGAACCTCAACCCAGTACTCAGCAGCCCAACCCCTGCATTTAAGATGTCAGTTCAGCCCTTGATAGCTGTTACTATTTTGAGGAAATGGGAATCACCCAGACATGAGCCAACCCTAAATCTTTCAGTAAATTCAGGACAACCAAAGCAGCAGGCTTTTCCTGTTCACACTCATTTCAAGCAGAGAATCACTAAGCTCTTAAAAATCAGTTACTTATGTTAGTTCCTGGGTGTTCTTTTGATTGCAGAGTCTGAGAGTCAAGTATGGTTGTACACAAGCTCCAGAACAGTCTCAGTGGCACACAACAGAGCTCTCCTGTGGCAGGAGATTTTAGAAGTATAATATCTATATAATATCTAGGTAGATTTTAGAAGTATATCTAGGTAGATTTTAGAAGTATGTCAGGTCCTGTCTCCAAAGCATACAGACTTTAGAGTTTCTCCATAAAAAGCCTGCAAGAGAAACATGAGCATTTTGTAATGTGAATATTTCACTGAAAACTCCAAATATTCACTATAGTGAATATAGAATAGTGAATATATAGACTGTGTGCAAATTCTCAAAAGGGAAAAAAGCAGGAAGATCAGCACAGCAGCGTAACTTAGTGTCCTGTGACACAGGCTCCAAATCCCATTCCTTCCTCAATCATTCCCTGTGGGGAAGCGCACTTCTGCCATTGCTCTGCACAAGACTGCTTTGATCAGGTTTAAACTGGTCACGCATAGAGAATGGTGAAGTCATTTATTTCCTGTCAGCCAGCAAAGACTGATCAGGAAATATCCTTTGAAAATTGCCAGTTCCAAGCTTAACAAAGAAATTATTTTTAAATAATGTGGTATGTGTGCTTTCCTCAGACTAGCAGAAAACAATATCATTCATTCATTTCATGTGTATGTCCTTGACCATGATTAATACTCTAGTTACACAAACTCAGTTCAGCACAGATGTTGCTGAAAAAGGCTGTGGCTTCTTGCAGAAGAGAAAGCTATTTTAGGAAAATAGCTTTTGAGTTCAATCTGACTGCAACAGATGAATTTATCACAAGTGATTTAACCTGATTGATACAAATGAGTCTTACTTATTTCCCCTCATGTTTAATTGCATTCATATCTTTTCCATAATCGATCTAGAAATAAAATACTCATTAGCAATTACTTTACAAATAAGAAGTCACTCTCTGTGGTTGGAAAATCTTTGTTAGCATCAACATGTTACTCTTATGGAAAGTTTGCTGAGCATTGCATTTTGCCTGACTTGTGCAAATATCCTATTAAGGAAAGTTTCTGTATTGTTTATTCTGTCTCACATAGGAAACATGGGCCAGGTGGAAGATACTTTGCTGAAGGAAAGTGTGTGAAAGGAAAAAGCAACTTAGAAAAAGCTAATTTGTTAAGTGATGCAGCCATAGTAAGAACTTTGCTTAGAGGCAGGAAAGAATCTCAGAGCGAGAATAAACATCTGTACATGGAGAAGATGAAATATGTAATGAAAAAGAGGTCTTAAAATACATATGAGTGCAAAAGGGAGCATCTAGCTTTGGATAATTATCTGTCTTGTTGCCCAGTCCTCATTTAGTTATACTGTCCACACAGAGTAATAGACATTCTTTAGCTATCAAGAAAGCCATATCTTATCTCACATATTCAAGGAACAGGAAATGGAATGTACAATATTTTCTGTTACTTTTTTGAGAGAAGAAGCAATTTTATGCTTTCCAGGTTTGAGCTCTTCCTTTCTGGCCTACCTTATAAAAGAAGATGTAAGATATCATGAACCCCAGCTACCCTGAGCAGAGGTTACTTCTTTGTGCCGATGCCTGGCGTTGTGCTGGACCATTTCATCATCTTGACCTATTCAGAGTTGTAACAAGGGTAATTGACTGAGAAGAGGCATCAGATAGAGGCAGATTAGCTGCAGACAGAGTAGGAAACACCTTTGACAACAAAGGTGCCAGAAAGAGGGCAGGTGCAGCCTAGATGACAGAGCCTGGTGATAGCATATTAATGTAAACTACTGATGGAAATGAGATTGTGGTAATCTGCCAGAATGTCAGCTTCAGGGGCTAAGGGGAAGAGCATAATTGTATTAAACCACCTAAGTGACCTTCTGTCAAATCCTCATTGTCCCAAATGTTCACAATGTGAAAGACTAGTTTAAAAAAAAGTGTATGAACAATGTAACCCATGTCATATAAATAATATATTATTGAATACATTTATTCCACTAGCTGATGTCTTCTTTACTATAGCCAAAAATATTCATCCTTTAAATAATAGCAAATGATAACCCTTTGCAAAGTTTGGCCCAAATTTTTCTTTCTAGCTTTGTGAGCAACAAACTTGAAGTGTGGTTCCTTCTACATAAGGGACTTTGTCAGTGTTTGTTTAAAGACAAGTCTTCCATAGAAAGATAAATAATCTAAAGTGTTAATTTGGATTTAAATAATAATACCAAGATCTTTCTCTGTGTAGACATCTTCATTCCAATAAGATAACCTTTTTTCCTGCACAGCTTGTCACTCTAAAAGTTATTTAATTTATAAAAGTTAGTATAAACTAAGATAAGAAGCTCTATAAGGCAAATTCTGCAGGTAAAAATGTTAATATACCGGTGTATACTGCTTTAGTACACCGAGGTAATGAAGCAGTCCTGAATGGTAAGAGCTCTGCAGAGGGACAAGGTTTTAGTGTAATTCTGCTGGTTCTGTTTCCTGCAGCTAGAACCATAGTTAAAGAAAGAGCTTTGAGTCCTGGCAGTATAGGAAAAGGAGCCCTGTGCCACCATCTCCTGGTAAAATCAAGGAATGGACGTGACAGATTCTTTCTCGTGTTGCAATCCTGAAAGGGCAGTAGCATTCTGATTTGCTGCTGTTTTGGCAGCAGGAGTTTCATTTTTCTTGTTAAGTTTTAGGTGCAGGATTAATGAAATAATATACTTGAACTGACCATCCTCCATTAGGAGTAAGGATTTGCTACTACGGTAGGTCATGTAAAGTTCATCTCAGTAAGGGAGAAGGAGGCAAATGAAACATTAGGAATAATTAGAAAAAAATAAAAAGCAAAACTGATAAGAACATTGTACCACAGTGTAAATCCCTGGCTTACTCACACCCGCATTGCAGCGTGCAATTCTGGTCCCTAATATAAGAGAGGAGGGGAATAAGGACTAGTCATTTGATTAGTCTCGGAAAGATCTGGAGAGACCTGTGTTTGCCCATGTGTGATGCGTGGACTCCCTGCTACACGCTGCAGAAAACAACATGTGGTGTCCATCTCCCGTTACATATGCACTGCTCCTAGATTAAGCTAACCTATAGACAGGTGCTTTCCATCACTTGCAGAAACATGTTTCTGCATGGCCAAAGTGAATGCTTAGTGAAATCTAATTATAAAAGGAACTTTTCATACCAAGAATAAAAACAGTGGAAAATCAGGTCTGCCACCTTTCTTTGGTAAGCGAACAACTTTCGGTCCAGAGCATACAATGAATGGCAGTTTAGACACATATAATTTCATCATTTTCTATTTCTGTAATTCACTTCCCATGTTTGAAAAAAAACCCACCTTGCCCAGATGCTTCTGCTCAAAGTGTCTCACTTCAAATCATACAATAATCTACACTGGAAGGACCAGTGCTACACGCCACTCCTGACTTACTGTATTTGGAGCTATACCATGGCTGTTTTAGCAAGATGGGTTCTAGATAATAAGACTTAACCAGTCACTTCACCTAGGTGAATGTCTTTCCTGTTCCATTCTTTTACCTAACCTTGCTGGATGTGCTAGTTGAATATTCCCTCAAAGCAATTCTGTCATAGTTCTTCAATAGGTTTTAACCAGTAGCTAGAAAAAAACTGGATTTCAGGAGTGTAGGCTTTTATAGATTTATTTTTAAAATTATCTCCTTCCAGTTCTAGCTCTCAGCCAAATAGTATTATAGCAACTTAATTAAAATAAATTTTTTTAAAAAATGATCAGGAACATTCAATCTGTTGGTAAAAAGTTATAAAACATATTAACTGTTTCTTATATTACTAAATCACTCCAGCATTCATTGGACTGTCTACCAGCTCTTCCTGGAGAAGGAAAGCTAATGGTACTAAAAATGGAGAAACGTCATATTTGGAAGGTACTATATATCTCGAGCTTTTTTAACTAAACGTAAAGATGATTAATATATTCATGACAGACAGTGAGAAATGGAGTCAGATGAAGTAAACTGGAGTCAGGGAAATCTGAGCAAGCGTGACTCAAAACCTCAAAGCCTCACACGCAAAGAAAATAAATGGACTGGCCTTGGTTTCCAAAGGAAACGGGCTCATGTTTTCATGTTTGTAGCCTCTTGCCTCCTCTTAGCTACCCTTCACAGCATTTGAGATTGTTGGCAAACTTGGTCATGCTTAAGTGAGGTAGGAGGCTGGAAACTGGTTATGTTGCTGCTTGAAAATCAGTGACTGTGTCCAAGGAAGAGATCCTGTTCTCATCTAGCTGAGGAGCGCAGAGCTGGGAGCATCAGCCCCAGGCACCCACCTGCCCTGGGGAGCCACCTCTGGGGCTGCGAGGAAAATCCCGGTGTGGTGGGGTGGGGAGGGACATAAAAACTTAGGAAACTGGGCTTTATTAATTCCACCCCTCACAGAATAGTTTAAATATGCTGATTTGTGTTGTCTGTATCATAACGCAGACATAATGCAGACTGAATCAGTTTTAGTGTTTTTTTTTTCCATGTGTGCTGTTAGAAAAAGCATGTGAATGTTTGTACTGTGAAAATATTACATTATGTTAGATGCATTGACATTATGTCCTTAATCTACATTAGACTGGAACAAAGAGAAAAAGTAAGGTTTCAATCTCATGAATTTATTAGGGTTAGTTTATTAGCTGGACCCTATTGAAGTCAATATACCTGGAATAGTTTGTTTTGATACTAAACTATGATAATATTTGCAGAGCAGGTAAGGACAGGAATTTCCGCATCACCACATCACATCACATTTACCTTAAGCTTGAAAAAGTGGTATCTAATGGTATATTCTGTTCTGGTTTATGGTCTCTCAGGCTAGGTGCTTACAGCCTAGTCAGCTATCTCCTAGTTTTACTTTTAATCTACTAGTTTTTTTTCATTATTTACACTTGACATTGATTTTAAATATTTTCAACAAAATATGGATACCATTTTTAAATTGCTTCACATCAGGATGGAGGAAAAATCTCCTTTTTCTAGCTTTTAGCAGAAATTTATTTAAAAAGAGGTTTAAATTTCCTCCTCTAAGGTGTAATATATGTAGACTTTTCAATGCTGTCAAAGAAAAAGAGAAGTATTTTGAATCTATTATTACGTTAATGAAACCTCACAGTTAATTAGAGGTAGCATTGATTCATATTTTGTCCAATTCAAACTTAATTCATTATTTACTGCCACAGGTTCTGATTTAGCAAAGATATTGTTTATCTTTAGGCGGGACTACTGACACACTGCTCATATGTCTAGAGTTAATAACACTTGCACATCTTGTGCAATCAGGTATCACATTCAAAGATGATTCCTAGGCCCGTGTTTTTTCTTGTATACATTGAACAACATATTTGAATGGTTCTTGAAGTGCTCCCAGGCTTGTGTCTGCATCGTTAGTCTAAAGCGTCAAGCACCTGCTAGTTGATCTTTCTCCAGCCCAATGAATGTGTGTGTTTTTATACATAAATGTTGAACATTTGTTTCACGAGTGGATAAAAGGCACACATTTATATAAACATCTCCTTTTAAATTTTTTAACAGAACATGCACAGAAGTAATGAAGGAAAATGTGTTTCCTCCCCTTTCTGCTCAGCTTTGCACGGCCTGAGACCAGACATAACTGAGCCAGGAGCCGGTTGCTCGGGAGCCTGGCAGGCTGGAGTTTCTGGTAATGTTCTTCCAAGTAGATGGTGAAATTCTTCACAAAAACACTCAGAAAAAAATATGTGTTCATCGTTATTCATCATTTACAATGTGCTCCTTTTGAAGTTTTTATCTGACAAGAACAACTGCAAGATGACATTCTTCTGCAGGTGGTTTAGCAGTAATTAATAAAGCAGAGACATGAGCAGACCGCATCCATATCAAGAGATCCTTTTGCATTACAACATACTTTGTGCTAGATTTTCCTGAGATTTTGTATTTTTACATTCAGTTATCTGGATTTGTATATGAAGAATGAAATACTTGGAGACAGTGAAAGCAAAACCTGCAGGAAGGAATAAGCGCATGTAGGCTCCCTGTTGGAGGAATTTCCATTAAACTGGAGACTAGACTCCGTGGAAAATGAGAAGCAGCTTTTAGGTTAGCAGAACTTGCTGTGAAAAGGACCGATTAGTGCCATTCTAGGAAACTGTATAAGGGATTGTCAGTATTAATAACCCAAAGTTTAAAATCTCTGAAAAAAAAGGGCTCTTTTTTCCAAGACATGGAAATTTCTAACTAGTAGGGAAAAAACTCTCTCTTTCCAATATCTTGACAAGAAAGGAATAATTACATGAAATAAAATATGGCACCATAATAGCAAAGATATCCTGAAACCAGAAGACTAACAAGAGTTGGATCTGCTGGAAGTTAAAGAGGGATTATCTACATTATCTTTGACATACCTATTCTTTATAGTGGAACCAGGAAAATTAAGTCCTCCCTCTGGCTGCATTAGTTACTTGCTGGGCATTGTGGCATCATTGAATTGTTATTCCCTGGTGCGGTCTATAGTCACAATGATGGATTAACCTTTGTTAATATTAACACAAATGAAGATATGTGCTAATCTGTTCCAGCCTCTCCCCAGTGAGATAGTTTACTCAGTTCACCTGGGTCTCTTCTACTATGTATTTTGCAATTTAAGTAATGATTTTTTTCTCTGCTAAGTTCCTTCCTAGATTTCTCCTCATAAGTTAAAGAAGACATGAGTTCTTACTCAAATTCACCTGGAAATTCATTTCTGACAGCTTCTTGCAGCATTGTGACTTAAGTTGCTATAGTTCTTCACAGCATGTCCTGTGTATATTACTATATATATATTCCTACCCATCAAGTGCTTCTTTAAGCATGTCTGTATTGCAGAACGAAATTGTCAGTTTGTTGGCCCACATAATTTAGTATTGACTTCCTGGCTTTACAGCTCCAGCTATCCCATGCTTTTCACAGAATAGCGCCAGCTGAAGTGAACTTTTTGCCAAGTTCCTTTTCCTTCCACACTTTTCTTCTCCTTGGGCTCCCCTATATCCCCTTTCTCTCCACCTCATCTCCCCCATAAAAAAGCTGTGGGAAGACTTCACCATCTCCTGAAATACCTAGTAACAAGTGTTGGCCAACAGAAATGAGCTATCAGCTATACTGGATTGAAATTGTCTCATTAGTGTTCTAATGCCACATTTTCAGTTGCTGTTATTCACTAAAGAAGCCTGGAGACTATTCACCAATGAAATACAATCCGCTCCCCCTGAAATAAAGAAAAACTTAACACCTTAAGCATGGTATCAAAGGTCATAATTGTGAAATATGGCAGGGCAGGATGGCTTTATAAATCAGGAGGTAGCTTGCCACGTTTAAAACCCTGACAGAGAAGATGTGACTCTGGCTGTGTCCCCAGCCTTTGTATCATCTGGGGCAGCGACTGCAGGTGGCTGGGCAGAGATGCTGCGTTCCCTTACGGGTGAGTTTAAGGCTGTGTCCATGCTTAAAGCTTTGGCTCCTGGAATTGGACCCAGCGGCTGGTTCACAGTGTTAACTCTGGTCACACTGGCTACGGCTCTCCTAGCAGACAAGAACAGCAGGTTTTAATGTGAGTAGAAGGCCTGTCACATAGAGCTGCTATTGATTCAGCCCTCAAGCTGCTGTGTCCCCGGCTTTGTGAAGATGAGAAAAAATACAGGTCTTGGTCAGCCAATACCAATAATGTAGCTTTCAGCCCCATTCCAGGAGGACACACTAAGAAGAATAGCTGCTTCAAGATACAGATCCTCTAGTCCCACCTGAGTCCCAGTCACATCCTGTGACATGTAGAGAAGTGTCTGTAAACATGGAAACTGCAAAAAAAATACAATCTTAGTTCCATCCAGCAGTATTAGTTTGCTTGGACTGGACAAATTGTCCAGAAAATCTAGTGTCATTACTGTTTGCTGTCCAACCTCACCGTCAGTTTTTATCCAGACTCATTAATGATTAATGAACACATGCTGCTTAATCCTGGGTAGAACAAGGAGCAGTCAAGATCGGATGGACACTGCAGACTACTTCTTGTTACACTGTGAGTACCCTTCCGTTTTCTCTTGGATCATTTATGAGTTGGGGAATTATGTTATTGTCTGAGTGCCTTTCAACATGTAAAAAAAGTGATGTATCCGTTATGCAAAAAATCAGTGCATGCCCAGAACCAGCAAAAACTGGCTGCTAATAAAGAAGATAATTTACATAGCTAAATAAAAACTATTTTTGAAGCAACAGAGGATCCTACAGAGAGTTAGTTGCCACCGTGGCCACATATTTTATCTTTGAAAAAATTGTACAAGTAAGTATTTTGTAATTTTGGTCCTGGACAATATGATCTGGGTTTATATCACATTTTTGTTTAACAAATTTAACTCTCTAATCATTTGATCAAGTGATGAAGGCTTACAGGGCTGCAATAGCTATCACACAGTGCCAAGTGCAAAAACAATGTCCATCAGTTTCTCAACATTTACTGGGGAAAGTTCACAAGCTCCCAGTTATTTGAAAACTTTAAAAAAATCAGTTGTATCCTATTTTTACATGTTAATATGATCAAAATGACTTATTTCGAGAATGCAGTTATTTTACAAATAATTTATCATGAGAGAGTTTTACTGACATCAGGAACATGAAATATAAAAGCAAGTTTTTTTTGAGAACAGTATGTATTCCGTGAATGTCATTTTACTTGGCTGGAATACACATGGATGAAGAAATTAATTTCCATGCTATGTTCTCTATGTCTTCCAGAAATAATTTCACGGAAAATGAAGCACACTTTATGTTTTTTGCTGGCTGGACTGTATGTTGTTGCCCATTGTCATCAGCACCCTTCTCACCACAGTAAGCAGGATGATCCTAAAGGGACATATTACTTGGGACATAGTTTTTGTAGTGAAGGAGATTATCCAGAGAAAAATAAAACCCTTATCAAGCTAGCTCCCAGCAATGCTGATTTTGCATTTGCATTTTACAAGTTGGTCACATCTGAGGCAAATGATCAAAATATTTTCTTTTCACCCATAAGCATCTCTACTTCCTTTGCAATGCTGGCGCTTGGTGCCAAAGCAGCAACTCTGAGGCAGGTTCTGGAAGGACTTGCCTTTAACCTGAAAAAGACCGAAGAGCAGGAAATACATGAAGGTTTTCGCCAGCTCCTCCATATGCTGAACCGTCCAGAGAGTGACCTCCAGTTGAGCCTTGGTAGTGCCCTTTTTATAGAAGAGATGCAAAAACCACTGCAGAAGTTCTTGAATGATGTCACACACTTCTATGAATCCAAAGTCTTGTCTATTGACTTTAACAACTCTTCTGGTGCTCTGAATCAGATCAACAGTTATATCAAGGAAAAAACAAATGGGAAAATTGTTAAATTAGTGGAGGATCTTGATCCTCTCACTGCAATGGTTCTTGTTAACTATGTCTTCTTTAAAGGTAAGAAATGTTATAGAGTGTGAAGGTTATAACTTAGATGCTCTCTGCTCACAGGAGTGCTCACAGGCAGTAAAAACGTAAGAGAAATAAATTGCAGTTTACATATTTTAAATGGAGAAATGTATGTTCAGAATTCACAAAATATTACTGTAAAAGATTCAAATCTATATGTGCCAACATCAATGTTTATGTCCTCCCTTGGCTGAGAGAAGACTGGGTTCTTTAACAAATATCTTTGTTACTGAATAATTTTTTCAAAATGATGATAGGCTCATGCTCAAGTTAAAAATGGCATTTTTGGTATTATCTCTTTGTGATGGTCTTTAAGCACTTGATCAAAAGCGCTGCAATGCTGTTAACACCTGAGAGTGGGGTAACTTGAAAAAAAGTATTTGCTCTAACAAAGAGTGTAGGGCTAAACTGTCATTCACAATGACGATTACTCTTGGTATTTTCATAATATGAATTTCTTTTTGTCATCAGCCCACTGGGAAAAACCCTTCAGTACTTTAAATACAAAACAAGAGAATTTTTATGTGGATAAAAATACATCTGTGAAGGTTGACATGATGTATCGGAAGGGTTACTATAAGAATTTCTATGATGAAGAGTTGTCCTGTTGGCTAGTACAGATACCTTACAATGGAAATGCTGCAGCATTATTGGTCTTGCCCAATGAAGGGAAGATGAAGCAGGTGGAAGATGCTCTCTCAAAAAAAACTGTGTCTCGATGGGAAAAAATCCTCCGAAACAGGTAAGAGGCTTTGCTAAAGTGTGAAGTGGCTGTGTTATGGGCATGTGTCTCACCAGGGTGAAACATAAAAGTTTTCTTATTGTGCAGAAATCTGTTCATTTACTGGTCCCTTTCTGTCCAGGCCTCCCTTTTTCTTAGTTGGAAAATGGGATCCATATTGAATTAAGTCCCTGGATCAGCCACAAGTCTCTTACCACCAACCTGAAGTTAGTTTACCCTTTTCTCATATGGGCATTGTGAAACTAGAACGGAGTACCTATTTTGAAGCATTGAGTATGAAGGTATTTAAAGCCAGATGGGATTTGCCTCACTGCATGCAGAAAAGGGAAATTTACTTATTGACCAATAAAGAGAGGAATTCTGTGGTGGCCCAAGCCGTGGTTTATAGGAGAATACCCTTAGGACTGCTGTGTTTTGAAGAACACCTTCTTCCTGGCAGTAGTGAGCATCCATTTGTCCTAGAGATGGCATAGTTGTGTCTTCATATTTTTCCCTGTAGTCCTGAACATCCCTTTCCCCAGGACAGTGGATATGTGGAACCAAGGACGAGCATAGGCTGATTCTGTGCCAACCCTCTACTGGAGATAACTCTACTGGTCAGACTTGCTGTTCAAATCCTGAGAGCAGACTCTTAGTGCTTAGGACAATAAATGGGAAGCATCACTAGACTGCGGCCACTCAGGAGCATTACTTGGATGACAATTTCTCTGTATTTGTTTTATTTCTCTGTTACAGAAAAATATATCTGCACATTCCTAGATTTTCTATTTCTGGTACCTATGATGTGAAAAAGATAGTCAAACAATTGGGTATGATCGATCTATTCACTCAACAAGCTGATCTGTCAGGAATTACTGGGGAGCCTGCGCTGATGGTTTCAAAAGTAAGTCAGTACATGCAACGCAGTGTTCACAGGGTTTGTCGGTTCCTGGGAATATAGCACAGATACCACATAAAAAGTTTATCCAAGTCTCTCTGAAGCAATACTCAAACATCCGCAGCTGTCAGTCTGAAGGCTAAGCAAGTCCTGTTTTCCCTAAAGCTGAAGCCAAGCACACTTACCCCCCACCATCCTTACAATGAGTTACACACGCACACATGGTTCGAGGACAAATAAGAAGACAAACATGTAATTAAATGTTCTTTTGGCTACTAAACAAAATTATCTAAAGGTAGCACATTAGCTTTGGTAAAATATCCTCTAATTCATCCTGCTAAGGATGAAAGGATGTTATTCCTGGCTTTCTAAGCCTTCTAATGCCCTCAAAAAGTTATTATTATTTTTTTTTACTTAGATGATAGGGTTGATCCATGATAATACACAAAGCTGCCAAAGGCAAGACTAAGTCTGGACTAAATTACCAGGTTTGTTTACTTGCAGAGTTTCTTTCCATCGATCATCCTGAATGCTGCTTGGCCATGTGCTGTGTAGAGGGTTGTTCTACCAGTTGGCAGAGGTGACAAGACATGAGTGTGTCATGGTGTGAAGAAGAGCAGCAGGCAATGCCTTCCTGAGGCTCATGCTGCTGCATGTCCCAGCAGGCAGGCTGGCTAGACAGGAGCTAAGATGGGCCAGTTTGCCCCCGTCCTGTTGCAGCCCCCAACAGAGCATGTACAGATCCTGATCAGCTTCCACTGCGCTCATGCTGAAGGAGAAGCAGCTGTTTGTTTCTTGCCAGGATGTGATGAGGAAACTGTCTCACTTTTTTTTTGTATCTTTGCAGGTGATCCATAAAGCCATGTTAAACGTTCATGAGAACGGCACCGAAGCAGCAGGAGTCACCCTGATGGAAATTATATGGAGATCTGGTGAATTTCCTGCTCCGCGTCGAGTCAAATTCAACAGGCCCTTTCTCTTGATGATTCTGGATAAATTCACCCGCACCATCCTATTCATGGGGAAAATTGTAAACCCTCTGAACTGATGGGCCAGAGGACATGCTGTAGTGCATATGTACAGTACTGGCTCAGTTCCTGCAATCCAGCAAAACATTTATGCATACACAGTGCTCATTACTAGTGCATTTCTTTCAACTATTATCATTATATATATCTGTAATCCTTTAAGACACAAACACTGTTTTTTCCTTGTCCCAAAGTTTCTGCTGCTTCTTCCCTGTCTACAGCTGTGAATATCTTATAGTGTTAAGAAACACGTCACTTTTCCTGTTTTGCAAGAAGCCCTTTCTGCCATGTTCCAGAAGGGTATTTGAGGTTATCAAAGGCTCTGGAATGATCTGCTGGACACAGCCCTTTCACTGTATGCAAAGAAGGGCAGGGAAAGGGACTTAATCTGGCTTTTGAAAACTAATCTCAAATGCAGATTCCCTTAATATTGGGGTGTATTCCCACTCTTTTCTTGTTTTTTTTTGCCAAGTATGGTGTGAAGATTCATTGCTTGGGACATTATAGAACACCCCAAGAAGTGCTTATCGGTACAGCTCTTCTAGCCTGACTCCCTCTGTCTCCTGTATGCAACTCTTCTCAGGCAGACAAGTTTTTTTAGCCTTGCAAATGATGCTTATTTTTAAAGAAAAGGAAGCAAAAATATGTTTGTTTTGTTTTGTTTTATTTGGCTAATATAGCTGTGTCAAAACCAGGAGATTTCACTGAGCTAAAAGGTGAAGCAGTCCATGTGATAGTACCAGTTTTCTTTTACAGATTTCTTGTATCTGTCATTTGTTTTTTTCTCCTACGGAGGTGGCCTTCACTAGCACACATTCCAGACAGCTAGAATGTCAGACTTTGGTAGAGAAGAGGAGGAATGAAAAATTACAACTCCAGAATGTTTGTACTTTCTGCCGAGGAAAAATAGCTAAGAGCTTGCCTAGGGACTGCTAAGCTGCTTAAACTCAGAAGACTACCACAGGCACACCTATAAAAATACAAGCAATATTTGAAAAGTCACCTTTCTAAATATTAGTGGTGGATTATTGCTATTTAATAAAAACATATTGTGATTAGAAATTTCTACTTTTCCAGTCAAGGTTTTGTTAGTCTAATTTATTACTATTGTGTTATGTTCTTTTGAAGAGACTCTTAACTTACACCATTTTAATAAAACAGACCAACTGGATAGCTTTAGGGTTATGAATGGAAGGAAATACAAACCATAAATATGTAATTTATTTTACTCTTTTTTCTTTGTTTTATAAATGAACATTCTTAACATATCTTCATAAAAAGGAAAAAAAGTCAGCGAAAGCACTTAGATTGATTAGATCAATTAAATCATTTTGCAATAGAATAACTAGAATTTTTAAAAAACACAAATTATAAATGGCATAAAAATTTAAATTTTGTGTTCTTACAATGTTTGTGAAAAAATATGATTAATTTAATTTATCAAAGAAAATTAAGAACCTAACCAATGAAGATAATTATATTTTAGAAGTAATTATAATGATTTTAATTACATTATAATTATTTTATAATTATATTTAATTTTATATAATTGCATATATTATATATAATTATATTATGTTACTAATATTACCAAACTGTAGCTGTAGGCATCCTAATATAAAATGCATGCTCTTGTCCATACGTAGCTGCCAGCTCAGTAGCACTAGACATTCCCTCTCAGCACTCTCCTCAAGGTCATGTAAATCAAAAGCAATGACAAAACTTTCCTAATGGTAATGGTATTGGATCTGTTTAAAGTGTAGGAATGAATAGTTGGCTTCATACAATTAAATATATAAGATCTTGGTGTAATACAGATAAAGTAATTCTATATAAAAGTTAGTGGTGATCTTATGTCTACCTCAGGATAGTACATCAAAGTCCAGCTCTGCAATAACAAATGAGCAAATACCAGGAGACTTTGGCTGTTGTCCCTAAGGGACCCTGATCAATAGTGCTTGTTTGCTAGTAGAAAAAAAAATAAATGATGTTTTTCCAAACAGAACTCCCTTTGAGAGGTAAGCTTGGTGCTAAGCTTATTTGTAAATGGATAGAAAAAATCAAGGTGTATGTAAGAGCGTGAGCCAGTCTGTTCATTGCCCTTAATATCTGAAAAAATACTAGAATATACTTTGTGAAATTGTAATACTGTGGGACTCTTTCCAATATGTTATCTTCACAAGCAAGGATAGAAGAGGTACTTAATTTGAAATGGCATATAACTGTGTGGTTCTATAAACTAAACTAGGTATTTTATTTAATTCAGAAAGCTATGTTTTCCTCCTCCCCCAGCAAAAAGTGTAATCTTGAAATATATGTAACCTATTTTTCCCTATAGATTAGTTCTTATATAATGACATGAATCAGATACTATGTTGTCTCCGTCATGAGCTGGCTGAGTTTCATCATAAAATCAGGTTTGGGTTTGTTTTTTTTTAACCCCTACTATTTTGATGGTTAGAAACCTTCCTCTAATCTGTAACTGCAGGTTGTTTCAACCCAATTTAAAAGCTTTCATTTCTTATGTCTGTACAGTCTGTTATCTGAAATAGCTCTTTTTGTTGTGGAAAAGAAAATATATGCAGATTTCACTCTTATCTTCCCTTAGCCTTTGCTTTTTCATACTTAACAGTCCTGGCTGTTTTTCCACTTCACTAGAGGAAACGGCCAGAAACTGAAGCACCAAAAGTTCCACAGGATCTTAAGGAAAAATTTCTTAACAGTGAGGGTGACAGAGCACTGGAACAGGCTGCCCAGAGAGGTTGTGGAGTCTCCTTCTCTGGAGATCTTCAAAACCCGCTTGGACGCAGTCCTGTGCCACGTGCTCTAGGTGACCCTGCGTGTGCAGGGGGGTTGGACTAGATGACCTCCAGAGGTCCCTTCCAACCTTAAGCATTCTACGATTCTATGATTCTCACTGTGTGCATGTTCTCAATATCACTTTTTTTACACTTGTTCCATCTTGGACATATTTTCCATGAATATAGAGGACCAGAATATTCCAATCACTCCATATAATGTTTTTAATGATTACAGTATGTCTTAACAACAGATTTTCCCCTTCAAAACTTAAGTCTTTAATATTTATGGACCATTTATTTCACTCTGAGAATCTTTAATTTTTTTTTTTTAAATGCCATCTGTTCACATGTACTGGACTGGTCTTTTTGAGTTTAGTGTCTGGCTTCCTAGAAATATTAGGTCAGTTTTCAGGACTGAACATTAGCAATCCAAAATCCAAATCCTGGGCAAATATATTTTTGATCATGTTTTATTCTTGGAAAGCTTAATCTCAGAAAATAAACAGACTTTTGTAAAGATCTGGACCATCGCTAGTATTGTCTTCAGTATTAAATTATTACTAGACTAAGAACTAAGTGATAAACAGCAAGAAATTGTTGTCAGTAGGGAATCATCTTCAAATGGGAATAGGGACCTTGACTCTCTCTCTGTACAACTTAGCAATGAGTGCAGCAGACAGCAGGGGTGGGGGTAAGGAGAACTAATAAGTATAGGAGGTTTACAGGGGAGACAAGAGAGGGGGCAACCTTGAAATTGTCATAAAGCCAGCGCTCTCATGGTTTGCTCAGGACTGTGTTTCCTCTTTCAACCTGCTGTTTAATTCATTCCTCCCATTAGGTTTTTACTTGCTTGCTTTTTTTTCTAGTGACAGAGAATTTCATGAACAAAAATGTCTCAATACAGCAGGGAAAGGAACTTTCTTTCAATTGGTTTCTGCTGTGACGAAGAAGCTTGGTGGCAAGGCAATGCTGCCCAGCCATATCTCATGGAACAGCATGGCCAAACCCATGAGCACCCACTCACTGGTCAGAACCAAGCGAACAGTCCTAGCCCATGCCAAACTTGTGTTCAGGTGCCCTTCAGACTATACATCTGCAAACATAGAGGAACGTGCCAGGCTGAAGATGGAAACGGTCTTCCCAAAGGGCTGTTTTTGAGGAACAGCTGTGGGGAAAGAGCTGCCAGTCCAGCAAAAGCAGCACGGACTGAAGGGCTCTCTGAAATAAGAGAATGGCTTTGCATTGCAGGAATAGCAATGAGCTGTGTATCTGTTGTCTTGTCATCACTAGGAAACAATTATCCACGAAGACATAGAGGCATGAACAAGTTGCTCAGAAAGCAAGATTAATCCAGGATGGAGATGCATTTATCACTAACCTACAAACTGCATTAACTTAGAAGACGTTGGAAGAAACTCAGCAGCTATTGTGAGGTAGTGCTAAAGATCATAAAAGAAGGGACAAGCAAAAAGTAATAACACATACCTTGGTGTGGGAGTTCAGAGAAATAATATGTTTGAAGTAAATCAAGGAAAACAGCATATCAAACAGACAGCGATCAATGCAAATGTACTAAAGACATGTAACATAGCCATATTCATATTCTGCTGGAAAAACCTATTAATGCCTCTGTTAAGTGCAAGCACAAGTAGAAATCCATATTTTGATAATGGAAGACACTGCCTGCTTAAAAGGAAAAATTCCTGACAAAGCTGAATCATATAATTCTGGTGATCGTTTGTCCTCATTAAACAAGAATTGTCATAGAATCATAGCATAATTTAGAACCTTTACGAAATGATCTTTTTTTTCTTTTCTAACATATAAAACTAGTCTTGTCTTGCTATTATTATATTGTTAATGAACAACATATTCTGTTCTTGTGTTGTGTGATACTGTTCTTTCTCCATGATGTTGTTAAGAGAGAATGACAAAGAAAACTTTTTGCAAGGTTCATAAAGCACTGGTGAGGATCCCTGAAGTAAGAGTCCCCCTTTAATGCTGGTATGCCTTTGCTTTCATATTTAAAGGTGCTCTTCAGTTTTTCACAAGTCACCATTAGGCAAATGGAAGCGTTATCAGAGTTCTTTAAATGTTTTACTATATGCCAACACACAGCAAAAATTATATTTTCTTTGTTCCTGAAAATTAAACAGATTAGCTAACAGATTAAGTTTTAAAGGAATATAAAATGCAACCAGAACAGTAGACTATCTGTCCAGGTTGTTATCTATAGAGATCAAATAGTTCTCACTATGAAAAATACTCATCATGATCGACATCAAGGGCATTGCCTATGCTCAGCTGAATCTCAATGTAGCAGTGAGAAAAGCGTGAATGATGCTGAAGCTATTTCTACTGACTCCCAAAACTCAGGTACAGCTGAAAAGCGAGTCAATGGATACACAGAGAGAAAAACCCATGTAAAAGTTGGTGACTCAGTCACAGGTCTTCACCTATGCACTATGATGGTTCTTGCCAACTCTGTTTTCTTTAAAGGTAAGATTTGTGGTGACAGAATCACAGAATTGCAAAATGGTTGAGGTTTGAAGGGACCTTTGGAGATCATCCAGTCCAACTCCCCCCTGCTCAAGCAGAGACACCTAGAGTACGTGGCACAGGGTCACATCCAGACAGGGTTTGAAGATCTCCAAAGAAGGAGACTCCAAAACCTCTCTGGGCAGCCTATTCTAGGGCTTTGTCACCCTCAGAGTAAAGAAGTTCTTCCTCATCTGAAGATGGAACTTCCTGTGTTTCAATTTGTTCCCATTACCCCTGTCCTATCACTGACCACCACCAAGGAGAGTTTGGCCCCATCCTCTTTACATTTTCCCGAGTATATTTCTTGTAAATATAAATGGGTGCTTGAAGATATAAAAATCGATCTCTGAAAGATTTTCTACAAGAATTTTCATAAAGTTTACACTGTATTTCTGTTTCCTAAAATTTCCTTTAGACATCTAAATCAAAATTTAGCTGCTAATCACACTAATGCTCAGGAAGCCATTATAAGTGATATATTGTTGAAGTCAGTGCACTCTGGCAGACTTCACAGAGCACTGGAACCCAAAGTACCAATACAGCACTCTGGCTTATGTCAGAGCAATCAGACACATAGTTGCCTTATGTGAGGTATGATCGGTGCACCACCAGTTCAGAATGGAGGGCTTGAATGTAGCAAGTTTCATTTTTGCAATGGACTTTGAAAGTGGTTTCTGCAAGGAACTGCCTTTAATTGTACCACTGGCTGCTAGAGGACTGAAAAAGTCAGAACAAAACCCAAATTGCCCTTCAACAGTACAAATGTATGCATTTTACACTAATTTTTCCAACTGCCTTTAATGTAAAGTCATAATGTTAACTGAGTAATTCTGTTATATATCAGATTCCTGGCTTGTGCTCTGTCATTCAGCCAGGAGGAAAAATATCTGCAGGGCAGAATGGAAGGCTTGTGGTTATTTGACTCCTGCAAAGAGTTGGCAAAGAGTGGCATTTCTCTTCTTCAAATACAACATGGTTTAGTCATTTTAATCTTGCATGTAGCATGACATTTCTTCCCTATTAGGAAAACATATATGAAGATGACAGTAGAGTATAATGATAACTATGTGTTGGAGCACACAAGCGTTGGTAATACGATTGCCTTTTTCTCCTTTCCTCTGTTTTGAAAGTTTCCTCTTGTGCATGCCGAAGTTTACATGGTGCCAGGCTTTGAGTGCAACTTTATTCAGATAAGGATTCATGGGATGCTTTTCCTGAGGGTCTGTTTGCTTTTTGAGAACTGTTTTGAGATTATGGCCACAGAGGTTGAAGTTATAGAGCCGTCACAATATCTCACCAACCCTTCCCACTTCACCTCTCCAGGGAAAGCAACGTGCTTCAACCTCTAGAAATCAAACGTGGCCATAAACGATAAATCATAAACAACCTCAGTCAGAAACTATTTAAATCTGGGAAAAGGGGCTGGCAAAGAAGTGAGTTTACAGTGTCTATCAGAGATAGCCCTATAAGCAAACCATTCTTTAGCTAGGACTGGTGCCTTTCTGTCACATTCTTTACATCTCTTATTCCTTGAAAGTATCTGTTGTTGACATTTACGAGGTTTCTCCCGTTCTCCTGTTAAACTGGAACTGTGTTTGTTACAGATTGAGAAATGTGTGCCAGACTTTTAGCACAGTATCTGCAAAAGCACCTAAGCTAATAGCAAGTACTCACCGTCCTCACTCAAAAAAAAGCTTTCTCATAAGGAGATTTAGAAAGTCTATGATAGCTTTTACCTCACTATTTAATTGCCTTACATATATATAAGGAGGGCAAGTAATAGAACAAAAAGCAGAAGATGGCAGCTTGGCTCAACAATCTTCTTGAGACCACTGTGAGTATGAGATAACACTTGTGCTAGGCCTTTTTTACCTAGGTTAATTATGGTAAAGTTCCTTATTTCAGCCATGCAGAAGCATGCCTTTGACAGTGGCTGTAAAGAGAATCATCTGTAGGGAGCAGGAAAAGTGCTTTTGTGAAGTGGTCCCCAAAAGAGAATGTATTATTTGGAGTGTCTGCGACAAAACATGTCATGTCTGGAAGAGCAAAGCTTTCCTGGGAAGAGGCAAAAGTCTATGAATTTACTTGCCTTTACTTATCCAGCACAGTCCTAGGGAGCAGATGGGAAGTGTAGGGCGTACCAAGCTGGCTGTAGTGTCCTTGGTGCACTGCAAGGGCCAGAGGCAGAGGCTGAGGTCTCTGCTGCGCCTGCCTCCACACATCGTGTCTCTGCAGAGACAAGGAAAGCGAGAGCGACCGGGCAGCTTGCCTAGGCTAATTAGCTCATCTATCTAGGCAAGCCGTCATGCAGTGTAGACTGTTAGTCTTTCTAAGGCTTGATTGGAACTTAATCAGTAGATGTTAAAGCTTTGGGCATAAATAAGCCATAAAATGATGCCAACAGAAGGGGATTCAAATGAAATGATGGCAGGGAGAAGATTTAACACCGTGAACTTTTCACCTCTGACAACTGGATGCCAGTTAATCACAGGGTACAAGCTTAGATCCGTTAGTTTGAGCTCAAAGTAGCAGAGCCCGCCACAGTTGCACAAACCCGGGCTCCTGCCCTGCAATGATGTGCTAGCAAGAAGAGAGCCATGAAAAGATACTCATGCCGAGGTTCACGCTTGGACTTCCAGCTGTAATATTACCTCTTCATGGCTGGGTGTCCAAAGGCTAGCGGGGGGTTTTCTTTCACCGGCTGGCCTTAAAGCTTTTAAACTTACAAAACTTAAGGAATAATATTCTGGCCCTTTCATTAACTCTCTAAATTTGTACTCCTGTACCATTTTTATGTGACATTTTCATTTACATTATCTTTTATTTGCCTAATGTGCAGCACATATAATATCTTGATTTCAAGCTTCTATCTGTATTTTTTGTATATTCTTAGGTCTTTGAGAGAGAACTGTTTCTCCAAGACAAGCTTGTGCATAGCATTTGGCAGATGCTACGACACAATCACTGTTTGTTCCTTCTTTCTTACTTTGGAAGTACATGGAGCTCTCCCTGCACCAAGCTGTGTCGCAACATCAGAGCATAGCAGCAACTCCCTGTTCACTTCTGAGACATTAATTATATCTGCTCTAATTGCCAGCAATGCCATCTCAGTATATACTCAAGAACCACTCTCTGACAAGCTCTAGGAGGTGATGGCTACCTCTATCTCTGATTTTTGTAAATATGGTACAATGAAGTTAGATTCAATGTTTAATCCACACCCATTTGCATTCAACTCATTCAGTGAAGTTCTATGAATCATAAATGAAACATAGAGCTATTCCAATTTGAGATGACTCATGGTTTGGCCAGTTTTTGGATAATATGTGAAGGCTGCTTAAAGCAATAATTCACCTTCTTCAGGAAAAACAAATAAAAAGAAAAAGAGGAGGATGAAAAAGACAGTTGAGAAAATATACAGTTTTGATTCTTATGTCTCTTTCAGACAAAATAAATCCTTTTGTAGTTGTGTTGCTGTATAAACTAAGCTATCACAGATGTACATCTTCGTTTAGTTCAGCATAGCTAGATGAAAAGAGCAAATCAGCTTAGAGGTGGTAAGGAGTGTCTGGTATGTCCCATCCTTCCATTTTTTTTTTTTTTTAACAGTAAAGACTGTCCAGTTTTGCCTTTTTTTTTTTTTTTTTAACTGACATTGATCCCCATCATGGTTCTTCCTATGATCCCCCAAGAATTCCAGCCCTGTTTTCTTTCCAAAACACTCCAGTTGGATGTGACATGTATGCTTTGGATGGAGATGGAATTTGGAAGAGGGGTGCAATGCTGAAAGGTCAAGAGAAGTTTAAGGGGAAAACAGCCTCTCTAAACACTTCTGTATTCATGGAGTTTGGCAACATCGAGCTAACCACTGAGATTTAAGCCTTGTATATCGTTTCTGTGGGCAAAAATGAGGAATTATTTTTGGCACTGTGTGGATTTAATGGGTGTTCCACTCTTTCTTTAGAAACTGCTTCAAAGGCATCAATTATGTCCCTTTTTTCTCAGTTTGCTTGCTGGGCTTTGAGCTCAGCCATAGATCTGAACTAGCATAAAGTTAACCTCTATAACAAAATATTGATGATATTGTATGGAGAGAAGGGTAATTTTCATTATGAATTCTTACCAAGATGTCAGTTTCTTTCCTCTTTGACATCATAAATGGCAGCCAAGCCAACAAAAGTCCACTATGTGTTTTCCCTCCACATACTGACTGGTCAACAGTGATTAGTTCAGCTGGGGAGCTGTAAATTGTTTAAACATCTCCCTGGAAAGTAACAAAGTAATTGAAAATTGGCTCATCTCAAGGTAGTCCTCAGCAACATTGACTTTGCATTAGATTTTTAGAAGCAGGTCATGGCAGAGGCAGGTGCTGAAAAGAACATTTTCTTCTCTCCTCTGGCCCTCTCTATTGCCTTTGCAATGATCTGCCTGGGCCCAAAGCAGCTGAGAAGAGTCAGCTCACAGACCAAAGAGTCAGCTTCAGACGCAGAGACCAAAGAACAGGAGGTCTCGAAGTTTTTCCTTCAGTTACTGCTTGATATTGAAAAGCAGATTAGTGCATAGTTCAAACATGGGAAATTCAAATTAGGAAAAAAAAATCTACCATTACAGGGGTCAATTGCTTGAAGAGGCTGTGAAGCCCCCATCCTTGGAGCAATGTCCCTCTGCAACCTTATCTAGGTTGGACTGCTTTCATTGAACTAGAGGACCTTGAAGAGGTTGTCTTCCATCTTAAATTATGACACTATTATTCTACTGCACAAGGACAAAATCTGCGGATTTTGCAAACTGTATTTTCTTTAAAAGTAAGAGAAGCTATATAGAGGGAAATAGTTCCACAAATATCATGTCTTTGTGTCTGACTTTTTAGTCTTTCTCTGACATATTAATCGATTTGAACGAACCCGCAAGATAACTTTGGAGAATAAAACTGCACAGATTGAGTAAACTTTTTATTAATGAATGGATACAGGTATGCCATTGTAGGAACATGGGAGTTCATTGTCTTTTTTTCCTTTTCTACCTAAATCCTTTCCGGCATTCCAGAAAATAGCTTCTCTTTTTCGTACTTTCCACTGGGTCTGTTTCCTAGCCTGAGACTGGATTTCCTTCCATGCATTTGCTCCAGAGAGTCACTCCATCAGGAATCTCCCTTCACACCACCAACAGTTTCTATGAAATTTGCCTTCTTTTTTTGAGGATGTTCATTAACCCTGATGAATTTTAATTTGAAACACAAAGAAGCTGCACTAGCCAGTACTGTGAATGCAGGTTTTATTCTTGTCCTCTCACTATTCAGATGTAGTAGCTGGTTGTGGTTGTAGATTAAATTCTCCATAGCATCTTATCCAGGGAGAAAATAGCAATAAATTCATGTTATAGGATTTGTGCCTTGACATGTCTTTCTTCTCTTGATCATAAAGATGTCCCCAAATTCCATACACTTTGACTGAACCCTAAATGACATCCCCACGCAATTCAAGTTGGAATTTTGAATTTCTGGAGAATCTGCTGTTTCTTTCCACACTACGAAACAATCAAGAGGAGTAGGAAGTTTCTGATGGCGTCAAGAGACTTCACTGGGTTTCCCTAACTGGGCCTCTGGAGCTGTTGTTCCTTGGTGTGCATCAGAGGTCTACTTGCAAGTGGCCTGGTACGTCATATCTGTCTTTTCCCTCCCTCCTTTGCAGAAGAGCAGGAGATCTCTCCATTGCCATGTTCCCTGATGCAGCAGGCACATGTGCATGAGACTGGCACAACAGGGGCCACTGCTTCAAAACTAACTCAGAGTGGAAAAAAATGGGAAATCTTCGCTCAGAATTTGAAAATTCCAGTGCAACACAGTATAAATATATATGCTATAAATTTAAACCTGTGTCTATCTCTGTGCCTTTGGAAGTTTGCTCTGTGCTGCACATAAGGCTTTTGTACTCTAACACAGTGATCTATGCTGGAGATATTATGGGCTTGGCCATATTGTTTGTGGTTTCTTGGATTGTATGAACTTTGATGTCCCCAAGCAACTAGAATATGAATTTGGTATAGGCATTGCCAATGCTAAGCTTGCAAATAGCCTCTATCTAAACTCAAAGAAAAACATGCTATTCTCATTAACTGGATCTTGTTCTTTAAAATAGGGGATGAGGGGAAGGGAGGAGGAATTGCATGACAAAACAGCATAAAAACAAAGATTCTACCACATAATCCTTGGAAAATAAGGCAAACTTGCAAGGAGAGATCTTTATTTCATATGCATACACACATGACATTCACCAGCTGTACTAACATAAACCGTGCCAGCAGCAACCTGTCAGATTAGATTGGGCTAATAAAATGTTATTACTTTGCTAGGCACGGCTCATTGAAGAGCCACTGCAGTTGCTGTAAAAAAGTCTCTTTTCAGCAAATTATTACCACCACTAAAAGAGCAAGTTAAAGAAGAGATATTTAGTTGTAGTAAGACTTACTGATAGATAAACTTTCCACTAACATAGCTGTCATTTTCAAAGCTGGATTTTTAAATCACGCTTCTTTAAACCATGACAAGGAGATGGATACAAAATTGACTTGGCTGGAAAGATAAGAAGCATTGATATTTCTTTCAGGTATCTGCCACATACAGGCATGGAGAGCAGATTATTAAGACACTTTTGTTTTGGTGCATAAACATAGACTTATAAAGTCTTTTTTTCCAACTCCCTTTCATCCCAATTTCAGGTTCTCACTGTTTCAGAAAATAATTAGCTCATATTAAGTTTTGTGCTGTTCTTACTGAGTTTGCCTTGCTTGCTGTTTGAATTCCATATTGTTATAAATTTTGTCTAAGCTACAAATACAGCACTGCTCTAGAGTAATAAAGTAAGAATATGATCATTCTTAATCTCTATTTCTGGTATTTTTCATCTCTTGATGAAAATGCATCTTGAGAAATGCATATTACTTCCAGCAGCAGCTGGGTGGTTAATCAGGCTTTTTGTGGCTCACCAAAAATACACTATCTTTGGGAAACAAGAGCTGTATCTATCGGAGGGAACATGCTGTAAATATTGTTTTCAAAAATGCGTCAGGCAATGAGTGCATGTCGAGTATGACTTGTACACAAAAGAAGTGTGAATCAATATATTACAGATGAAAAGTGGAAGACCGTAATGTAACAAGCTGTGATGCTGAGATTTACTTTTCATAAAGATAACCTAGTGAACATAACTGTACTAGAGGGGTCAGCATTACCTCTGTAAATAAAGTTAAATCCAGTATTAAGGTACTGTATATGACCCTTTATGTCAACAAGGAGATGACTGTTGACCTCCAAGTGAGAAAGGATGCTTAAACCAACATGCCTAGGAACCAACCAAATTGTATTTTTCCTTGGAAAGCAGGGAGACAAGAAGAGAATTAATGAATAAAGTCCATTTGAAGCATCACTAAGAACTTTAGAGATTTTAATGAACTTGTCAGAGAAAAACCATGTGATATACAAAATGCCTTCAGCCATTAGGAAAGAAAGTTAGATTCTTAATGCACTGCAATAGCTGGAATTAGAAGCCTGAGATATTCCTATGTAGTTAAGTTTCGGTGTAGATTTATTAACTCAATAAGTGATACCACAAGGTTCTGCTCACTTAATGTATTAATTCAAGACAGTTTTTCTAAAATGTTTATTTAATTTCAGTACATTTGTGGTCCCATTTAGGAAATAAATGAAATTCTAAAGAGTTTTTTTTTTTTATAGATATGTTGATCTCTCTGATCATACAAACTTGATCCAGGATAGAGAAGCAAAAAAGAATACTATACAGTCCTCACCATCATTGCATGGAGCTGGTTGTTATTCTTTCTCATCAGCTAGACTTTGCTGTTTGTTAGAAATCTAGTGTAAAAGAAGTAATAATCCCAATGCCATTAGGATATTTCTTTTGTTTTAAATGATTTCAATTGCTGGATGCATGCAACAAGGCAGGATAACAAGGACAATGCTTTCCAAGGGAGACACCCATTAGCTCTGCCAATAGTTTTAGTGCCATTCCTCATGTCCCTCCTCTGGAATTTCTGTATCTGGTGCAAAGGGGAGGACTGGGCTTGCGGTCTCAGTGTAAGACTGTGTGCTGTGGGATTATCAGCTCTGCTGGTATACCTCTGACCAGATGGACAAAGTCTCTTTGGAGCTGAGCCCAGGAAGCTGGACGCTTGGCTAATCTCGGATTGTGCTCCCCCCAGATCCCTTGCTTGGGCTGCCCGTTCAGCTTGGTCATTGCAAGCTACTGCCAGGTGAAACTGTATGGCTTTGCCTGGATGTTAATCTTTGTCCTCAGGTAGTGTATAGGACAAAGTGACTAGTCTTGGCACAATGCCTTGTTGCTAATAAATATTTGTTTAACAGGAGTTGCATACCCTTAGGGACACAGATTCACAGACCCAGCTACAGATCAACTCAGCCCCGTGGTCTTTGCTCTCAGTAGACTGTTGTGAACACATGAATTTGATGCCCAAGAAAATTCGCCTCATCAGCATTCAGTTGTGTCCTTCTAGATAATCTGTATTTGAAGGCATGTAATGTTTAACAGAAGAATATAGTAGTATGAGTAAAGAAGCAAGAAACAGCACAGCTCTTATGACAGCAGGACGCTTCTGAATGTAATGTAAGTACTATGTTACCTTTACCTTAACAATTTTGATGTAGCTGTATGGTAATTAGTTAGTGAGCCATGAAGCACAACTACATTGAAGGGTGAGACCTGGTCTCTATGATTCAGGTGACAGTAGAACTTAATTTCAAGGAATATTGACTAGAAAATTGTGGAGATATGCTATGGCAGCTCTCCAGAATATGACTTTGCTCAGAACATTTATCCTAAATAGATCATTCACCTCAAAATAAACCTGTTCATTAAAGGAGGGAAAAAATTCTGACTTCTCAATCTGTCATCTTTACTGAGATTCCTTAGAGCTGACCTGCCCATTACAACCAGGCTGCCAACACTCTGACAGCAATAGGATGCCTTATTTATGCCAGCATGGTCCTGACGGCATTAGTAAAGCTGGTTTTTGCTACACCAATCTCCCTGTAGATCCTGAACTGCTTGCATTTCACAGAGCAAAGTTTCCCTGATGGAAGTCAGGCCAAGTCTTAGTGGCTAGTGTGCTGACAAAGTGTAGGGGGCATTCCAATTAAAATATCATCCCCTGAGCCATGTCTGTGTCCTTACCAGTCAGCTGTAGGGCTTGAGTTGATAACTCATTTGATCTTCTTCCTTGAAGCTGTTCCACTTTAAATAGCATGACGAAGACTTTTACATTGCGTTTCTAGTCACTAGTAAGATTTCCAATTGGCATAGCTGTTATCTGTTTTCTGACAAGATGGACTTTCTAGATACTACCATTTATCCCTATGAATTCTTACTAGTGGGTAAAAAAAAAGGAAAGCGATAAATGAAGAATGCCCATACTTAGCAGAAATGGTCAAGATGCTGTAATTCAGGCTCTTTGGTGAATGCTTCTCCCTTATGAAATTTCCTTCCTGCTAATGCAAAATTTGGAGAGATAGGAGGGGCTGACACCACATCAATAATCTCACCCTCCTATTCCTAGAGGAAATGGTGGGCACAAATGGAGACAACGCCATCTGGAAAATATTCATCAGCTTAGGAAGTTGTTTAAAATAAATCAACATATTCTGATCTAATAAGAACAGGTAATGAAGAAGGAAAATGTTACTGTCTCCCTTGTGATTACTCACTTTTTATGCTAAAATGAGTCAGGAATGAGAGAAAAACAGTATGTTTGAGTGCTGCAGTATCATATTAATTGTTTTCCATTGACAGAGCTATGTCATTTGACACAAGCGTCATTTAATCACTAATGGCATAATAACTGTCAGAGTTCTTAAAGGTAAACATAAGAGAATTAAAAATTTCTCCTGATGTGCTGTCTCACCATAAAAGGGATTTACGCTGAAATCAAAAGCAGTTTGTCTCATTTATTTATTCTTTTCCTTTGACACTTAATAAGTCATATTTTTCTTTAATACTCACTTGCCTCTCTCTTCATAAACATCCATTAGCGAGGGACTTCTATAGCTGGAGGAAGGCAGAACTAAAATGGATAGCAATTATACATAAACACAGAAGCAGAAGGATTTCAAAATGCTTCCATAACGATGGAGATGGTCAAGAGAGAACAGTGATTATCACATAGATGTTGAATCTAGAAATGGATAGCAATAAAAGATGAAATGTTGACAGAACTATGACTGTTTCGTTCCTTTTCACGCAGTACCTGCACAAGGAGATGAAGGCCACCCTCCCGCTGTATTTGCTGGTGGCTGCACTTCATCCCGCTGTCCACAGCCTGCCCCAGGCCAGCCACTTTGATGGCAAGTCCAAGGAAACTCACCCTCAGGAGCAGCGTCCCTGTGGGGAAGATCCTGGTGGATCCTGCCGTCGGATAGTCCCCAGCAACACTGACTTTGCTTTCAGGTTTTACAGGCAAGCAAGTGCAGAGGACCCCGGCAAGAATATTTTCTTCTCTCCGGTCAGCATCTCTGTTGGCTTTGCCCTGCTGGCGCTGGGCTCCAGATCTAGCACCCAGGCACAGGTGCTGGAAGGGCTTGCCTTTAACCTCACCGAGATCCAGGAGGAGGAGATACACCGCGGCTTTCGTCATCTCCTTCTCGAGCTGAACCGCCCTGACAGCCAGATGCAGCTGAGTATGGGGAATGCCCTGTTCATGGATGAGAATGTCACACCGCTGAAAATGTTTTTGAAGGACAGCAAAAACATGTATAAGGCAAAAGTTATTTCTAGTAACTTTCAGAATTCCACTGAAGCTAAAAATGAGATCAATGACTATGTAAGGAACAAAACCCATGGGAAGATAAACCGAATAGTCAAAAACCTTGCTCCAGATACTTTAATGGTTCTTGTTAACTATATTTACTTCAAAGGTAAGTTACATTATATAGATGTTATCTACTACAATATCTTAATCTGGCCTGGACCAAAACAAAAATATTCCTAATTATGTCTGAATTTTTCTTGAAAGAAATGCCAGCAGATTATACTTTATGACGAGAACCATTGAAAGTTCTCATGCTCAGACATCTTCCATATTTCTAGGATATGTTTGATAGACCTAAAAGTTCATATATTTGCAATATCTAAACTTTGTGAAATTGCCAGACCACAACAGACATATATTTGTAAATTACCCTATCAAGGTTTTCCTACTTACTCCTTCAAAACTTATGCTGAAATAATTTTATATGCTGTATGAATTAGAAAAATATATTTCAAAAGTACAAATTATAAAAAAAATACCGAACACCTTAATCTCTTTAGATGCCCATTAAATGGTTGGATACCGATGGAGTTAGATTCTACAATGTTCTCCCAAGAAGCGCTTGGGAATGTACCTGTTTTGGTAATGATTATTTTACTCTCAAACGTTATATCTATTTGTAGCAGCACGCAGGATGTAAATGGAATTTATCACCCAGAAATGAAAGTTTGCAAATTGAAAAACGTTCAGCAGAGTGTTTTTTATTTCACACCCTCTATGAAATTTGGGTCTCTGCCTTTATCATATTAGAGTATATTTTTTTACCTGGTGGGTAAAAAGTAAACTCAAATTTAGAAAGTCATCAAAGTTGATTTTACATGCCATCGTTTATTATTTCTGTTTTTTTCATTATTATTATTTCTACTGAATAGTCAAAAAACTAGAGAATGGACTTTTACAACTTGTCAAACTGTGGAGTGTGTGTATTTGTTCAGTGAATGACCCAATTTATCACAAATAAAACATCAAAATATTCAGTTGGATAAATATTAAGAGAAATCCATTTGGAAGATCAAAGCCCTGTTCCTTTCATAGTAAGGGAGCTACAATCAGGACAAAAATTTTGGTTGTTCTTGCATGGGAGTTTTTCTTTAGTATACTACAACATATACACGATGAATAACATGAAAAAAACATGAAAGAAACTTAACAGAAGACCTATTATAAAACAGTTATCTGTTGGAGAACCAGCAATACTCTCAAACCAGAAAATAGCTGTCTTGTTCCTGATCAGCTTTTCTATCCTTCAAATCAGACTTGAGGTAATAGGATAAACCGACTCAATTTAATTCATCTGCCTTACAAAGACACAAGTCCATGTCATGTTTACTGTAGAATACTTGGTTGTTACTGGAAATATTGCAATGAAGATGACAGGGAACAAGATATTTAACAAATTTTGAATATCTTTGATTTCCAAGTATGAGTACAAATCCATAGATTTTTGTGTATATGTGTAAATCAGCCTCAAGTGTACTAACATATCCTCTTTTAAGCATTAAATTGCATTCTCTCTTTTGGTTTTAAGCTTACTGGGAAAATCCTTTCAATATTAAGGGGACACGTAAGGATCATTTCTATGTGAATGAGAAGACTTCAGTCGAAGTGGAGATGATGCATCGAGATGGGTTTTATAAAAGCTACTTTGACAGAAAGCTCTCTTGTGAGGTGGTGCAGATTCCTTATACAGGAGATGCGATGACATTATTTGTCCTGCCCAGCAGAGGAAAAATGAAACGATTGGAGGATGCTCTTGCAAAAGACACTGTGTCTAAATGGGAAAAATCACTTGAAAGACGGTAAATACAGAATTCTAATTTGATGCTTCCCATTGGGTTATATCTCAATATATGATCAGATAATAATAATATGACCATATTTTGAAGTCTTGCTCTTCTTATTGTTTTTGCTGTTGACTGGAGATTTAAGTGCTGAAATGGGTATGAAAGAATAAACCAAGTAATTTCATGCTATCTACTTCCAGCAAGAAGTGGAATCAATATTGTCTTGTGATGAGAGAGGAGACCTGTGTGCTTAGAAACTGAGTTTCTTTTCCCATGTAGTTTATAATTGATCTTAAGTGTCTCTAGCTTCCTATCTCAGGTACAATGTGTCATACATGGTAATACTGTGATGCAGCAACCAGATTCTTGAGCAGGAATAGAGTGTGAAATCCAAAACAAAACCATCTGGAGCTAGGAAGTGAACTCAAATGTATCCCAAAGGCGATGGCATGACATCTGCTTTCTGACCAATAGAGTGACTGTTGCAGTATTGTATAACAAAACTCAGCTTTTTCCCTCTTCCATCTGTTTGTTCCCCTCTCTTCCAGAATTGAAGATGTTTTGGGGGTGTTTTTTTGGGGTGATGGGGAGAAATGACAGAATAACAATCAGCCAGCTAGGAGATTTTAGTCCAAGATTCAGATCGATTGCAATACCTATCATCATTTTCTTCTGAATTTAACAGGAGGATAGAAGTACACATTCCAAAACTATCTATTTATGGCACCTATGACTTAAAGAAGATGTTCATGAACCTGGGTGTAACTGATGTATTTTCCGACCATGCTGATCTATCCGGAATCACGGGAGAGCCAGATATAAAGGTTTCAAAAGTAAGCTTATCAACAGAAATAATGACCTGTGGATTCCTCAGTGCCAATTGCCTTTCCTAGCCTCTGCTTGGAATTTTTTCTGCTTTTTGGAGCTGTTTCCTATTCACTGAGCTAGAACATTCAGCTAATAAAGCAGTAGCCTCAAATTCTCTGATCTGTCCAAAATCTAGGGCTAAGATGAAATGTAAAAGTATTTTTACTACTATCTTCTTTCTGCCCAGCTGAGATGTGACACAGGTTGGTAGGGGAATATCATTTGTCCTGGGAACTAAACATAGACCAGTTTCTCCATGTCAAGAGTTTCCATATCTGTGCTGGGAATGCTTCACATCAGGGTATTTAGTAGAGAAAGTGATCGTTTTTATATCATGCATATTCTATAATTCTAAAGTATTTTAAAAATTCTGCTGTTGTTAAAGACACTTACTTGTAAAATGGGCAAGACTGGGGAAAGAATCATTTCCTGGAAATAGGAGATGATGTTGAGATAAACATTTACCTTCTTACAGCTATTGTGAAAGTAGCACTTACCATATTTTAGCAATTTTGGGGCAGTAAAATAAAATGATTAAGAAGAAATAATCTACAATAATTTTTAAAATTATAGCATAGAGATTAAATTTGTGATGTATGTGCTATTAGGGATGCATGCAGAATGGTCCTGGATTCGAAATTCCTTTCCCTCTGAAATTGTCATTCTTTTGATTTTACTTGAATGTTCTATTTTCAATTAATGCCACAAGATGTGCAGTCAGTGGGGTCTGTTAGATACACTGACAGTGAGCAATGGATGGGAGAAGACTTGCTTATAGAGATCACATTGCTATCAAACCCAACATGGGCTCTAGTGGCTTTCTTCATGATCAATAGCCTAGCAATCAGCAACTTTTGTGAAAAGTGATAGTTGAACTAATTTAATGCTAATTTTAATTTCTCTCTCTAGTCTTACCTTACATGCAATAATACTTGTATTTTATTGCAGGCTGCTCACAAAGCCCTGTTGAATATCCACGAGAATGGCACAGAAGCTTCAGGAGGCACTTACACAGAACTAGTTCCTCATTCTGTTCCTCCTGTTGTTAAATTCGACCGTCCATTTTTGCTGTTGATTATTGATCAATATACTCATAGCATCCTCTTCATGGGAAAAATTGTAAACCCTACTGAAAAATGACCATTTTTGTTGAAAAAAAAAATGCGTTCTTCATGCAGTTATATTTCTATGTGATTAAAATTATTTCAAAGCAGTTACTAACAGTTTTCTAGTTCTGAAGAATTGAGGTAAGTATGCAATCATTCTTGAAAACTCTGTTTTTCTTCCCCCCTTCACTAGAAAGTAACCTTTGAGCTATGCCTATTAGTGAATTATAGATGGACTTAGAAATCAGGCTTTTAGTGGCCAATGCATGCTATCTTTGAAAAACAAGGTAAATATCCATCCTGAAAAAGGCATGTGAAAACATTTTAAGTAATAAATATTACAGCTAAAAGTACAAATGCAGTCCACTCAGAGATAGCTCCAGTGTCTCTTCCAGCTGGACATCAGTGAAGGAGAAAGTTCATGCTGTATTTCCATGAGAAGATGATTGTCCCTGCACTCTGAGGATGTTTGTGCCAATTTTGACTGTTCTGATCCAATCTCATGGATCCGGGGTGATCCAGGGTGGTACCAAAATCTAACCACAAGCATCTATGAGGACCTGGAGCAGCAAGTAAAGCAGATGTCTACTGACAGGAATACAGCAACTCCGAGTGTGGTGCCTGTCTCATTTCTTCTCTCTTCTGTCCTTTGGGTTCAACAGAATTACTCCTGACCCAGTTATTACACCAGTCAATTTCAGTAGTGTCACATTCCCTTCTAAGGCAGAGGAGGACGTTATAACTTGGACATGCTTATACCAGAGAGACGCTCTATACGAGTAGCATAGACTAGGCCAAAAAAAAAAAAAAAAAAAAAGAAAAGAAAGAAAGCTGACCCTTTTCAGTGTTGTATGTCATTCACTTTATTTCAAAACAGAATGTTGCATGACCAGGAACTTAACTTTTAGAATCAGGAATCTGAGTTTATAGGGTCAAGAAGGTTATAATAGAGTACTTAGTAACTGGGGACAAGCTACTCTGTAGAGCCTGACCTGTCCAAAGAAATTATTACCCTCTCACACAAATCTCTGAAGTTAGATCATTTGCCTTGGATACATGAAACATGCTCAGATCCTAAAATCCTAAAAATCACATAGATCAGGCTGATACTGTGAAGGAAGATCTGCTATTGCATTTTAATGTTAAAGAGCTTGGACCTGGAGTGCTAGTAATGATATTTTCCTGAGATGGAAGCCCAATCTGCCTTTCCCTGGAGAGAATGGTTTGTACATGTTTTTTGAAACCTAATGAATACTCTCCAAACTGCACTGTTGAGTGAAGTGGTGGCTGAAGCAATGCTGTTTTGTGACATTGACAGAGCTCCTAGGAAAAGAGGAGGCACCACAGTTCCCAGGAATCACTCTCTTTTCAGATAAGCTGTAAGTCCTTCCTTTAAAAGTCAAAACTTTTGCTGCCAGCATTAACAGCTGATGATGTCCACCCACTTTGTGTTGGCTTTTTTGAATCTCTTCTAGAGTTTCAAACTCTCCAAGAGCATCCTATGGAGAAACAGAGGCTAAATCAGAACTGAGGCATATTTTAATCATCCAGACACCCAAAAGATGATACTGCATTGCTTTACAATTATGATCATTGTCGCATCAAGAGGCATCCATCTTAACACTCCAATAGGAAGAAGAGACAGGGTGTGAATAGCTAGAGGGGTTAAACCAATGCTGAGCTCTATTATACTCAGAGAACTTATATCTGTGCAAGTAAATAAAGTGCTTCAAGGCTCATTCTCTAGGCCTGAGGTCAACTGGCTTGTCACAGCTCATATCCAAATTGCTTAACTCTCTGCCCCTGCAAAACGTCCAGGCAGTCTATTGAAAATAATCTCCTGGCCTATGCCAATCCCTAAAATACACACAGAGTCTATTTGGAAGTATTCAATGGAATGGGCAATGCCAGTGTCAGGAATCCTAGAGATGAGTGAATATGAATGATTGCAGAATGATGCCAGGCCTATATCCCCAGCACGAGTTAGTGCACTCTCACAGAGGGGGCTGGGATGATGGAGTGAAGAAGACTGCTCCTTTGCCATACGTCCCTAAGGCCTCCTGCTCCTGGTGATCTGCATTTAATGAACACCACTAAGCTCCAGCCTCCAGGTCATGTTGCCAGCCCCTGAGCTCCTTTCTCCCTTCCCCAGGAAATACACCTAGGAGGTTCAGGAAGAAAAATCTTAAAACTATTGCAATGCACAGGCTGTGAGACTCTCACATGCTTGTCATTGCTGTGCTGTGGTGGTTTCTCCTGATCATCCATGCGCATTTGCTGTCATAGTAAGTGTGACACATCATGTACATGTATATTTTTAAATGACTGCTCTCCATTGCAGATTTGTCGAGGTCTTCAGATAACACGGCAGTGGTCTGATGATGCAGATACCAAAAAACACTTCACTGCTGAGTACAAGTCATGTGTGAAAATGAAGAGTAGAATACGCAAGTTCAATTGTATTATTTGCTGTCATAAATGGACTAAGATGTAGTTTAAAGTGCGTAGTTTAATATATCGTGGAATCATAGCCACTGCACTTCCCTATACTTAAAAAAATCTTAAAATCAAGGGTTTTGGGACAAATCAGAAAGTCTGCCTTTGTTTCGGGGACTGTGTTCCAGCTTTTTGACAATTGCGCAAGCTGTTTGCTTGGGTGGAACTGACAGAAAACGGTGTTGGGAGAGTTAGCGGACTTGTGAGATGGACCCCCTGTCTAGAAAGGCTCAACAGTCAAAGCTGATGTCATGCAGCTCTCCCTTCCTTCCAGTACTGGTGCAGAGGCATGCCGAGACAGGGGGGATTAGGTACATAGCTCTCATCCCTCAAATCTGACAGTAATGACAAACAGTACAGACTGCCCCCATGCCACTGCCACTGGGGCTGAATCAGAGAGATATAATCAGATCCCTGATTGCTTCATTCTCACAGACAGCACCAGACTGAGGGACTATTTTGAAAAACTTCAGCATGCTCAGGCAGAGCTTCAATCTCAATGTTTTCACTCAACTGAGAACTTGAGAGAAGATATATCAGTAAAGGCTGAGACGAGCTCTTGAGATGAGATACATCTTGAATTTTAAACTTCTGGCATATTGAATCCAATGAAATACACATCAGATCTTAAATTTCTGTATGTTCTTAGAAACACATTTTCTTTCAGTTCTAGGATATTAGGTATAGACAAACCATAACACCAATGTTAAAATTTTTGTTTTTCTGTAAACAAGTGAAACTGATTATCTGAAGTGAAACATCCCTTACGAGAAATAGAATCACACTCTCATCATGAAAGAACTTTATTTCCTTCTAAGATATAACTCAGGAAAAATAAAACAGCATTGTTTGATGCCATTTAAATGGTTTTCATCTAGAGAACTATGAGGTTGTATGAAATCAGTTCAGAGATTCCAACTGCAAGTGTGAAAAAGGCTGAAAGAATGACAGAAAAGGAACCCATTATGAAAATATATTCAAAGTACCATCCTTCCCTAGAAAGAGTTTTATTACACAAGAGTTCATCAGGTTTACACTAATATTTCTTTGTCCACAAAATATCCGATTACTCTCTCTTAGTGTTATCAAAAATAAACAAAAAAACACTTTTCTTGTTGCACACGCCCATGTGGATGACTTCTGTCGATGGCAGGGCATGGACTACAGAGCCAAGTGGTAAAAACCATGCTAATAGGCAGCTGATTTGCACTGTGGTGCTGACACCTCTCCAGGGAGCTGCCACAGTATTCAGCACCTGCCTGATGCAAGGAAAGAGAAGTAGCCAGAGGCTAATCTGGCCAAAGACATTTCCTCTTGAAAAACTCCTGTGGAGAAGGGCATGTATTTACTTAAGCCTGATTATACCACTGTTAACTTGCAATGGTCCTGCCAGGTTTTTCTGGCAGGAGTCTTGGACAATAGCTGAAGGCAGGCAGGACTGGATAGTTTTAGTTGTCCTCATCATCTTTCTGCTGAGAGCAGCAAGCTGCTCTCCTCCTTACAGGTATGGCAGTAGCCAAGCGCTGGCAGCTGGAGCCCAGTTGCAGCAATGGCATAATATGTTAAAACTGGAGCTTTGAGCTTATTTACTTCAGCACTTAGGATCCAAATTAAAACTGAGATACCGGCCTTTTTCCTGTAATAGAAAAAGAGAGCCATGAGCCTGGAGGCCTAATTACTATTGTCAGTTCCAACCAACTTTCTCCTTAACCTGCAGCTTTTATCGCTCTCTTAGTTATGCTGGTTTGGAAATGGGGCTAGCAGCACCTTATTTATTCTATGCAAAAAAGACTGAGGAACCTGGACAGACTGGACAACTGGGCGGTGAAAAACCTCATGCAACTCAACAAGGCCAAGTGCAAGGTCCTGCACCTGGGGAGGAATAACCCCAAACACCAGTACAGGCTGGGGACCGACCTTGTGGAGAGCAGCTCTGCGGAGAAAGACCTGGGCGTCATGGTGGACGAGAAGTTGACCATGAGGCAGCAGTGTGCCCTCGTGGCCAAGAAGGCCAATGGAATCCTGGGCTGCATTAAGAAGAGCATCTCTAGCAGGTCGAGGGAGGTGATCCTGCCCCTCTACTCAGCCCTGGTGAGGCCGCATCTGGAGTACTGTGTCCAGTTCTGGGCTCCACAGTACAAGAGGGATGTGGAGCTGCTGGAGAGAGTCCAGCGCAGGGCTACAAGGATGATCAGGGGCCTGGAACATCTGCCCTACGAGGAGAGGCTGAGGGAGCTGGGCCTGTTCAGCCTGGAGAAGAGAAGGCTGAGAGGGGATCTAATCAGTGTATATAAATACCTCAAGGGAGGGAGTGTAGAGGACGGTCATGGTCTCTTTTCAGTGGTGGCCACTGATAGGACTAGAGGAAATGGCCGGAAACTGAAACATCAAAAATTCCATAGGAACTTAAGGAAAAATTTCTTAACAGTGAGGGTGACAGAGCACTGGAACAGGCTGCCCAGAGAGGTTGTTGAGTCTCCTTCTCTGGAGATCTTCAAAACCCGCTTGGATGCAGTCCTGTGCCACGTGCTCTAGGTGTCCCTGCGTATGCAGGGGGGTTGGACTAGATGATCTCTAGAGGTCCCTTCCAACCCTAAGCATTCTATGATTCTATGATTTGAAAGACATGTGGAGAGAACCAGACAAAAAGATGGACAGGACCTGATTGTTGCCCCAGTCATGGCAATTTTTCTGTGGTCCCAATCTCCTGATTTTAATGGATTTGCTTCTGTCAACAGGTATATTTATCTGAACTTTTGCAGATGGACGTTGAGAGGATACATCTTTGTAATGCAAGTGAAATGGCTGCGTGAGGATTTATTGTGCTAAGTATACACTCTCTTGCTCAATCCTTATAATCTTGCTGACGTTTTACTTCCACAGCAAATAATTCTTTGCCCTGGCAAATCCAGGAATATGACTGGCAAAACTGGCTATGATTTCCACAGAGCTAAGGCTTACTGGCAAACAGGAGGGAAAGAGAGATTTAATTCCATAAATGGGTTAATAAACAAAAGGTCCATATATGTCATTATCAGGTTAGTGGGGAAAACACTTGTGTCAATGTTTTCCCAGATGGCAAGAGATCCTCTGACTCCTGGCACAATGGATACAAGAGGAAATGCATACAAGAAGTAAAGGACTTAATGTTCATCAGGATCTCACAGACACTGCCATGTAACAGGCACACGGGTTTCATCCTTGTGTGGCAATTCACTCTCCTCTTGCACTGTATTGATCAGGAGAGAGCTGGGGGGAGAAGAGAGCAATTGATGCAGAACCTGCACCGTTCCCCACAATATCTCCCTAAACATAGTAGCATCCTTCAGATGGTTAGCCAAGGATTAAAGATGGATTGAAAGATTTATGCTAAGTAGGCAGGCCTAAACTTGAGAAAAATAGCTCGTCTTTTCTAAAGTTGAGCAATAGCATACTAACTCCTGGTAAACCTTGATGATTACACATAATGCTGTGATAAACTTTCCATGTACTTACATACATCACGGATAAAGAGTTACTGGGGAAATTTTTTTTTATCATTTCTGGCTAGTAAGAGATAGTAATTAAGTAACAATACCTAAGGCAGATAGGTTGATATGTGTAGATAAATTGTAGTTTTACCTAGATTGAAATCATGTACATGCAGGGGAAATAATTAGTCATTGCTAATTAGGATGAGTGCCATGCAACTCATCCTTTAATAACCTTAGAAATAGCTAAACAGTTCCTGTTTCTCTCAAATGGGAGAGTCCCAGGCATGATTCATATGTAATATCTGCATGATATATACCACATGGAATTATTGAAGAGGTTTGCAAGAGTCCCTTCTTATCCCTCAGAAACATTTTGTCATGATGAAGATTGTACATTTTATTCTTCTACTTGTTTTCTGTGGGATGATTTCTTGATCCATGCTGATATTTTACTCTTTTTCTATTATTATATTAATTTCTAAACTAAACTCATTAAAGGCTTTTTGTAAATTTAGCCAGTGCCTCTTAATCTAATAATTAACCTTTTCTAATAATCAAATGAGACCTTCAAAAATACAAGTTAGGGTATTTCTGCATTATATGTTTCAGGGCAACATAGAAAAGAGTGAGCTACTCCTGAACAAACTTGTTACAGCGTTGGCTACAATTAGGCAGCATCTCTGCTGCAGAATGTCTCATACAGAAACACATACAGAAATACATCATCTTTTTTATACACAGAGATGTCCTACCTCTTCTTGTATTTGTTTATTAAAGCATTAATAACAGTTATGTCACATCACCTTGCAAAGCTTTTTTTTTTTTTTTTTTCTTTTCTCTCCTCTCTCTCTCTCTGTCTCCTTTTGGCCACAATTTAGTTCAAACCCCAAGGCAGCAACCTCTGTGCTTATGCTGTTTTCTCAGAAGCCCTGGTGCTGGCAGCATTTGGCCTCTTTAAAGGAAAAACAGGCTTATAATGTTTGGTGTCCAGGAAATACAGCTTACTCAGTGTTTGATTTGCAAATAAGTCTTATTTGCTCTCTTTAATATTTACCAGTGGACATTGACTTAATCCTACCCAGCAAAATGAACAATAGAGAAGAAGTGCTGTAGAAGAGAGGGTGCAGCAGACTTTTTTCAAATGCACTGTAAGTACCACATTATACATTCTTAACAGATTTTGAATTCATGTTGTCTGGGGTCTCTGCTGTCTATTATACAATACTTCATTCTAAGTTTATTTTGTAGCAGCAATTAGAAATACTCTTAGCTTTCTGGAAGCATGTTCTAAGTGTCAGGAGGATTCAGGCAGTGGTCAAACTCCTATGTATAATGGTAGGATGACTGGGAAGATTGCATTTGTAGCAAATACTTTACTGTCATCAGCGCTTATGTGAAACACAACTTGAAGCTGCTTCTGAGGAGCAAATTCAACTGTAATCACAAGTGTCCCTTACAAATCAGAGGTCTGACAGTGTCAGGCTCTTGAATGCTCAGAGAAATATGTTAGCACATAATTAAATAGGTGCAGGAGGCTGCATCCTCTTAATTACTGCTGAGAAATAATAAATATAGAAATTTTCACTTCAAAATATTTTGTCATTGCATCATTGCATTTCTTGTAATTTCCAGCCAGAGTCTAGGGTTCTGAGCTTTGCTGGACATTAGAGAAATCTTGCTGAAAATTTTGATAAAGTATCTGATGTACAAGATCTCTTGTCTATATCTGAGGTTGGAGAGGAGCATTAGAGTGAAGTCACGTCTTGTTAAGGCTGCAGTTCCTCAATGACTTGTTTCTGCATTACATACAAAACACAGCGAGTAGCACATTCTGGAGATGACTGATATTGCCTGCATATTATTGGTAAACTCCATTCTGTCAGCAATATCTATACCAAACCTTCTTATTTAGACTATATTTTTCTATGTGTTAACCACCAAGATCTAATTTTTATATTTTGTTTGTTGAACACTTCAGTAGAATGGATTCACCTACTTCCAAGAAGCTTGTTACCTAAACAATGAGCAAAGAAAAATAGTACCAGCTTTTGGTGACTTTTTCTTTGTAAGCGCTATCATATCCATATTCTCAAGGAGAGCACCAGAATTTGGCAGAGAAGGAGCCTTTGTATCAAAGATCTCTGCCAAAGTCTGTCAAAAACAGGACAATTAACAAGCCTCTGATAAAAGCCAGGTAGCACATATATTCGTATTGTAATAGGTTAGAAATAAAATCCCTGGAGATTTCATTACCTGAGTATTATCTCTGCCATGGCATCTCCACTGGAGGAATGACTGTGGCCCAGCTCAGAACTACTACAAGGACACCAGATGTTACTTATTTATTCCTGGCTACTCCAGATTGGTATGGGACACCTGCTAGACATGACAGTAGAGTCCTTGAACCTTCAGTGCTCCCAATGGTGCTACTGGCACCTAGGCAGCCAGGAGGAGAATCTCATCCTCCTCAAAAACAGATCTGGACAAAGAAGGAAAGAGTACTCATCATCTCAAAATGAATTGCTTCCATTTAGAACGCCATTTTCTTTCCAGAATCTATGGTTTCATCTCAGTTTTTAGGTAAGCTAAGCACTTATACTCAGCAGTGCCACTCCTCAAATCTTCAGCATCTCATTCAGGCAGCCAGAAAAGGGGAAAACCAGATGAAAATCTCATCAGAGATCTACATACTTGGAGTACTAAAAAAACAGGGATAAGAAATTAATGCCAAGACAAGAACTATTTCACACATGATAACCTTACCAAAGCTCCAGAGGACAAATTCTTCCCTGATGATGCTACATTAATATCTTTCTTCTTTTGCTAAATGCCCAGCTGGCTGGAAACTGATGCAACTGAATAGAAATGGACTAGGCAGGAGTCCAAGTAGAAGAGTATTTCTAAATATAACAGTAATCCTAACCATTAATGTCTGTTTTTTTATGCAGGAAGGATAAAATGCACTAGCTCTAAAACTGATTCTATTTTTTTTTTCTGAACAGAACTGATAAATAAAAAAAATGAAGTCTACCTTGTATTTGTGTTTGCTGCTTCTTGGGCTCCATGTCCAGGGTCTCCCTGAGCCTGGCCACAGTGATGAACAAGAGGAACAAAAAGCAGTTCATTCTCCAGGAGACCATTCCCAGAGTGAAGGGGAAAACCTGCCTCATCTCAAGATAGCCCCAGGCAATGCTGAATTTGCATTTAGATTTTACAAGCAGGTTGCAGCAGAGGGAGGTGACAAGAACATTTTCTTCTCTCCTCTGAGCATCTCAGCTGCCTTTGCAATGCTCTCCCTGGGGGCCAGAGCAGCCACATGCCATGAGCTGCACAAAGGCCTCACCTTCAACATGACGGAGATGGAGGAACAAGAGGTCCACGAAGGCTTCCGGCATCTCCTGCAGCTGCTGAACGACCCTCACAGAGAAGTCCAACTGAGCATGGGCAATGCCCTGTTCGTAGATGACCAGCTGAAACTGCTCCAAAAGTTTCTGGATGATGTCACAAATTTTTATGATTCTGAAGCTGTTTCTAGTAACTTCCAGGATATTTCAGAGGCTAAAAAGAAAATCAATGATTACATAGAAAGGAAAACTCATGGGAAATTTGTTGACTTCCTCAAGAGTCTCGATTCAGACACAGTAATGATTCTTGTTAATTACATTTTCTTTAAAGGTGAGTGTGGGTAGAGGTATGCACATAAGCTCCCTAATTCTAATTCCAATCTGAAACATAATTTATTCAAAGTCAAAATGTGCCATCACCTATTTGAAAGCAAATCTTTCTCCTTTTAAAGGATGAAATCTAGATGTGAAGCATCATTTTTTACATGCGCTAAAAAAAAATCTCCACTTACAGATTTACTAGCCAATACCATATTCATTTTAAATCAGATTCAGAGATGATACTGTTCAGGACAGTGAATAGATGAGCTTGACAACTTAGTCATGTGCAGGACATGGTCAAAGTGACATACCAATGAGGACACCCTTATGGAAGAAATAGGCCTGGAGCCTGTGTTGTGGAAGTCAGAGGAAGTTTCACAACTGACTTAGAACGAAGCTCAACTCTCCCACAGCAATTCTCAACATATATTTTATTTATGTGATTATTGCTATAACTATTAAAACAATATAAAGCTTCTGGCCACAGCCACAGGACAAGAATCCTATAATCTGCTCAGATATATTATTTTGAGCATCAGCTAATCTGGTATGCCTAATTAGCCCTCCTTTCAGATTTTTAACTCTATATTCACTCTTTTGTCACCAGGCTACTGGGAACAACCTTTCAGCAGTTTGCTCACCAAGGATGCTGACTTCTTCATAGATGCCAAGAAGTCTGTAAAGGTTAAAATGATGCATCGAAGCAAAGTCTATAATGTGTATAAGGATGAGAAGTTGTCTTGCTGGGTTGTAGAAATCCCATATAAAGGAGACGTTTCTGCACTGTTTGTTCTGCCTGATGAAGGAGCAATGAAGCAGGTGGAAGATGTTCTACTGAAAGAAACTGTGTCTAACTGGGCAAAATCACTTAAGAGCAGGTAAATCTTTAACTGATCCTTTACTCAGGTATGTTAAAGCATAGAATGGAGAATAAATACTCATCCAGACAGGATCTCACACTGAGTTGCTAAGCCCAGCTCTGAGGAGCCACACATTGTACAGTCCACTTATACCTCCTGATACCTCCTCTGGTCTATGGGAGGAACTCTCTGCTCAGCTCCCCCAGCCACAGGAGTGCTACCAAATGTGGAGAAGGTATGTGGCTCTTGGGAGCCAACCTAGAGCAGGAAAAAGCCACTTTAAAAGGAAATGTCATTTTCTTTTTTCCATTCTGGATGACACTCTCCACCTAGCCACTTTCCAAAATCAGCACTGTGCCCCTACACAACTGATCAAACTGTGGCTGGTACCTCACTTTCTGCTTCTATAACATGGGACTTGCCACTCTCTTAAAAAGCCAAGCCTCAACAGGTCAGCACCACAGATACTTGGAATGAGTGTATATACACCTGCTAGAGTTCTTGGCATCAAGGGCTTTTTCAATAATAAACCCACATTTTTAACTTGTTTCTGAAAAGAAAAATCCATCTGTATCTTCCGAAATTCTCCATCTCCGGCTGCTATGATGTCAAGAAGCTGTTCAAGAAGATGGGTGTGACAGAAGTATTTGGTGATCAAGCTAATCTCTCTGGAATGACAGAAAACACTAGCCTAAAGGTTTCAAAAGTAAGTATGCAAACAAACATAAAGATTATGAAACATGTCTGCCCCTATTACATACAGATTTTTATCTTTGCAATAGCCCAATCCCACTTGAGGAGTATATATGACTCTGATAACAATAAGGGAAGGAGAAGGTTAGGGATTAGATGGCTATTGTTTCAAGAATTCAACATTCAGTTGTTTATTGTACAACAATGCTACAAAGTCAGCTGAAAGTTATGGACCTATTTTCTCCTCCTGCAAGTAAAGTATAGGAGATACTTTCACATAAAGGAAATGCAAAGTAACATGATAAGAGTCATAGTTATGGCATAAAATTAGGAATAATTATTCAGTGTATATGCATTTCATTCTTGCATTATCCAAATACCTTGGAATCTCCATGAACAAACTTGCGAGTAGGAAAATACTTATTTTGCAAAACAAACAAACAAAAAACACGCATAGAAAAATTAAGTGATTTGCCTAGCGTTCCAGGGAAGGTATGTCTTGGGCCATGAGAGTGATTATTCTCCTCTATTCTGCATCTGTGAGATCACCACTGGTGTATTGCATCCAGCTGTGAGTTTCCTCACACAAGAGAGATGTGGACATATGGGAGCAGAGTAAGCCCAGCAGAAGGTCACAGAACAAGCAGGGTGCTGGACTTGTTCAGTCTGGACAAGTGATGAGGGGACCTTAGTTAACTGACAGCATTAACAGGAGGGTGCAAAAAATGATGGAGGCAGGCTCTTTTTGCAGGTATACAGGGACAGGGCAAGAGGCAATAAACACAGTTTAGATTAGGGGAAATTCTAAATAAAAGTTATGAAAAAAATCTCTCAAAATGTGTTTGAACAGCCTAGCATTTGATCATCCTCATATTACAAATGTTCAAAACATGACTAGATGAGACCCTGAGTAACCTGATATAGGTCTTGTGTTGGATCGTTGGTTGCACTGGATGATCTCTAGAGGTCCCTCCCATATATTTCACAGAATCCTTAAGGTTGGAAGGGACCTCTAGAGATCATCTAGTCCAACCCCCCTGCACACGCAGGGTCACCTAGAGCACGTGGCACAGGACTGCGTCCAAGGGGGTTTTGAAGATCTCCAGAGAAGGAGACTCCACAACCTCTCTGGGCAGCCTCTTAATATTTATTCATTTAGTGATTCCTAACACAGTATAGTACCTTACTGCATGTGCTAAAATTTGAATTAGGGAAATAGGATGACTGAATAATAGGAAATCCAAGACGCATTTTGAATAATGAAGGAAGAGCACCAACGGCTGGCCAAAGACTGAAATAAAGTCATACGTGATTTCAGAAGTAAAAATTTGCTGTACCCAACACTGCAAAACCCAGCTAAGCCATATCAATGTGCCAGCTGCTATCCAGAAAGACACCTGCTACAGCTTGTCACTATGTGTGTCTTTACAGAAAGAAAATTCGGCACACACAGATTTACTTAAAGCAGAGATATTCTTTACTTTTTTTTTTTCCAATATTAAAGTACAAAACCTTACTCTCAGAAACAGCTAGAGGTGTCCTCCATTCTGCTCAGTTTCTGCAAGCAGCAGAGTTTGCCTCTGCTGAATTAGTGAAGAAAACTCACTAAGCTTAGAGCAAGCTTTGCTCTTCTTCAAAGGCTAGGTGTGGAGTATCTGCTCCATACCCACTCATAAATTCATTCTGCACTTCCTTTTACAAATTACCTTCTTATGGGACCAAAATAGGCAAGTTCGTCAGCTGCAATTACTTTTCATTCTTCTGTATCTACATTTTAATCACTGCTTCCCTTGCAGGCAATGCACAAGGCAACGGTGGACGTTAACGAGAATGGCACAGAGGCTGCTGCAGTGACTGTGGTAGAAATCACACCGATGTCGCTTCCGATTCCTCCCCCTCCTGTCATCAAATTCAACAGGCCCTTCATGATGATAATTTTTGACAAAACTGTCCATAGCATATTATTTCTGGGGAAAGTTATGAACCCAGCTGCTAGTGAAGATTAGGCCAGGGCACTTGCACTCAATACAGAAATTCTAGAGAGTTTATGCATATCCCAGGAACTTTTTTTTGCAAAACGTTTTGGAATCGATCTTCAATTAAGAAATAAACATTCTATATAGTTATTCTTCATTTAAAACCAGTCAGGGCTATGTTTATAAAATTTTCCAGGCCACAAAGGCAGCTGTGGGGGTCTTCAACACACATTCACCTACCTCATTTGCTGGTCACTGGTTCCACAGCCATTGAATGAAGATAAATGGCTGAAAATCTCCTTCCACCTCCTATGTTCTGTTGAGTCCTCAGCTCAGAGACTGGGACTCCAGAAATCACCCCCTTCTGATGATAAAGCAGTATTTTCCTCTCTCTCATTCTCCTGAATCCCAGAACATCTTTCTTTGCTCTGAAATCCTTCCAGTGCTCAGTGGCTGAGGATGAAAAATAGACACACAAGCCAGTGAAGCCTTACTTCTCCTAGAGAAGGAATGTTACTACATTCAGAATAATCCTTTTCTGTACAGCCTGATCACTGCCTCCTACCAGCTTGGACCCTTTGCTCCTATCTGCATTACTCATTATAAGTTCCAGAGTAGGGTGCTTGATCTTTCTGACTGGACAAGAATTTAGATTCCAAGACAGTAAAAATTGCACTTCACTGCACAAACGGTCTCATGTCCATGTCATAGCACCCATGCTCCCTGCGAGAGCCAGATTTGCTAGGTATGTACCAGACAAGTGTCTACAAGCACACAGTTGATGCCATTTTTGCTCCAGGCTTTCTCTCATTAGGAAAAAAAAAGTTCCGCAAGACTAATTTGTACAGCCTGCTCCTTGCAGCTATCTTTTCCTAGGAAAATACAGGCAGTGGGTGTCAGGTAACAGGAATTGCTTATAGAATAGCATTGAGTTCACTGATGTTAGTAATGCTTAACTGAACATTTTCATAGCACTGGTTATTAATGAATTGTCATGAGTTGCCAATATTAACTTATCCCATTATCACAGAATCAATAAGTGATGGGTCACAAACCGCTTTACCAATGCAGACCAATCTAAGCAAAAATACCCCCTTCAAAAGGTTTGCAGAACAAACTACCCCCACCAAGTGAGGACAGATAGAATTCAGTTTTAGCTGACAGGGTTTCCAGGTTCTAGCCCTTGCTAGAGGGTACGGTTCAGGTGGTTGCTCAGCTTCTGGCAAGGCTGGGATGGTACGAGCATAAATACTCCTTGTTTGGCATTATTTCAGATTTCCTAAAACTTACCAAAAGGGAACAATTCTATCCAGCTCTGGAATAAAAAATTGTAATAGTGCAAAATTTCAAGCTTCAAAAATAATAAAAAAATAAAAATAAAGGAACTGGCTATCATTTCAGCCTTTTTTTCCCCTCTGAAATCCAGTCAAAGCTTTCTACATGTGAAAAAATAAAAGTGATTTGGAGCTCACACTTTTGCGAATCAATGTTTTAACAGGATTCTGCAACACACGCAAGTTTGCTTATGAAATGAAGGTTCTACTACTTCTGAGGTAAGAATAAAAGTTCCACAACTCCACAACCTTTAAGAAACTGAAAGAGAGAAAGTTTTAATTTAAGTCCAGATTTCCAAATAAACACTTCTGGAGCATGGTCTCACCTGTTATCGAATCTCTTAGGACATGCAAGCTATATGCAGTCTTTTTTTCACCTGTCACTCATTCTATAACATTTATAATCTCTTCATCCCACCCTAAAAAAAATAAATAGGATAATAAAAAATACATGCACATCAAAAATATGTTTGAATGGAAAGTCCTTAATGAATTCAAAATGTACAGTGAGGTGGCTGAGAGATACTGTACAGTATGAAGTCCCTTCACCTTCTTCATATTAAAGGAAAAAATGAGTTGACTTATGCACAGTCGTACTCAATTCTTTTCTGCACCTTACCTTTCAAGGAAGTCATTTAGCCTAAACTCTGGCACACATTGTTCCAATTTTGATATTACGTGGTGCCATCCTTTAGCACACTGAAAAATAAATAAAATTCAAGTTTCTGTTCTCCAATAGGCGCATAAAAACATAAAACTTACAGACTTCAATGCTCATCTAAACCAGAGAAATCCTCTCACAGCTGGGGCAATTATCTCATGGAGTGAGCCACAGCAGGAAGCAGAGCCTGCACTGGTGGATATATTTTGACATAGGTGGAAAAATCAAGACTATTTGAGAGAAGTCTGAGCAGACAAAGACTACTGGCTGGGGAACAGAGTCCACAGACCTCTACTAGTTCAATTCCCCAACACCATCGCCACTACCTGTCTCATTTGCAGCCTAGATTCCTAGTTTTTAAGTGAGAAAAATTCTCCACTATTTTACATATATTGCATTGGTTAACTGAAAAAAGATTTTACTAATACACTAACACTAAAAGGGTTACTAATATTAGGACCTACAGGTTGCAGGGAGATGAGACCCTCAATGTACCAAGTGGCATAAACAGGAGAAAACACAGCTGGATTAGAGAAAAAAAAAAAAAAAAAAAAAAGTGTGTCACAAGGAAGACTGAGAATTTTTGATACATTTCTTATATTCATGACCATTAGTGATTTTATTTTAAAGGAAGTTTTCAAAAGGAAAGCTTACAGCAATTCCATTGTTAGTGGTAGTATCTGTTGCCACGAACATAATGCAAAAAAATGGACCTTCCTTGTAGCAGGATTAAGTAAAAAAGCAGTGCCCCTGCTGAAAGCTTATAGCTTATAACCATTTGGGGCTAGCTTTTGACAGATGTCTTTCTGCACCTTTATAAACCACCTCTCTCTCCTTCTCTACAATTTTTGGTGTCAAGTCCATCAAGAAAATGGGCATTATGGATACGCTCAGTAACAGCACTGGTCCCCCTGGAATCAAGGGGGAGTGTGACCTGACAGCCCTTGGGGTGAGCTGTAAACTGGATTTGAGATCATCTGAGCAGTGAGTGTGCGTTGTCCCTGCAAACACTCTGCCCTGTCATCTGTGAAATGAAGGTTACAACCATCAATGGGGAATGATGTGGCTGCAAATGGGTATTTGAAAAATAAAGTACCTCACATCAAAGTTACAGGGAACTCGATTTCTTTGGAATGCACCTATTGAAAAAATTACCATAAGCAGAAGTGAAAACACTACAAAATGCACATAATTCTGCTTCTGGCCAAAATAAAAATGCATATCCTAGAAACATAGCACAATGGCACAATAGTCTTTTTCTATTTTAGATATTTCAAGGTCCCCTTTTCCATGGCATTAGAGCACATCCCTGTTTACTGGGCATTGCCTTACAAGTTAGGGAATCCATTTTCTGTGTGGGACCAGCGGGGCAGGTGGGTAAATGATTTCCATGAGGTTAGGAGGTCAGTGTATTCTCATTTTTTCTTGGAGAGAAAATATATTGGGGAGAACCACATTATGGGGACCCTGCTCAGGGTAAGCAGTGGGGACTCAATTGCTATGAGGAGAAAAAAAAAAATCAGAAACTTATTACAAATGGGTGCATGGAAGTGCCTCCATCACACATACCCCTAGGGAAACAAGACATGCCCATAAAGCAAGAATATTGAACACATCTCAAAACAAAGTACTTCAAAACCCAACATCTCCATGGTCCCAGAATTTTCCATTTGCTCCTAGGGCCCAAATCATGGATTTTGGTTCCTATAAATAACCTGACCAGCTTCTGCTGGTCTTATAAAGTCAGGGCTGAGTCCACAGTCTCCACTGATGCTGGATTAACCTAACCAATTGCCCTAATCAACAGCCACGTTTCCAGCAAAGAGGCTCATGCTCATGTCCCATATGCCAGGTGGCACAGCCAGGTGTCACTGTACCACAATCAAAGCATTTTTTCCTCTGCAAATAGAAGATGGGGTAGTTGTTTCCCCTGCAAGCACTGCCTTGCTGCAAGGGAGATCTGTGCTTATAAGGAAGCTGTGACATGATGTATGACATTACACCTTGCTCTGTCCGCAGCTCTGCCCATAGGTGCAGAATAACCACAGTGACAACTTGGCCAAGTCAGCCTAGAGCACTAGCTCAGCTCTCAGAGCATCTTAGTGCAAAGCTGCACAAATCTGACAACGCTGCCTCCAGAGACAGTGCGAGACCAGCCTGGGACCCTGCTGCACAGCTTCAACCGTAAGCACCATAGATATCCATGCAGCAGCCGCCAGCTCTCCAGGCTGGTCAGGCATGTCCAGCCTCCACCATGCCTGGATGCTGCCTGCACACATGTTGGAAGGGATTTGGAAAAAGAACAATCCTTCCATAATGACTTTAAATAGGGGGAAAATGTTAATAACCACAGGAAAAGATGGTGAAGCTACGGAGGAACAATTTGAATTAAGAGTAAGGTTTTCTTTAGCTGAGAAATTATAACATGTTGTTTCAAGGGAAAAAGTGCCAAAGGAGAATGAAGAGCCAGGTAAAGACAAGACACTGAGGGATCAGCAGCAAGACTGCTATCATGGGACAAGTGCAAACCAAATGTGAGATTGACTAATAGATAAGGATGAAGCAGCTCTGAAAAGGAAGGAAAATGAGGAACAAGGATAGAGTAGGAGGTATTTTTTAATAGCTTTTTGGATAAAATAGTTTTCAGGCCTTGGATAATACAAAGATGATTGATTTTTTTCCCCTTCTCTGTTCCAATAATGAGCAATTCCCCGCTTTCTTCTTTTCTTAAGGAAAAGTAGAAGAACTTGAGATCTTCTTTTATCTACTAACTGGACAGCTGATCTGAAAGCTATTTTGGTTTCTCCTAAAATACTTGAATACCAGCAACTTGAATTTATCTTTGGGTTTGCAAAAGGGCCACAAAAGCAGCAGACTGCAAAAACATTTCTGATATTCTTTTAATCCTTCTTACTGCTTTTGTAATCTCAAAATTCTTAACAAGTACTAAACATAACTGCTTGAGTCAGACACACTAAGATCTTGCCTTTAGACCAATAGGTTAAAGTATGGTAGGTCCATGACAACTTTTGGTGAATGCCCCAATTGGGAAACCTGAAAGCAAGGCCCAGCTGAGGACACAGGAGTCAAATGGAACCACTACAAAAGTCTTCGTTCGACTTCAGAAGTTTTTTGGCAACTGAGAAGTTATTTCTAGTAACAACGTAGAGCTCTTTGGTGTCTGAGAAGCAGAGCAGTGAATTTTCTATGAATGCTTGGGAAAACTGCTCGTCTAGCTGATATCTATCATACAGTCAAGTATTTTCTTGCCAGCCACATTTATTTAAAAGGCAATAGAGGCAGTACTGGGGGACAGGGAACGAGGCTTATAGCAGAGATACAATCAAGTTTCTAGTGCTGTAAAACTAGGACTGAATAAAAACTCTTTGTTAACTCTGTTAAAGCTTTCCATGAAACCTTCTAATCTATATTTGTAAATCTGCGTGTCTATAGGCAAATGGATCACATTTACATAACTGACACATCAGGCATTTTGCCTTCCTACATGCTACTTTGAAGTTAGTCAGAGGTATCTGTAGCTCTGACTGACTAGCTATCAACTGTCTGTACTGCAGGTTGGATTGATTTTAGCATTTAAAAAGGACATACAAAAAACCCTCACAGAAATCCACAACATTTGCCTGGTTTAGGAATAGAGACATTCTTTCCATAGCCCTACAAGTACCCATGATACTCATTGCATTTGCACATGCCTTTGTGCACCTCTGCTCAACCCTCATTCAGGCGCAAAATGCCCAAAACTGAGTACCACCTATTTTCTGTGGAAAATAAGCTGCAACCATAGAAATTTGACTTAAGACCTAAAAATACATGTTTGAATTATTCAGAAAGAAGGATCAATGTGTGCGCATGGGTGGGCAAAGGAGAAAGAAACATCAGAATAAGTTATCCCTCACAGGACCATCTTTGAACAATTTGATTTCCTGTCTCTCAAGCATATAGCATAGGGAGGTTTGATAATGCACAAGGGTCACAGACAGGGCTTGAGATGGGGGGAAGGTCCTATCTTAAGTTTGAATTAGCTGAATAACATCAAGTCTAAACTTTAAAAAAAAAAATGTATTTTAAGGTTTTAAAAAAAACTTAAAGCCTTTGAAAGCCTGCCATTTTCCAATCCAGGCCCTTACGTCTTACATTTCCTGTGCTATTATAGAAGGAAGGTAGATTAGATATAAATTAAATGCAAGATAACTCACTCACTCTCTCTCTTTGGGACACAGCCATTGAACCATATTTGTAAGGGTTCAGAAGAATCCTTAAAGTTCAAAGCAATTGGGAGGTTATTCATTTCTGTACTTTTCTAAAATGAAACAGTTTAATCTGGAACTGATCTGAAACAGGTGCACAGCCTCAGCTTAACAACAGAAAAAAATGAGAAACTTCATTTTTCTTAAAACTGTAGATTTAAAGAAAATCAGTTTCCATTCATTTCACATCACTTACATTTTACCATGAATATTATTAACTAATACAAGTTTTAGTGCATGAACAGTTAGGGCCATTGACTGATGGCTTCAGCCAGCTGGTTACAAAATAGATATTTCCTTGAAAACAACAACAACAAAAAAACCCACTTAATTAATGACCTAAACAAAAGCCCTTAATGACCTTCAAAGCCTCATGAACAACACATTTCATTATAAGATGACCCAGGCAGGAATGGAAGTTTTCCCTTCCTAGTATTTGCAGTCCCCTATGAGGGATCAAGATCCCTCATAGTCTTTATTTACTGTAGTGTTTACTATAAATATTAGCAAATATCACTCAGCCCTCTAGTACAGGTGCAATCAATTATTATTTAAGACCATGGGATGGATTCATAGCATTGCAGTGTGCATAAATATAAGCACATTAAGCCCATGTAGCTAGATACCTTAAAAAAAAAAAAATTGCCATCCAAAATGTACTATTGTGGGAAGCTATGAAGGAGGACTATCCTTGGAGAAAGGTCTAGTGTTATGAGACCAAGAAGATTATAGAGCAAGAGAATAACAAAACTATACCTTTTCTACAGGGAATCATTAACTACCTTATCCCTTTCAATTAAGGGATACCCTGCACTCATTAACTCATTCAAGACACTACTGCAGAAATAATCATGACCCAAGAAAGAGATGAGAGAGAAAAGCAGAGTATGCAACATCAGTTACAGCTAATATAAGATTGAGCAACACAAAAGGAACCTAGGAAAAGACACAGATGTATCTAACTACATATACGGGCATTTACCGCAGTATGTACCACCTCACAACCTTTCTTTACCCTCGCAAGGACCCCAATCATTTCTATAGCTGGAAAGCCAAGACTGAGGCTGGTAAATTCCCTGTAATCAGATGAAAGGTCGCCAGCACCCTTTTCAGTTATACCTTACACCAAAGCATCTGCCTTAAGCATACTATAGCTTTCAAAGAGAAAGAAATACTTTCTTGACCTATCAACTCCTTTCCTCTTGCACTCAGGCTCACTACCCACACAAGCAGCCATCCCTACTGTGTTTTGCCATTGCTTGTGCCCCCGCCACACTTGTGCTCACTAACCTGCCTTTGCAAAGCTGCCACAATAGTCCAAAAGTAGCACAAGAACCCAAAGACCAAAGGGTATAGTAGCCTCCTTCTGAGAGAGGAGTTGATTAAGTTCGTTAGTGCTTTAATCACAGAGCATCTCTACCAAGTAATATCAGCTGTAAGAGGGATAAACACAGTACGTGCAATTTAGAAATCAGGGCCCTTTTCATGCTTGTGCCTAAGGGACACTTTCAGCTTCTCCTTCATCAGCAGGAGAGTCTGAATGCTTTTCTATAAGCATTCAAATGTATATACCCAGCATGTATGAATCAAGCTGAGTGAGTCAGGCAATCAGCCTGCTAATTGCAGGAAGAGCACTCAGCTGAGCACAAATCTGCTCATCTGAAAGCTCTCACATCATCATCTTAGCACAGCTCCATCTACAAATGTGTGGCATGTGTGCACCTAGGTTCCCAGATCATGCATTTCTCACACCACTCTAATAACTGATTGCACCAATATTAACCCATTATTACTGAAACACCATAGGCAACTGAGTTGTGCCAGAAACCTCTAGATGATAGTTCACATATTTGTATTTTTTACAAAGCCTATTACATTACCAATAGCCCGTGTTATTTACTGGCCCAGAAGGATCTGTATAAAATCTAGCTTGAATGGATTCCATAATGCTTATTTAGGAAAGTACGGTGCACGACTTTTTGTTAGATTAACTTTTTGATGATTAAGAAGACCATTTCCTTGCTCTATACTCCTCTCATTAACTCTGTGAGCACTGATCTTCCTACTCTTAAAGGAATTAGAGTATTAACACAAGCAATACTACACTGTCACTACTTAACTACACTCAGCTACACTACTTAAAGCTCATAGACCACAGCAACACGACCAGCTGGGCATTTCCAGGAGCAAAGCTAGACATGCCTTTAGATCTATGTGAAATACCTTCACAATAACTTACATTATTTGATATTTACTTCTTCCCTTTGTAGAAAAGAAGTGACAGGGAAGGGAAAGGCAGCCTTACAAAGCTGGAGGCTCCTTTAGCCCCTGAGAGATCACTGTGAAAGTCGGTGATCCTGCTCTGTGGAGCACAACACCCCCGCTGCTGAGAGGCACGATGTTACCCACGCAGCAGAGCGCTGTTCACACCTTGGTTAACTCATGCTACTGCCCTCAGTCTTAGATCCAAAGTTCATCTCAAGTGGGCACAGCTCTCTGAGCAGAGCAGCTCTCCCAGTGCACCATGCTGTCACCATCCCAACATTGTACTCCCAATGCCTGAGCAATTCCCATTGTTTATCTGCTTAGATTTTGCCCTCCTGGATCAGTTCAGATGTGTAGCCAAGGCTAACAGTAACCTGCCAGACAGCCCCAGATCAGATGATTTTTTTCAGTGTTGCAGATATGGAATGAGAGTGACTCCAGTGCTCTTGCTTCTCATGGATTAAAAGGAGTAGGGACCTTAAAGAAAGCCTCATGTTTCAGCTCTAAGGACATAATGCATCATCAAAAGAGAAGTTAAATACTGTATGCTTTAGATGCCGAGGTTCATCCCATGGGCTATCTACGGTCTCTTATTTGTTTTCTTTCACTTCTTGTTTCCTGGAAACTTCCCACCTTGACCCCATTCAGAATCACAGCCCTCTTTCTACAGATAGGAAGGTGGCAGGAGACAGGAAGGTGGCTCCTGCCTTGCTGTGTGCTTCACAGAGGTTTTGCAAATGTAGGTTGAGTTTATTGAGCAAATTACTGCATATTTTGCCTTGCTAGATCACCTTCTTCTACTTATGCTACCTGAGTCCAAAGTATTCAAGACCTCCTCCAAATGAATAAGATGATGATTGAGCTCCACCTTAGGCCTGCTCTGTTAGAACGCCTGCTCTGTTACAGTCATAAATACTGGTCTCCTCAAAGCCACCCAAAAGAAGTAGAAAAAAATCAAACAGATTTTTTGAGAGTAATTATATTAATAATATTTCATGGTAATTGATTTCATTTTTTTTTTCCCATGCATCATTACTGTCATCCTTGAGATTCCGTCATCATAAGCAGCAAAGGCAAAGCAGCTTCAGCCGACAGACTTTCCCCTTGGAAGCAGGCTGATCCACACCCCAGATCATCCAAACCCTTCCCTAATTCCCCATGGGTATCATCCACAGGACAAACCAAACACCACATGAGAGCAGTGCTAACAACCAGTTTGAAATTCACTCTCTGAGTTAAAATTCTATAATCTATCAGCACATTCTGTCTGAACCCAGCTGAAAAGTTGTACGTTACTGAGGGTCAGAAAAGTGTTATAAGAGTCAGACAAAATTAAAAGTGAAAATTTACACTTTTTCAGTTCAAAAGTGTCAAAATGTCAAAACTGTAGGTTTTATTGTTTTCATTCAAAATTATCTGAGGGAGAAATTGTTAGGTACATTTAGCGCAGATTTCAGGAATTGCTTTGGATAACCCAAAACATGTTTTGATGAACGGAAATTCTCGCAAAACAATTTCACTTAATCAGAAACCCTTCTCTTTATTATGTAGCTGACCTCTCTCTAAATGGAAGATCCCTGAGCATTTGTGGCAAAAAAAAAAAAAAAATCACAAACAACACCTACATTATTTGCTTTTCTTCAGAAGTGAATACTCATGTCTGGTCTGGTTAATGTATATGATATAATCTGGGATTAAAGCACTATTCAACTGTAAAAAGAATACAAAAAAAAACAAAAAATGGAGCCAAAGAACACTGCTGCTCTGACCTGCTTCAAGCCAGTGGACTTGGAATTAGTTGGATCTGGAATAGTTATTTAGGGCAGGAATAAATTTGTCCTACAAATTAAAAGATTTATAAACAGCTACTGAGCACCAGCTCTTCCATTAAATGCAGTCTTCAAGGGCTCAAAATATCACTGGTTGCAAAGACCAAACGAATGTTCCTCCATAACTTGCAACCTCCAGTCTCTTCCATGGCCGATATCACCCAAACAACTGGGTGACTTTACTCATTTTAAAATGAGCACAGGGCAATTCTGATGTACTTTAAAGAAAGGCAAAAAGTCAAAAGCCATGAAGCAAAACAAAACAAAACAAATCTTTTCCGTATAAGAAAAAAGGTTCAAATGAAGGTAGGCATGAGAATAAGGTGCTCTTACTACAAAGGATACATTTTAAGCTGTTCCTCTTCACCTACAGACCTGAAAACCTCTTACCCATAATATCAGTGCACACTGGACCCTCTTCAGACAGATTATGCTGATTTTATTTTTTACTAGTATAAATGGTCAAGATCAAACGAGTTTGTTTGCTATACACCTATGAACACTGTCTTGTAAACAGTAGCAAAAATACAATCAATGGAAGCTAAAACAGAGCTAAATCAATGCTGAAGTTGCATAACAGACTGCTTAGGTATTAGGAAATACAGAAGTTAATGAGGTACTAACAAACGGGTCTCAGCCCACCCTGTGCAGGCATTTTACATTTATTTTTTGAGAGAATCTATCTGTTTTTTTCTTGAAGAAGTGATAAATGTCGTTTATCTCAAATAAATGAATATATATGACTAGAAGTGAGACTGATTTCACAGTGGTTTTTTTTTTTTTTTTTGGTTTGATTTCATTCGTTTTATTTTGCAGCTTGCATCCATAAAGAAAGACAAAACTATGGCTTGCATAGGCAGCTGATAATTGGGCAGAGCATGAATAGAAACTTAAGAATTTTTAAGAAACTTAAAGATTTTGCCTCAGGCACTGGTAGACACCCAGCCAATACAAAAAGTCTCTCTACAGAGGGAGTATTCCTTCTATCTTGCAATGGAACCAGAGCAAATAAGGAAAAGCTAGGTCAGTCACACCACTACCACAGTTCCCTCTCCTGGGCCTCCCTGAGCTGAGGACAAGGGCATGACTGCAAGGGCAGTCTGCTTCTCAGAGGCTTCTAGAGTCATGAAGTGAGTGAAAACAGTTACGATACTCATGTGAATTCCTCTTCCCTCGATACAGCCAAAACTCCCCACCCTTGCAAAGGTCTTGAAAACAGTCCCACAAAGTTTAAGCTCAAGTCTCAATTGAGGGAAAGTTCTACTGAGGCCAAAGCCTCTTTGAAGGTAATTGGTTGCAATGGTCTTGAAGTACTCTTAAAATCAAATTTAATGTGAGTAATAAAAGTATTTTATTTAACACAGAAAATGATTTATGTTACTTTTCAGATGAGATTATGCTTTTTTCAAAAAACAACTGATATTAAGACTCAGTTATATCTGTACTATTCTTTCACTTTTTGTGATAGTTCACAGCTATCATCTCTCAAGATGTTACTCTCATGAGTAACTGTAGTGAGATTTAAGAACACAAACATTTGGACTAACCTGGTAAAACAGACTATAAATTTAGAAAATAGCATTTTTCTGAAACATTTTTTTCCCATCTATATTTCCACCCCTCTTACACTGTTGGCATTGGGTAAGAGATGCACCATGATAAGCTGAACCAAGAAATGTTTTGCCTTTAATCTGACAGAGAGCTGAGGAGAAAGAGAAAGGGAATGTCATCTCAATAAGATGCTAAATCATTCAGACAATGCACAGATAAAATTGGAAAACATTGTGTTCATAGAAAAGTGGCTGCAGTTACTACAGATGTTTTCAGTTTTTGTCAATAACATTTGCGAAACAGAAAATTTCTCTAGCGGCCTTTAACACTCCAATAAGTCTAAGAAGCAGACCAACAGCTCTGAAAATCATGTAAGAAAATCACTAACAAAGTCAAAGGTCTTAATCCCACAGACGCAGTAATGCTTCTTGTCAACAATATTTTCCTCAATTGTAGAAAACATAAGGACAGGGCAGCAAAACCTTTGGTGATCCTTTGGAGTGCAGGAACCAGGCTCCTTCTGGGTGGAATTAGCCTGGGCAACGCCTGCAGGGCCTCCTCATGCCTGCTGCCTGCCACCATGCTAGGACTAGTCAAAAGGGAGATTCGTCTGAAGCGTGGCTAACGGAGACACCGGGCTCCCGAGCAAAAACAGAGGTTTTGCTACCCTGTCATTAAATACTTTCATATAATGCTATGCTTATTAAATAAAAAGGATAACATAAAATTAATTTATCCAAAAAACCCACAGTTTTAAAACCTATGTGCAGTCTGAGTGCTGCAACCAGTTCGCCACTTTCCCAACGATTTCCATTTTTTATCCATTACTTATGTACTAAGGGAAGTATTGTGCTCAGTGGAGAAATTCAACCTTTGCTCTTGGTTTCTTTCATTTTCAGTAAGTTTTTATATTAAATCTTTTTCTCGTTAATTTTCATTGAGGCTATTCACACCTCCTTTAGACTGAACTTTGCTATTTTTTCCCCATTCTTTCTGACATGCAATTCTGTATTTTCTGTGAGTTTGATGCAGAATACACAGTATCATTTAAACTTGAAGTTGAGGATGCAAATAACTTATATTGTACAAATCTCTAGAGCAGATGGGTGATTATGTACTGTGTGTAAGTTGATATTGGTTTGAACATGATGTAAACATGAGGATCTGAAACAAAATCTCTGCCAAAATCTGCATTCGGTTGCCATAATTATTCACACAAGTGCCAAATACTGCCATCAATCTCCTTAACAATATAAATGGTATCTTTTACTGTTCATGAATAAAGACTTTGTGTAATATATGTGCATATGCATGCAAAATACTAATAATACTTTGAACATATGCTTTAATGCTTTAATCTTTATTGTTGGTTTTCTTTCCCTGAACCATGGCAAATGTTTGTATGCCCCAAGATTGACCACTTTGCATGAGCCTGCATTAACATGCTCAGGAAAATGAATAGGATCAAAGAATTCACCAAAGTACTGCAGATTTGGGGGGATTACTGGGAAGTGAAACTGTACTACAAGCAGGAATGCAATGCCTGGATATGCCTACTTGCCTGAAGTGCTTTGGGAAGGGCCAGTCCATGTATGAATCTTTTCATCAGTCCTGATCTGGGCTTAGAAGTAACTCTCTCTTACTTTTTAGGAAAAATAAAATAAAATAAAATAAAATAAAATAAAATAAAATAAAAGTTAATAAGGCAGCATTCTTAGCATTATCCATTGAGATAATGGCAAATTTTGCTTTCTGCTTGGGCTGATACCAGCACCAGCCTGGCTCCCACTGTTAACACCAAGCTGGGTTGACCAAAGCAATTCCTACCTGGCAACCAACAGCACCATCTCACAGAATCACAGCATCGCGGAGTGGTTGAGGTTGGAAGGGGGCTCTAGAGATCATCTAGTCCAACCCCCCTGCTCCAGCAAGGTCACCTAGAGCACATGGCACAGGGTAGTGTCCAGGAGGGTTTGGAAGATCTCCAGAGAAGGAGACTCCACAACCTCTCTGGGCAGCCTGTTCCAGGGCTCTGTCACCCTCACAGTAAGGAAGTTCTTTCTCATATGGAGATGGAACTTCCTGTGTTTTAATTTATCCCCATAAATTTATATTCATCTTATACTCATCTTCACTTGTATGAAGTCAAGGTTAGACAGTGCCAGACAAAAAATCTTATCTATTTATTTTCCATTACAGACGATTAAAGGCCTGCCAGTCTGCTTGGGCCTCTGAGGGAGTAACACAGCACCTGTTGGACAGGCAGCTGCTGATATTGCTCTCCTCTCCAAGGACCTAGGAAGTCTGTCTCAACATAAGTTTTCCCAACATTTTGCCCACATTGCTGCTGTTATCTACTACTGATCTAGAGAAGGAAATTCTTCTTCTGCTTAGTGACTCACCATGGGATAATGAAGAATAAATATCCCCTCCAACTGCCTCTGAAGGAGAGATGGGATTGTGGGAAGATGGAAAAATCTTTGCAGGTTAGGGGAAACCATGCTTGCACACAGGCAAGGAGGTGGTCCTTGTGGTTGCCACATCAGCCTAAAGACTGCTTCTTAGGAGATCCTTATTCTGTCAGAGACTTTCACTGAAATTTTGATTTGGAGTTCAGCCATGGCTTGATTTGCTCTCTCTTACTTTAGAATTGCCATATTTCACTCAGGCCTTTTGTGCACTGAAACAACTATAGGCTGTGATACCCAGTGATGGATATTTCCCAAGGTTCCAGTTTTCCATTGTTCAAATATCAGGATCTCAGTCCAGATGGATCATCCACTGAATATCAGGAAAAGAGTTTAACATAAAGAAAGCAGAGAAAATAACAAGATGATAAATAACAAGAGAAAAAAACAAGATGTCAAAACCAAAATGCTTTTTTTTTTTCCAAAAACAAACCACATCAAACCAGCCTAATCCCCTCCTATGATGGAATAACAAGCCTTGTCATTAGGAAGCAGCTGAGCTAAAGAACAGCTTAGCTAAGCAATGGCTAGGTTATATATAGCTTTAGTAAGGCTTTATTGTCTTATATGACTTATTTTTAAATCGAGTACAGGAATATGCACTGTAAGATTAATGTGAGACTAGAAACTGTATTCATAGTTTTTAATGGTCCAGTGTTAACCAGAAATTGGGCTTCTCAGAAGGGAGCTGTGGATCCGGCCAGTTAATCCCAGCACTTCCTAACTGCTGGAGCTATCAACTGATGTGTCCTGCAGGGGAGCCTGGTGCAGTACGGTCCGTTTTCACCCACTCCTGCTTGTCCCCCACAGGGCATAGACTTCAGCAGAACGTAGTATCAACCCAAAAAAGCCTAACGTTGTCATCAATACTACCTGTTTCTGTGTCTTCTAAGGACAGTTGATAGATGAGATAAAAATGAAATTCTGGGGGAAGAAAAGACAGGACAAACACTGGAACAATCAGCTTAACACACAAGAGACAATAGGAAGACTTACAGGGTTTAAAGTCAAGCCAAAGAATAAGCTAGTATTCAGTTTCCTGGAATAGCTATATCTGAAAGCTGCCAAACTCTGAATTCCTAGCCTTTGAAAGAGACCTAAAGGCATCTTGGCAGAAGTGAGGTGCATTTTAAGGAGGGATTTGGTAGAGGGAGGGTTTCTACTGAGAATGTTCAAGACTTAAAACCTGGCACCCTCTGGGCAGCTTCCAGGGTTTAAATCTCCTACGAATCCCCAATGTCTCACAGAAAGCGGCAAGAGGCAGAAAAAACTTAAAGCCTGCAGAAGCCTGTGGCTTTCCTTTGCTGAAAGAACCAGTCATGATCACAATGCAGATATAACTGTGAGTATGTTCCAACCGTATCATTTAAGAATATAGAGGCAACAGATTCACTGATTTTTCCTCCTTCCCTGTGCCTCCCAAGGGGGAATAACTGCAAACAGATAGAGAGATGAATGAAATTTGGAGAACTGTTAGCATTTGTTCTCAGACTCACTCACATATATTGTTTATTCATGGAACAAGAAAGCAGAACATAAGCCTATTCCAATAATTTTAAAACATAAATGTAAAAAACAAATTAACATGCATTGAATATTTTCCAAAGTCTGTTCTTCTGCGCTAAAGGATGTTGTCAATAATCAGAGATAGTTCTTTCCCCAGTCATAGCACAAACTCATCTTTGAAGGTGCTTTATCCATCCCCAGGTCAGCCACCTAAGAAATGGGTATATTGAGCCACCTGTAGTAGCGCTTCTTGCACAACTCTAAGGAAGCAAATACAGATAAACAGCAATATGAGATCTTCTCAAATACCTGAAGTCCATCTAAAGGCACATCTTGTAAACTGACCACCTGAACAGAGATCTGTGAAGGGCAATGACAGGACGAAAGTTATTTGGCAGGAGTTTACTCCTAACTTTGAAATAACCCATTCAAGTTCACCTATTCCAAAGCTAGCCGTTTTCTATACGCTCCTCCTGACGAGGCTTTTAGAAAGCACATCATCTGCAAGTCTGAAGTCCTGCATCATCACAGGTCTAAAGATATCAAAGCAGCAACGTGGATCTGCCCTGATCTGCCCTGTGGATCTTGTCTGAGCACAATTAGTGCTGCAGACCTTTGAGGTGCTGGAGCAGAAAAGCAGAGTCTTGTGCAATGCTGGAAAGGCTGGGACCAGGCAGTATTACACAGTGGTGCATGGCTCCTGCTCGGCTGTGACTTGAGCTGGTAGCATGGCAGATGGTTGAACAGATTTGTTTGTTCCCTGTATGTGTGTTGTCTGCTGTGCTCTGGTAAAGGCTGTGTCTGGGCAGCAGGCAGGAGGCCGTCTGTGAGCCTTGTGCTGGCTTTGGGATTCTCCAAAAGACAGGGGAGAACACCACCTTCCCAAAGGCGCTCAGTGCCTCAGGAAACAGCTTCTGGAGCCAGGAAAGGAGGAAGAAAGAGGTCTCTGCAAGGTGAGGAGCAAACCTGTAGAGTGGAGAGGGGGGACTCTGCCATGGTGATTTCACAGCCATTTCAATTAGAACCATGGAGCAATCTTATCTGGAAGGCACCGCTGGAGATCATCCAATCCCACCACCTGCTCAAAGTAGCATCAGCTACTTAGAAACTGGGTCAGGTTACTCAGGGCCTTGTCCAGACAGGTTTTTAATGTTTCTCTCCTTGGAGACATTGACCTCTCTGTGAACATGATTTTCTTTATATCTAATGTGGATTTCCCTTGCTACTGCTTGTGTCTTTTGCCTCAGATGATGTTGCTATTCATCTCTGGCTCTATCATCTTTCTCACCTGGCTCACTAACTAGCTGAAGACAGCCATTATATCACCCCCTTGGCCTTCTCTTCTCCAAGCTGAACAACACCATCCTCAGAAAGCAAGTGGAGAGACTCCCTGCACTGACACAGTGCTGTATGCATGTGCCCCTCAGTCAGGACTGGAATTAAAGTCTCAGTAAGAGACTTTTCCCTAGAGCCGTAGGGTATATATCGCATTGGGCTGGCAGGAGCCAAGGCTAATGTCCAGCATGAAATCTAGAAAGTAGCAACTCTAAATTGAAAATCTCCCATATTTTGTATAGAAGAACTGGAATACAGATCCAGTTGTATTGCAGCTGTCTCGGCATTGCTGGTGGCTTCTTCCAGGAGGTCACTTCCAACTGCTTATGTGACCAAGAGTGCATTTCCCTTCAAAGCTCATGGGGGAGAGAAAGTGCTGCAAATCAAACAAAGCCTGGCACTGGCAAGAACAATAAAGCCTTTGCCAGCTCCACAGGGACATTTCATTTCAGCAGTTTCACATGAGGGACTCTGGTGGGCTCTCCATACTCCAAAGGGCATTATCACAGAAATCACCCATCAGGTTTGAAAACAACTTTCAGAATAATCAGAGAAACACTTTCAGCCTTTCTAAATATTTAACTGCAAGGGAAGCAAACATCATGTTTTTCTAATGTAAATAATTAATTTGGGAGAGGGGACTATCACCACAGTGTTTCCAGGGGAATTCTCGCTGGATGACTCTTGTTAACATTGTCGATTTGGTGAAGATGAAATATTATTGTTATTATTATTACTAAGATACTACAGTAATAATAATTTTAAATATGAGGTTCAAACTAATAAATTCCATAACCTATGGCATTAATAGTTTGATCCAAATCTACAGAAGCTAATTGAAGGATTTCTAACAGCATCTTATTCAATAAAATATCTTTGAAAATGTCAAAGAAATCACTATGTAAGCCTATTATTTCCTGAAAAAAAAAAAGAAAAAGAGAATTGCAAGTCCATATGTAACATATTCCACTATCAAATATTGAAATAGAGTATCTGCGAGTTTCAGGGCAATTTACATGATAGGATGAAGCTGCTGTATATGTGAGTGGAGTGCCACATTGAAGATAATATTGGAGACGAGTATGGATTAGACTTCATTTTATTCATTTTTCCTCTTATACCTGCATACAAACATCAACAAGTAAAGGACACTTAACTGCAAGACAAAATGTTTTTAAATGAAGTAATGTGAATTCTTTTTTTTTTCACATTTCTCAGTGACTTCACTTAAGCCATATTTTTCTGTTTTACTGAGTTTCCTCTCAGCACACATTTCTACCACCCTTAGTCCACAGACAGTCTAGGTAAGCCTCTGCAACCTCAGAGGCTCTCTCATGTGCTCTTTTATAAAGATACTGCCTGCCTGTGCTTAACTGTTTCACCAGTTCATAAGCAGTTGAAAAACATGGAATATGAGCCAGGCTCATCCCAGGTTCTGAATGGAAAGGCTGATTGCCTTGGTGAGTCAAGTGAGTGCAAGGCACCAGCAAAGAGCCAGGGAGGAGACACCAGGTCAGAAAGCAACGCAAACAGTTCCTGCCACTCAGCATATGTGCAGCCTGCCATGCTGCAGCCACTCACTGCTGGCTTCACATGTGCATCAAGAGGCATTGGGAAAAAAAGAGGAAAACCGATTCCTCATCTCATTCTAACTATGAGGGGTTGCCCAAAGGAAAAGCTGTTTTTACCTACTGAAGTAGCCATATATTTTGTGCACAGCTTTTCTCTCTATAGTGTGTTTTTTCACCTTGCCTTAAATACTAGCACATTTCCTTTGAGCTCTTTGAGCAGAACCTGAGTGGCTGTGCGCAGCTTTGAACCCACATGCGGGGACATTTCTAGGCTGAGGACCTTTAAAAAGAAACCCTTGTTTCAAAACCCTCTGCCAACAAAACCCCAAATCTCTACAGAAGAGAGCCCACCGTAGCAAGACTGCTCCTGTCTTGCTTCTCTTACCACAGCAAAACCCGATGCATAATGAGTGTGTGCACTTGGGCCCCATCTGCATGGAAATGATGGCAACCATGACAGAAGGGGAGCCTCAAGGGTGTTCTGCAGTCACTCGTGCTGGGCTTGCACTGGGTGCACAGCTCATGTCCGTGTGGGTCTCCCTCATGCTGGATCCTCTCCTGGGAGAGACCAAGATGGACTGGCATTCATACTAAGGTCACCTGTCAGGTCTCAGATGCAATGATTTTGGAGTCCAAACACAGTAGACTCTGTCATCTTGTCACCGTTACTATGGCAACCTTCAGTCCCTACAAACACCAGTGATAATTTTGTATTTAGTAGTGATGTCCCCAGCTGCTTGCTTACTGATGGTAATATTAGTTATATTTATTTATATATTTAAGAAGTAATGGATATTTTAAAATAAATAGGTCAAATAAAAGCTATTCTAGGGCTGGTATTAAGAAAGCAAGATGTCTCTGTGCAAAGTAGAAATGACAGAGCTGGCATCCGGCTCACTTTTTTCCTTAGGCTCTTGTCTGGCATTATATATGTGCTTGATTTTATTTACTGCAGTACTACTGTACCTCGCCAGACTGCTCACGTGAGTTTAGAGTGCAGGCAAGATATTTGCTAAAGTGTGGGGCCAGATTCCCAGCAAAAGATTGTGTGGAAATGGTGAAGGATTCTTACAACTCCTGTAAAGCAAAGGCAGAGTTAGGCCATGCACATACAGCAAAAATCAGGAGCCTCCCCGCCAAAATTCTCATCACTGTTTACTCTGCACCATTTCTGCAGTAATAACATTTGGCTGCCCTGGTTAATGTTTTCTAGAGGACGCTTTGCTTTCATAATGCTATTTAACAGTATAAATAAGAGGGAGCTGCTGGGTAGTCAGGGTGAAGACTGCAGTATCCTTGGAAGCTGTTGTAAGTAGTGATTTTTTTGTTTCCTATAGAGACTTGAAAAGTGTATCCTTTTGTTGCATGCAATTGATTTCATGTCTTTTCCAGAGCTGTATCTTAAACTGATATCTGTCTTAGCAGTTGTCCCAGGAATAAACAGTTTTGTTTGGCCACCTGGGTAAAAGAACATCACCACCACAACTTAGGCATGGAGTTGCCTGTATGTTGGGTGACTGTCAGGAAAAGTAAAAATCTAGTGGCCAGAGTGAGGTGTCTAGTTGCCCAGAAGAGAAACAAGGTGATATCTGATGCCAACAAACCCCACATACCTAAAAATAAGTCATTCTTGGATGTACCTCCTGGTCATCTCTGCTAGAGAAGATCAGTTGTGCTCCAGCTCAGACCCAGATGATGGTCACTTAAGGCTTTTTTCAATGGGTATAATTTTAAATAATCCACTCATTTTTATAATCAAGGCCTACTGGAAATATATTTGCTTAGGGAATGGGATATGTGAGATCCATTTCTCTTTTAAATAAGACACCCTCTCATTGCTCTAACCACCAGATTACTGGACAACTAAGAGGAAGGAGAGACGTTATCTTGCACAACCTCAGGGAGATCACAATGAATGTGATGCCAGCATGAAATGTTCACAGAGATAGGACAGTGGTCAGAGCTACACTGGAAAGCAGAAACCTGCAGCTCTGCTTTGCCTTTGGAGCTGCTTCTGCTTTACATGGTCTCAACCAACTGCTCTAACCACTGCACTGGCACCGGGGGAGGGTGCACTGCCAGATGAGCACTTCTCACACCAAGCTGTCTTGCAGAAGACACGTGATACTGGCAGCAGCTCTGCTTTTAGCCCTGATTCCTAAGGATACAGTCATGCAATCATGCCATCCATGTGGCTTGTCAGTGTTTGTCTGTCACACACCCTCGTCCTTTCTACCACGATGTTTTGGATTTATTGACTCCATTCAAGCAAATTTTGCTAAAGGTTCACTATTTCAAAGAATCCCACGTGCCTAAGAGTTTCACATGATTTGAGAAAAAAGCTTCCTCCATGCATGGAAATACATGTCACCCAGATAGACATATACACACTTCTACAGGACCCTATAACCTTGGCTTTCATATTTCTGCTGCTCAAGGAATTACTTTTAATGAAACAGTCATAGCTGTCAGGATCTTTATTGAACTCAGGGCCCGTGGCTTGTGCTTACCATCTTCTCAGGGGACTCAGGCACATCAAAACTCCGACTCACGGGAGAAGTAAAGAAATAAATATCTAGCTAATTAGACTGGAAAAGCCCCTGAGTATGTCCAGGCACATAAAATGAATCACCTGGATTGCTTTAAGGCCAGTAAGGAAAACATGTGTGCAATTATTTATTTATCTATCTATTTATTTATTTATTTTTGGTGTTCCAAAAAGTTCTAGCTTGCAGTATTGCTTTCTCAAACACAGACGTAGCAATTCAACCCTGTTATTTTTTTGTTTGTTCGTTTGTTTGTTTGTTTTTTGCTTTGGTATGGCCACGAGTATCTATGACTACCAAGCAAACACTGCTGGTAGCAGTGGGGCATGTCTTGATCTTTCAGTGTGCTCGGAGAGCGCAGCGTTCAGGATATGAAAACCTCTTCAGCTTTCCTCGTTTGGACACAATCGAGAGGGAAGCAGCACCCTCTGGTGAGCGCGTGTACAGACTTGCACATAGCCTCACTCTTTCATGCCTGCATATGGTTTTGAGCAGAGCAATTTCCATGTTGTCTAATGTGAGTTAAAGGTAAGGATCCCTTAAGGCAATATGGAATAAATATTCACCTCCAAACGCTTCAATATTACATCCAAATCTGCAGGCTGAAAACTGCCTTCAGAAGTGTCATTCCAAATGATAAGGATAAAAGCCAAGCCTAAATTTTACAACTTAGCTATATCCGCAAAAAAGCTAATTCTGTCAGACAAAAAATTTAGTCCAGACCCATATCTGTTCATCTGCTGGAATTATTTTAAGGTAACTCCAGCTAATCCAAATTCTCTCTTTCTGGGATATACTGTCATAAGAAAGTACTGTCATTCTGTGCTGTATGGTAGGAAGATGTGGTACATTCAGCGAATGTTATCACCAGATCCATTGCATATAAATTGCTTTAAGCCTAACTATCCTCCAAGTTTTGGCATGTTCTTTTATTGTCTGGTTTGACTGAAAGCTCTTCATGAAAGGGCTCCCTTCTTGAATACCAGAAACATGTTGTCTTGTGTAATTTAGACAAAGAGAGCAAATGAGGCAGAGAGCTGGACTGGCTTCCTTCCAGGCTACTCAGCATGATGTCAGTGTAGAATTAAAATGCAAGGGCACTTTGCTTCTACTCCTGTGCTTATGGGTAATCGGACATATTGACTATTAGAAAATGTTCTTATTGAGGTGGTATGAGTAAAGGTCTTAAGATAGGAAACTATCTTCAAAATTAGTCTCTTCAGACAAGGAATTGCTTAAGCACTTTTTAGCATTGCTCTCTGCTATTTGCTTTTTAATAAATTGTTAACTAATGTGTCTGGTGGGAAAATCCCTCAGTCATGAAGACCAGAGGAGAATCTGTATCTGGTGCTGCATGCTGAAGTGGTCTCTGCTGTTAACTTAACACTGTCTGATCTTTTGTTAGCCTAACAGTGACAGGAGTATCAAGTAAAACAGTAAATATCAAGTATAAAGCAACAGCTTCTAGTCTTACCCTGAAAGTTTCAAGGATACAAATTCTATTATTATAAACTTTATGTTCCAAGCAGAAGTCTAAAAGAGTGACCCACCTGCATCTTCAAGGCTTAAGATCTCTAGGACAACAAAAACAGATCTCTAGAAACTGCAGCTGCTGAGTCTTTCATAATCTCAGGATTTTTAAATCAACTATTATCAAGAATTTTGTGAGAGTTGACTCATGAGTTTTGATTAGTGATTGGACAGTACTGAGTAACAGATGGATGATTCAGATTCAGATTGTATTTAATTATCTGTGAATTCAGAGCTATGCTAAAAAGAAATTAATTCTGTGAAAGCACATAAATCAACCACAAAATGCAAACATGTCATAATTACATAGAGCAAAAATACAAAGATAATAAAAAAACTCCAGAAAAACTATATCCAATATTTCAGCTTTTACTGCAAAAACATGCCTTATTCATCAGTTAAAATTTTGAATCCAGGTCAGTTAAATTTCATGTCTACTCTGCATTCCAAATAAATAGAAATTGGCAGTTCTACGTGTAATCGAAAATTCCTTCTATGTGCTGTGTTTTGTTATAAGCATTAAATGTGATGAGATAGGGAACAGATGGTGACTTCTGTTTAAAATGAAATATTTCTTTCTTCAGTGTTCAAGTTATTCTTGATAAATTAGGACTAGAGCTGAGTAAACAGTTCACAGTGAACAATTCATCCAAAGACAGCTTCTGAATCGGCCTGCTGGATACGTGGAAATAGATTAAGCTTAGCTCCGATGATTTTGTTTGGGAGCGGAGCTGATTTCTTTACAAAGTCTGACTAATACATTGGCTCTCTGATAGGTGGTTTTAGATATTCAGAACTGGAGGTCTTATGTTGAGCCACAAGTGGCTAGATATATTGAGAAATATAAATTCAATGTCAGAATCAGAGGAGGACACAAAATTATAATTTGAAACTACTGTATACAGGGACTGAAAATGTAGTTACCAAGAATACTTACAGTTTTTCCACTTGTCAGAAATGGGGCAGCCAAAATGTGAGTAGGCCTGCCTTTTAGAACTACTTAGGTCAGTTACGTGAATGTTTCCTATTTTTGTTGTTCTTATGCAGGTCCAGTTGTAACTGGATATTCAAATTACTAATACAACTTTCTCCCTCTGCTGTTGTGGAAAAGCAAGACCAGGATCATAGTTCTTCCTCATGGCAATCTTTCAAGTTGAATAGTGCCAGAACAGGAAGATATTGATTCAATATACCCCTTCTTGTACAATTTTTAGCAAATATGAATTGTTATCTCCCAAAGCACTTTACAAATCTCTCACCATTTGTATGACCCAGAAGCAAGGCCCACCGGGACATTCATCTCCACATTACATTTCCAAACTCTCTGCACAAAAGCTTATACACTGTCTGCTCTGCAAACGAATGCAGATACCGCAGCTGAGATCAATAGGGTAGGATAAGAGCATTGACCTTTGACCGGTAGAGCATCTGATTAAAATAAGACCTTGTTTTTGTTATTGACATCAACTGCTTTTGCAGCATTCAAAATGAACCTGTTCCAGTGGTTTGATTTGTCTACTAAGGAACAACACGCTAAAGGTTCTTAGTGTTACATCATTTGATTTTAAAAATAAAGAGTACCTGTCCTTAGAGAGATAAGGCTTTGTATTTGGTCTGCTACTAAAAAGAAACCAAACCTCTTTTGAAATGAGTGCCTTGTCAGTCTGACCAAAAGTTTATTTAAGCACTTGTCATAAATTCAGTTTGGATCTATCTAGTGATTGCTGCCCCCCTACATGAATTTAGTCTCTCTTTCACTCCTCTCAGAGTGCTCAAACTCTCTTCTATGATGGTCTTTGAGGGAATTATCTTAGATCATTAATGTCAAAAGCATAGTGGTATAGCAGCTCTCCAGTGGTTAAGCAATCTAACAAGTGGTCTGTTTTCTGATGGGATGTCCTCTCTGTTCTCTGGCCTGCTGAGGGTGCTGTGTATTCAGCTATTCTACACCGTATTTTACTCCCAAGTGGATGTTTAGTGTGAAGCTTGCAGAGACAGCTGGACTTGCTAGCAGGCCTGGAGAAATACAAAACCCCCTGGCAGGAGCTGTGGAATGCAGAAATGGAGGACAACTAAAAGTTTCACAAAATCTCTTAGTGGGAATGCCGGAGTACATATTGTAACTTGATTTCCTTATCTTGGTAATAGATTCTCCCTTTTTTTTCCAGAGCATTGTAATACAAGAAGATGAAAATCATACTTTACATGTGTTTGCTACTGGTTGATCTTCATGCTGTGGCTCATGGTCAGCTCACTTCCGAGCACAATAAGCACGATCCAAACAAATACGAGCACCAAACAGATCATGCAGGTGAAGTGATGAGTTGCCTCAAACTAGTACCAAACAATGCTGACTTTGCATTTCAGTTTTTTAAAGAGATTAGCCTGGAGACACCTAATAAGAACATTTTCTTCTCTCCTGTAAGCATCTCCACTGTCTTTGCAATGCTGGCCTTTGTTGCCAAATCAGCCACTCAGACTCAGATCCTGGAAGGACTCACCTTTAACCTTACAGAGATGCATGAGAAGGAAATACACGAAGGCTTCCACCATCTCATCCATATGCTGAGCCATCCTGAGAGTGAGGTCTATCTTGACATGGGCAATACCATATTTCTATCCGAGAAGTTGAAACCATTAAAAAAGTTTTTAGATGATGCCAAAGCTCTGTATGAAATGGATGCCTTGACTGTTGACTTCAACAATCCTGCAGAGGCTGAGAAGCAAATCAATAATTATGTAGAGAGGAAAACACATGGGAAAATTACCAGTTTGGTCGAAGATATAGATCCACAGACTGTAATGCTTCTGGCAAGCTTCGTTTTCTTTAAAGGTAATTCAAGTCATCCAGTGTTCTCGTTCACATTATTCATCCTTGGAAGTTACTCTGGGGAGAATATCAGATGTTCTTTGTTGGAGTAGAGGCACAAGGCCCAGCTTTCCACCCTTGGCATGCCAGAGCAGCAATTCACCATGGGGCAGAAGAGCAGGCAGGGACCCTCTCAGCCCCAGGAGGCAGCCAGGGCAGAGCTGCTTGGAGAGGCACCCTCCCATGCAGCCTCAGCTTGCTTTTTAGAATTTAGCCATAAGCCTGGTTGCTCCACATTATTTTAATTTTCAGTGCAGACACTGGGATGAATCCATGACCTAATCCTTTTAATGCTCCTCTTTAAAAGAGTGCTTGATTGCATAGTCTAACTTACTATATCCAACATACTCCTTTTTTCCTATTGAAGTCCTTGAAGTGTATACACACTACCATATCTACGCATGGAAGATGCTAATGATGGGCATGGAAGTGGATTTTAAGGGAAAAAGTGGAAGCACTGAATTTTTGATGTGGATTAGGTGTGATGTTAACACTAACATAATAAAACTGACATATGAGATTACAGGTTAATTTTATCCTCAGATTGAGGTTTACCATTAAAATCAATAGAAATCAAGTTATATGAGTGTACAATTAATGTCAAGCAAGTCTATAAATGACATAAGGACAGGCCACTTAGTTCATCTTAGTAATGGTAAGAAGTACAGATAAAATGCCTAGATTTTTCACTACTGAAATCTGAAAAATAAAGTCAAATTGGAACCTAACACATTTTTTGATCAGGTAAGACTCTTACTGTGACACACTTACTTTTAGTAAAGTAAGTAAGTTTGAAAATTTTGAATTTAACAAATGATAGTTAAATAAGTAACAAAAATAGACAAATGTTACTTATATAAAATTACATTTATAATGAGATGGGACATGGGGTGTTCAGTGCATTCTTCTGTCCACCAGGCAAGTGGGAAAAGCCTTTTGAGCTCACTGGAGAAAGAGAGTTCTTTGTGGATGAAGAAACAACTGTGAAAGTCCCTATGATGCACCTAACAGACATATATGACTTCTATTTTGATGCAAAGATTCCTTGCACCATAGTACGGCTTCATTACAATGGGAGTGCTACAGTATTTCTAGCTCTGCCAGAAAAGGGAAAAATGAAGCATCTAGAGCAAGCCCTGGTCAAGGAAACTGTCCATGAATGGTCAAAAAAGCTCTCCAAAAGGTAACCTTCCAACTGCTGCAGTGGCATCTAGACATATAGTCTCTCTCTCTCTCTCTCTCTTTTTTTTTTTTTTTTTTCCTTCTGGAATGCAAACACTGCTCACTCAGCTGGATTCTGGGAACAGACTGGATTATTTTTGGCTTGTGCACCCTAGCTGTAAAAATCTTGCGACTGGCTGGTATTTGACTATTCTGCAAAGTTTGGAGTGACTTTTTGCTCCTTATGCCAGAGCAGAGACCTTCTTATGGGCTCTGGGGACCACAGAGTAGCAAAGCTGTATTGGGCTTTCTAAAATAGTCCATTGAATGAGTAGGAAGGTGGTAATTTTAAACTAAATCTCCAGTACTGAGGTTTCAGCTGTGTTTTACCTCACATTTGTCACTGACACATCATTAGTCAGACATATGCCTAAAACCTAAAAAAACGTAACTTAAACAGTTTGTAGTATTGCACACATATGTAATATGTCCTAACCAAATATCTTCATTTCAAGGTCAGCAGTACACAGTGGTTACTGGGATAGGCTAGTGATTAATTGTGGATTTCCAGATTTTCTGACACTTTCTTTTTGAAACTATAAAGGTCTAATGAAGTTCTGATCAGTCTAACCATTGACACCAACATCAACTAACACATTATATGATCTGACTTGTCTGGGAGGAAGGAGATCTTAGCAGCAGTAGAAAAATAATGTGAAGTCAATATATGCCTAATTTACCAAGCTTTTCCTTGATTCACAGTAATAAATCTGTTTGGTTCATGTCCGTGATTCTTGATGCATCATTACAGAAATGCTGCTACAGATAATAAAGGCATACTGTGGAGCAAATTAGATAGGAACTAAAAGTGCGATACCTCAAATATGAAAAGTAAGAACATGCAATTCTCAGCTGCAAAATCAGGAAAATCTTAATCTAAATTAATCTTTGGTGCAAGTTCAGTTAAGAGCAACACAGAAATAAGAATTCTATGTGAGAGACTGTGAGAACCAAATAGCAATTTCAATTCTAGTGTTATGGTGATGGCAGTGTTAGTAAACTTAGTCCAATTATCTTCTAATGCACGGGGCAGCATTGCATGAAGGCTACAGCAGCAGATTTGGATCCTGTCCACTCCTGCTGTTTAGCCCAAATTATTTCACAGAGAGACAACAGAAGACATGAGTTACCTAACAGCAGGGGACTATTAGACTTCTAGGATCCCCAGACAGTGCATGAAGAGAAATGCAAACAGAAAGCGTACTAAGAAAGAACAGCCTGTGGATAGACGAGAGATAGTGGAAATGCTATGAGCAGCAACTCAGAAGATACAGTTTGATCTCTGGAGCTGGGCAAAACAGACCTGTCAGCTCACTGACATCCAAGTGCTGGTATGGATGAAGGGGCTCATGCAATAGTTGATAAAGTGCAACTGTACTTTGCACTTTATACCCATGGTACTGTCTTCTGCCAGTGCTTCCACATTTGCTAAAGCAAAATGCCAGTAAATATTGCTATTATGATGATAAATAATGTCCTTATCTCTATGAGAAGCGCTAGCAATTGGATTAATGCTTACTGTATGTTCAGGACTCGCCTAGGGTTTGGCAGTCATAAGAATTGCACAGTCTCCCCATTATCATTTACCCTGATGAAAGACCTTTCTTACCACTATATGTGCTTTTTCCCTTTAAAACAGGAGAATAAGCCTGTACTTGCCCAAATTTTCTATCTCTGGAAACTATGACATAAAGAATATCCTGAACAAAATGGGAATTACTGATGTGTTCACCAACCAGGCAGATCTGTCTGGCATCACCGGCACCCCAGGGCTGAAGGTTTCTAAGGTACGTCTGTTTTCCCAGGCCCACTCCTGTCCTCTCAGAGACATGCAACATAAACCTGTCTGTGGCAGATGTTCAGAAACACTGGGCAAAACCAGTTTCTGGCTTCACAAACTGCCACTGCTGGGCGCCAGATTCACCCTGGTGCTCTGAAACTGCTGCTGAGAGAAATCCATCAGTGAGTGCTGAGTTCAGGTTAGTTTGCTGTGCATCTTTTCTTCCAAGAATGTCACCAGCCAAGGTCCTGTAGGACAAGAGGAAAAGCAACCAAGAGAGTGAGAAGAGTAGCAAGTAGAAAGAGGGAATCTCAAGAGTATAAGATGAGATCTGGAAAAAAGAGAATCTTTTTCTTTTCCTAACCTGTTTTAGCATTCTTGGAAAAAACAGAGAGCATCATTTTTAGTGGCAGCTTATTAGTATTTGCCCAAATACCATCATCTCTTTTCTTTGTCTTCAGGTGACTTCTTTCCTCAGATGCAAGAGGACTTTTAACACAGTGTAAAATGCATGTTGTTCTTCTCTACTTATTGTCTCAGACAGCATGACTAACCCTCAAACCTTTCAAAAGCATTTTGACACCTTACAATACAGGGTGGGTTTCACCGATGATCTCTTTCAAGCCGAGCCTCTGTCCTCCATCCAATCCCTGGGACACAAGGCAAACATCTGGAACTTTTTTGCTGAGGAGATTTGGGTAGATCCATCTGGGTTGTCATTTGAGGCAGCAGCACCTGCAAACAACAAAGCTCACCTTTCTCCTCTGCCCCTACCCATTCCTCTGCAGTAGATCCCTTAAAGCAGGGCTGTTTTAAAAGCAATTTGGCTCATCTCTCAGGTGCCTGTTCTGTGTCCACTACTACTGAACTACTGTGAATGTTTTCTTTCTTCCCAGGTTGTCCATAAGACTGCGCTGGATGTTGACGAGACAGGTACTGAGGCAGCAGCAGTAAGCTTTGCTAGAATAATGGCCATTTCTTTTCCTCAACACATTGAATTCATCCGTCCCTTCCTCATGCTGATTTTTGATAGAGCTACAAACAGCACCCTCTTCATAGGAAAAATAGTTAACCCTGCTTTACATTAAGTGAAGTTGTGTATGAATTCTGATTAAAGAAAATGTGAAAATGCTAATGTAAATTATTTCTATTTGTATCAGTTTAATGTGAAGCTTTTCTTTACCAAACTTTGCATTCCATGCTATCAAACAAAGTTGATATTGACCATGACACCAGCTTAAGATGAAACAGAAAATTGGTTCAACAATGCAGGGACATAGAAGACTGAAGCTTCTAAAAGAGTCAACAAGGAAAATGTGAAAAATTGAGAGATAGAGATCTCTTTTCTTCACAAGAAATATTCTGTCATTTTTAGCATTAGTTCTAGCAGCAAATCTGCCTGAAAGTTTCTTTAAGCTCAAAGCAGAGATGGAAAATTGAATCTGCTCAACCTGAAAACTTTCAACCAAATATTGCCTATTAGACATCCTTAGATAGCCTGTGTGAGTAATTGGCTTCTCACACGTAGAGCCATCACTGGTCAGAAGGAGAATGAGCTGGCGAGGTATTACTGATGGCTGTTATACAAGTACTGAACTACTGTGAGCTGAAAATTTTGGAAAATATGGAATAATAGTCTAGCAAACTGTAGGTGTTTCAAGTGCCATCCTTGTACAGTCACTGAGGGTTAGTAGGGAGCATCCTGAAGCCAGGTTGCCTCTCCAGCACATGGTGGAAGGCACCTGGGTGGAGTTCAGTGCAGCACAAGGGCTGGCTAGTAATTTTTTCCAACAGACCTGCCTTAGCAGCAGTACCGTTGCCCTTTCTCCCCCGCAGCAATGCTTTTTGGAAGAAGATGAAACAGTATCAACACACCTATCCCATCCTGAATCTCAGAGTGAAGAGTAAAGGTCCCACAGCCTCACTGTGTGCCCTCCGTGAGGAGCAACTGTGGTTTCGGCAGTCTGGGACATGTGCAAGAGAGAGTGGAGAACTGTCTCCCCTTTCACAGTCCAAACAAAAACAACAAACTGGTCTCAAAGCTCCCTTTCTACTCTGTCTTCCCTGTAAAAACCTCATGTTAAATCTCACACTCACTGGTTGACAGCATTTTTTCACGTAAACACACAAAATTTCTGGATAGTTACGTGTGTGAACAGCTCTGTTTGGGACTCCTGCCATCAGCATGTACAAGAGATGCACATGTGCTACATCATCTTCCTGGCTCCTTCATTCACTCGCACCCCTCTGTTTGGATGGTGCTGTGGCTCAGATTTCTAACACACGCACAGCCTAATTCATAGGGCACCCTATCAGACAGTACCACTTTCTTCCTTCCCGAAAGTGGGCAGCGCAGTGAAGCATTGATACATGGTCGGTCCTACTAACCGTCATCAATCCTATTGTTAACCATGGTCAGAGAATGGGCTTTCAGAAAAACAACAGTAAAAACTGACAAGAGAGGCCAGTGAGGTGAGATCCTTAGCTGTGTATTTTGTGAATTCCCTGGAGTTGCACCAATTTGCACTAGGTGCAAAACTGATCTATTTGATTTCAGTGGAGTTACTCAAAACTTATATCAAGAAATGCAGAAGAAACAGAGGTTCCAGATGCATGGTTATCTGTAGCAGATATGAAAGTAAATATTGTTCCCTCCCTTGTAAACCATTTTGCAATAGATGGAGACACACATATATATAAATATTGCACAGCAGAAGGAAGATAGCACCCATGTGGTTTCTGGGAGAGATTTGAAGATCAAGAGATTCCCTCATAGCAGCTAAATCAGCTTTTACGGAACAGAAAACCACATTTTGGGATGGAAGCTCCTTTTTTCCTGCCCTCAGTATCCTGGTGCTTTCATAAACACATGCACCATTCAAAAGCAGGATGTGGGAATTCCGTTTTTTCTCAAGTATTGTGGGAGAACGATCCCACAGCACAGTCTGATGGAAATCCAGGGGAGAACTGGAGCTCAGCAACATGTGCTGTCACAGGTGAGTCCCTCAGTAATCTCTTAGGCTACATCTCCTGTATGATCTTGTGTACAAGGAAAGGGTTGGAGGGGTTGCAGGGACAGCAGGAGACGTGATACCTGCCCACTGGCCCTGGGAAGACAGAGCCATGGAAAAGAAGAGTGCCTGCCATCCCCACAGGGGATTTCCTGCCAGTGTCAAGATCAGCATTCAGGAGCTGTCTGCCAGATTTGCTTCATCAGGCAACAGCTCTCAGTTAGCGACATCTTGCTGTGATTTTCCACTGCAGAATTTGCCAGAGACGGTGTTGAAGTAGAGGCAGGCACTACACTTAGCACAAAAGAGCAACAGACAGTTTTCTCCCCACCTACGTCCATGCTGTGCTCTGCTGTTTGTTATATGGCCTATTCTTATCCCTCTCCTCCATGAACCCTAAGTCCTACTCCTCTAGCCTTGCTCTTGTTGCAGCTCGGAAAACCACAGATTTTCCTTATTAAGCCTGCTCTATGCATTTCCTCTCTGCACCAGATCCTTTTCGTAGCTTCCCACTCTCCCTCCTGCATGCAAATATTTCATCCCTCCCGCTTGCTCCTTGCTGTTTGTGCGGGAGGGGGACGCTGCCAGCTCCACCGCGGCACCTTCTTGTCCTCCCGCTGCACCAGGCACCTTGCCCAGCAGGACAGACAGACGGACTTGTACCCTTCAGGCAGGTGTAATCCAGTAACTCTCGCTCAGTCAACATGCACAGGAGGAGGAGGGTCAGCCCTAAGCTCAGCAAAGATGCTGTTGCCGTTGCTTGTAGCACTACCTGCTTTGTGTTAAGCTCACAACGCAGACCTCGGGTCTCAGGACCTGCCAGGTTTGGCATGGACCTGTCTTGACCTGCCTGGGACTTTGTTTTAGTTTGTTTAGTGGTAACAGTAATTCCTCTACCATCAGGTGACTATTACCTAATTTGTTTAAAATTTACTTTAGCTTTATATAAGTGTATGGTATAACACTTATGTATTGTTATATATGTGTGCTTCTGTGACTAATAGGTATTAATAAAGAGTAGTTATTTTACGCAGAATGATCCATTTAATGTTCTAGAATAGAAAAACAAAGGAGTTAGTTAATACATGGCAAGGCAGCTTGCTATACCTTCCCTGTTGTCAAAAACCTTTGATCTGAGGACCCACCAGGGCAGTGGCATAATGCCAGAGAAAATTTTGTTTATAGTAATTTTAACTGTGCATAATTTGAACTGTAAGTCTTGGTAATGCAATCAGATTAATAATAATTTTTGAATAAGACTGTTAATATTCTAAAAATGCTAATGGCAAATATTCATCTTTTTATATATGATAATTATCCTTTTTTTTTCTCTGTAACATGATTTTGAGTGTAAGAAACTGGTGGGAATTAAAGCAACCTGCATGCAACAAAAGGGGAACTTCAGCAAGCTAGTCCCCAACATGCCTGAGTATAGCCAAAGGGCAGAGCAGCTTCATGTCTTTCTTGCTTCCTATATGCAGTATGAAAATATTCATTACACAGGGTAATTTCTGAAATGAGCAGATTTGGAGCAGAAATACTGCGAGAGCCTTGATCTTTCAAGAGAGGGTGCTGGCACAAAATGCAATGCTGTGATCCACAGAACACAAATATGACTAAAATTTCCCTTTCTCTCAATCATCTATAATTACCACAGGATGAGTAGAAACATAGGGACACTGAGCAAGGCCCCAAGACTGCAGAAATTTGGAACTCTCAGCACAAAGACACTCAAGGACACCAGTGTCCACTAACCCACATTGTCTGTGGTCTGCCATAAGTTTTGATGAAAGAAGTTTCTATTTCCAGCAGCCCCCTCACCTACATAGAGTCAGAAGGGCAGAAACACCACAGTGAAGTACTAGTGACAGCAAACTTGCATAACTGGTCTCTCTGGCAAAAAGGAAAGGTAGTGGAGGAAGTACTCCAGGGCACACTGGTGCTGAAATTCCACTTCTGGCAGTGAACAGGGGGAGATGGACACCCATGGGCCATTAGGGGACAAAAGGAAAGTGCTGGAGGGAGTTGAGCTAGGATAGATCCCTGTCTGGCAGCGAAACATCCATTGCCCTAGGAGGACATTTGCCAAGCCTGTCCTCCTGTGAAGCCCATTTGTGTGCCAGCCAGTAGGATTCCCAGCTCTTCTCCATCGTTCCGTGGAAAATCAGGATGGGGTCAGTCACATCACAGAGAGATAAGACTGGGATGGCTATGGGGAGGAGAACCGCCTGTGAATACAGCTCCCTGCGCAGGTGCAGGGCAGCACGAGCTAGGAATGAGCCCAGGGAGGAGAGAGGACAGGAAGGGCATTTGCACCGACACACTCCCAGGTGACAAGCTGGGCGACTTCTCTCTATTTTGTTAAGGTGGCCAGAGAAAGCCTGTACAAATGACATTTTTGAAATACTTTGTCAGTTTTGAAACTGAGGAAGGCTATGCAAAACATTTCTTATGACTTCTTTTCCTTTGCCTTCTTATCTTACCTAATACACTGATACTCTGTTATTCAGTCACTAGATATTTAGCAACTTGACCAAAAGTACCTATTTTTCTTTGCTGAATAGCCATAATAAATAATATTTCATCATTGTTTATTCTGTTTTATCTTTGGTAACTGAGCCAGTCAGCGACAAATCAGTCGCAATGTATCAGCATGCTGCTGTTCACTGAGGTGGGAAGATATCTCACCAGGACTAAATGAAATCACAGCTGAATATTCTAGTAGATTGTTTTCTTCATGGTTACATGGGAAAAAATATTTTAAAATAAATGTTTCTAATGTAAAATGACTACAGCTACACAGAATGATGTGATAAAACCTTTATATGCTAACTCACTTGTGTCCAAATTAATAGAGTTAAGTCTAGCTTCTAACTAGAACTGAAGTCAAAAAATATACTAGGTTTACCAATTAAGTTTAAAAGGTCGTGTTTAGGCACTGATGGCAAAGAGCAGTTTAAAGGACAGCTTGTTGTAGGCTTGAATGTGGCTGTGTGAGTTATTTGTTCTGAGCGCTTAATATGAGATTTTGGTTGTTTTTGTGACCGTTCTTCAACTGTCAGAAAAATATGGATTTGAAGTACTTCTTTTTTTTTCAGCTTAGTCTATTTATATCTATTATTTTATATCCATGAATTTGCTATTTTTTGTTGTTATTTTGTTTTGTTTTTACAAATAAAGAAGCTATTTGCCTGCTAAATGATATAACTTAGAGATAATCAGATTATCCAGCATTTTGTGATAGCTGACCTCAAAGCAGGGAAGATAACTGTTTGACTAATGTAACATGTCTGACCACAGATAAAAGTCTAATGTGACTTAATATTTGCATAACAGCTTGCACTTTGACCAAAGCTTTAGCAACATACTTTAGCAACATCCAGAAGGATTTGTGTTTCCTGTATACTTTCACTATATCCTGGTTGGATATAGTAGAAAAGGGTGTACTTCTGGAGCCAGAGCCATACTGAACAGTAAACGTGATTCTGTCCCAGGCATCAGTCAGAAAAACCCATTTGACTCAGCAGCATTTGCTAATAAGCAGATCTTTTGCATAGTGTTCTTGAAAAAATTATCTGATCACAGAAGAAAAAAATGATTCCAGGTTTTGGCCTGGTTAGCATGGGGAGAATGAGTGGCTGCACTCAGCCTGCTTTGCTCCTGGTAACCTGGGACTGGCCTGGCCCTGCATGAGACTATTTGGTCGAGAAACCATATATATGATGTGTATCATAATAGTAGCCTTAATATTTTTTACAGGGCCTTTGTCAAAAACCGTCCTGAAAGTGCTTCAAGATGAGGCCAGTCCTAGTCCCCATGCAGATGTGAAGTGACAAGACCAAGGCAAGGTAGCACATAATCTGGATATTTTTCAGATTGCTTCTGAAAGGTCATCATATTCTCTCAGTGTCTTATAACAGAGATTTATGCCCAGCACCAATGAATAACTGGCTAGATTATAGAAGAAACAGTGACAATAGCACCCAGTTCTCTCCTGGCTGTGTCTGTGTTGAGCAGAACTTGTGTATCTTATCATGCTAACAAGCTCTGTGGAGTAAAGTGTACCCTGGGACACCCTTTCTTCTCACTCCCTTCCTCACTTTGCTCTCAGGGGGTGGCAGTTTACCACCACTTCCTACCTGGACAAATCCTGGCCAAGAGATGAAGGGACAGAGTCCAGGGCCTGTCAGCTCCACAGCCATTTGTGGGATGAGCTGAAACTTCTGCCTTGCCCTGGCTTTGAAGGAATTTTCTCTGAGCCAATGTGTTTTAGGCTGCTGTCTTTGTAAGAAGAGGAGCAAAATGGAGGTCAGGGCCATTCGAATCATTTTACTTTAAACTTATTCATGTTTATTACACATGATCTTCAAGGACATGCAGGGTCTGTGCTTTAAAGTAAGAATATGCAGGTATATGTCCAGAAATGGCTATTCTGGACATTTACTGAGGTATTATACTCCAGAGAACAACGAAACATTCAGATCATCTGTTTTCCAGCCTACCTGCCCTAAGCATCAAATTTATGCTGTCTCCCAGGAGGGCCTTAGTTATGCAGTGAAATGGGACTTAGCAACCTTGGTTTGTAGCCTTGCTGAATTGTCCTCCTGAAATATGGCACTGTAGGAAAAGGCACCCTCTCCTGAAATACAGCACCATCACTCTATAGGAAAATGCTTTATTAGCTTATTAGCTTGTATCTTTTTTTTTTTTTTCAGCCTGCTAGGCTGAAAATTTAAGATAACCCTAATGTTTGCTCTGCAGCTAGCCTGCTGACCTTGCATATCTTTTCCACCCCCATGCTCTCTTTTCTGGCTTGAAACGAAGAGATAAAACTCTGGACAAAAATTGCTTTGCACAGCTTATTTTTCTTTTCAGCAGAACTGAAAACGAGAAGACACATTTATGCTTCATGAGTGCTTAGGACCAAATTCCAGCCAGGCTGCAACTCTTGTTTTTGCAAGCTCATCTGTTCAAGCTTGTTTGCCCGCAGGATTTCAGCATGACATCACAGGCTGGTCTTGACACCTGCATCTATCACATTGACTTGAATCAGATCTGCTATGGCCAACATAAGCTGCAGCATGCGCATAACTAATTCCTAAACTGGTCCTTGCCTGAGAAAAGACAGTTGTACCCACAGCCTGCTCAGCAGAGGAATGCAGTTATGTCATTATACAGCTGCTTTATATGGAGGCACTTTATGCCAATTCTCTTGAGCAGCATGAGCTGTGCTCTTATAAGCACTGGTATAATCGCTCCTAAGCAGGGTCTCTTGCAGGCTCAGGTCTCTCTCAGGGAGAAGCCGAAGTCCACAGCTGGTCTGGGCACAACAAGGGTAGGAGCTGATCTGGTAAATGAAGTAAGTATGAGTGTCACACAGAGGACAGCAGGGGAAAACACATCTGCCCCTGAGTGCTAGCTAGTTGTGAATTTTGCATGGCTTCGCTTGTTAAAGTTTGGTCTAAAACATAGAATCAGTTCCATTAATTTGCAAAAATGATTATCTTTGATGAATATTCTTTTCACCTCCATATTACAATTGTATGTACACATGAACAATGTTCTGCTATGAGCTAAAGGATTAAACTAATATAGTCCTAGAATGAAAATTTTCTCTACAGAATATTTTATTCCAGTATAAAAACATAATTTTTCATTTGTTACTTGGCAAAGAGTTTAAGGTCAACCAAAAATTTACTCTTATGCTAGACACAAGGATTAAAGGTAGCAAAACTTTTCCATCATAGTTCTACTGGATTGTTTCCCCATGTAGACAGCCCTATGCCACCTCAGTTATACTGATGCAACTATAAAGCATATCCATATTGAAAAGACTTAAGTTAATTTTCCTCCTTTTATAATTGCAATAGTCTCTATTTTGAAAGTTTCTTTCTTCAAAAAGGAAAAAAAATTCTCTATCTTTTAGTGTTCTCCTTTAGTGCCTCTGTTGTGTCTGCTAGAAGACGTCCACCTTCTGCAGCCATGTTACACATTAACCAGGAAGAACAATCTCATCAGATTCATAGTAGCAGGAGTTTCAACATCTAAGCACATGCTTGCATCGGGTCCACAGTACTCACTCACAAGTCTGAGAAGGAGAGAGAGCCAGCCACAGGCCCAGCTTTCCTTTAGAAGGACAATGACAGGAGCTGGAAGACACCACTGCTCACTGAAGAGTAATGGGTGGTGAATTGTAATCTAAACCTCCTGTCAAAGTGAATGCTACTATGGTCATTACAATGCCAAAATGAAATATGAATACCCCAATCAAAGCCAAATTATATGATACAGAAATCTCACATTCATTCTATAATTAGCCACTGATTATGGTTACTATCTTTCAAAATGCAGTGGCTTGATTGGGATCCAAAAATTGTTTCCTTATAAAGGGAGCAAAAATCGATGCTTTCAGTCAAAAATGACTAAGAAAGAATAAACTGAAGACTCTAGATGAGACCTGTTGTGAGGTCGTAAGAATGTTTTGGATATTTTCAGTGGCTTATTCTGATCTGGCCACAGACACGAACAAGAAATGTCTGAAGTTAGACAGTTCCCACGCTAGAAACACTACTCCGTTTAAAGGAATATATAATACAATGCATTACAGGCTCCCAGAATCTTCAGTTTGGCACAAAATCACAACTACAGGAGACTGGGAGTCTTTCCAAGAAACAGCACATAGAGCATTGCCTATGGTAATACTACAGAAAAGGAAGAGTAACCTATAGTTGGATCTTTACACACGCCCTGACGGTGAAGGTGCCTTGAGCTGGATCATGATTCACATCCTTTGAGATCACAGCCTTCTATCCTGACTTAGTGTTCAAAAAGACAGGGCTATCAACACGAACATGGCAAAGTCCACTAACTAACCAAGGAACAGAGCCTTGAACAGCCAGTTTCGCTTCATAATGTCATAAAGTCTTGGGTCAGAAGCAATCAATTTGATTATCTGTTCTGGCTGGTCTATGGCAGAAACTACAGATTTTCAGAGTCATGTCTTCACCAGCTCATGCATTCAATATGAGAATACTAAACATAATGAAAAGATCCAAAGAGTCATCATTATCAAATTGCTCTAAATGTGAAACTCTGACTGACTGGAGGACGCTGCAGTCCTCCACTATCCCAAAGAGGAACACCTTGATGTACTAGCTGCTTGTATTAGGCTCAGACACTTCTGTATGTCTTGCCTTATACAACATCTTGGTTCAAGCACTAGACAAAACGTGAGAAGGACAGTGATGCACAGAACTGCCCTGAAGCTTTGCAAATTCTATCAGCGTGTTACCATTTGCCAGGAAACACCGAGGTGCCATGGAGGCTGAAGGACCTGTGAAAATCAGAGAGTGACACCACCTTCTCCCTAGCATCTCGTGCTGCCAGTTGTCCAGACTGAAACTATGAACACATTCTTCCTGGGGAAAGTTTTAAGTACTGAAAAAGTACTGCCATATTGCAACACCAGGAAATGTGGTTGTGAGCTAGATGATCTGCAGTGAGTTTGGGTGGGGTGGGCTTTGTTAGTCCTACCATCCTACTATCACTGAAGGACTTCTAGAAGAGACTAGAATCACAGAATTCTTGGGGTTGAAAGAGATCTCTGAAGATTATTTCAACTCCAACTCTTCAAGCAAAGAAATGCTGACATATAGCAGCTTGCTCAGAGCTTTGTCTAGCTAGGTTTTGAGTGTCTCCAAGGATGGACACTATTTCTGAGCCCTGTTGAATAAAGTTTCAGCTTTTTACTGTCTTCACTGTTTTGCTCTTCTTCTGCCCTCCTTCCAGTTGTCCTATCACCACCTACAGTGTAGATGAATGTGTTGAAACTATTCAGCTTGCACACAGTATGCTGCTGTTTGTTATCAAGTAAGTGAATATTAAGATTGCTTTTACCTCAAACACATTGATAGACTTAACTTACCAGCACAAATGTAAGTATCCAAAAGCTAAAATATTTAATTTTATTTGTGTATAAAAATAATCCTCTCATCTGCATAATCAATGAAACCTGGTTTCCATAGTGTCTCTGTGGTTTCTCTGATGGCTACAAAAGACAAGCTCATCAGCTCCTCCCACAGTGCAGGCTGTAAAAAGCTCTCTATCCTAGAGCAGATGAGTCAACTTAATGAAATTAGTCTGAATTTGGTGTTGGATTTGTGGCTTTTGTTTTTTTGGTCAAATTTGGAGGCCAATAGCGAATATTTTCAAAATGTATGAAGGGAAATGTGTGTGTGTGGATAGAGAGAGAGAATGAGACAGAGAAAATATAACCTCAATTTCCTCAAGAAAACAGACTGAAAACCACTTGGTCACAATTGCAAGTTTGGTACTTTGGCAAGAAAAGCTAAAGAACCAGGAAGACCAACCAGGTGCTGTAGTTCACTAAAGGGAGCCTGTCAAAAGAACCAGGAAGTGTTCACATAGTTCCTGCCGGAAATGAGAGATATCCACACTCTCCCCATTTCCGTTTTTTTTTTTTTTTGATACAAATGTCATTCTCACTTGCAAATCTATGTGAAACCTTGAAATTTTTTTCCTTCAGAAATGAGTAAGGTTGCTAAGTGACATTAGCACTTAAATCAAGGAAATGAATAATTAACACTTCACATCTGGCACTACCCACATATTAAGTGTAACATAATATTGAGATATAATGAAAATCACATTTCATTCAGACACTGTTGGATGAAATGAACCCAGACAGGGGTTTTGGTCCATAGAAGTAGCTCATTATTCAAATATCTATTCTTATGGGAAGGACCAGCAGAAATATCTGGTACAAGTTTGTCAGCTGACACTGGATTTTTTGTAAAATACTTATGTCTGTTTCTTGAAAATTATTATTATATATTGAGTGAGAGAGAGCCCTTCAGAGAGACCGAGATGGGATGGAGAGTTGGGCAGAGAGGAAACTCATGAGGTTCAACAAGGACAAGTGCAGGATCATGCACCTGGGGAGGAATAACCCCAGGCACTAGTACAGATTAGGGGTTGACCTGCTGGAAAGTAGCTCCATGGAGAGGGATTTGACAACAAGTTAACCATGAGTCGGCAGAGTGCCCTCGTGGCCAAGAAGGCCAATGGGATCCCAGCATTGCCAGCAGGTCTAGGGAGGTGATCCTGCCTCTCTCCTCAGCTCTGGTGAGGCCGCATCTGCAGTATTGGGTGCAGTTCTGGGCTCCACAGTACAAGAAGGACATTGAGCTTCTAGAGAGGGTCCAGAAGAGAGCCATGAAGATGATTAAGGGACTGGAGCATTTGTCTTATGAGGAAAGACTAAGTGAGCCAGGCCTAGAGAAGAGAAGATCGAGAAGGGATCTGATCAACATGTACAAGTACCTGAGGGGTGAATGTAGAGAGGACAGGGCCAAACTCTTCTCTGTGGTGGCCAGTGATAGGACAAGGGCTAATGGGTGCAAGTTGAAACATAGAAAGTTTAATCTCCGTATGAGGAAGAATTTCTTTACTTTTACAGAGCCTCCTTCTCTGGAGATCTTCCAAACCCACCTGGATGCCACCCTGTGCCACGTGCTCTAGGTGTCCCTGCTGGAGCAGGGGGGTTGGACTAGATGATCTCTAGAGGTCCCTTTCAACCTCAACCATTCTGGGATTGTGGGATTCTGCGAGTGATAAACTGTAAGGACAAGATGTCTCTGGTTACCCCTTATATACAGCAGTGTGTAATTTATTATTCTTTCAACCCTTTATTACCATTTTATCAGCTGAAGTTTCCATTTCATCTCACAAGAAATATACTCCTGTCATATTGCAACTTTATGTGGTATTTGAGGGAAATTTTCTCATCTTCCTAGAGATTTCTTTATTTGCCTTTATTTTTATTGCTTGTGGGTAAAATCAGACACCATCTTTAAAAATCTCAAGAAGTAGGGCTGATCACAAGATCAAAGGAAATTACGAAGAAAACACATGGATATTGACTTTTCTCATTGAAGTCTAGGTTTTATAAAGCACAATTTAAAAAGCAATAGTTTAACTTGACATACCATGTTCCATGTGAAACTTAGTGCATGTGTGAAAACTTTGTGAAAGCACAACCAGTCAGATACATAGTTCCTATACAAAGCTAAAAGCTGCCTTTGTATGCAGTCTGCATGCAGTCTACTTGAAGCCAATGCTGAAACCTTGCAGTCAGAGACTGATGAGGTTACTATATTTGGTGCACAGGCTAAAACCCAACTAAACAAACCCAGCATTAAAAAAAGAAATCAAAGTGAAACAGAAAAGCCAGTTTTTTGCTCTTCATTCTGACCAGCATGGCTAATGCTAGCTTGCACATACTTCATATTTTGACTGAGTATATCACAGCACATTGCACAAACACAGAAGAGCATCTTTTGTGCCTCTTTTACAGAGGCCAAAGCGCAGAGATGTCTTGGTTAAACAAACTAATTGCTTCGGGTCAGACAGTCAAAGAGTGCAAGCCACAGGAACTCAACTTGATTCTGCAACAGTAAGAAGATCCATGTACTGTGCAAGTAAACACAGAATTTGGATAAGGAATAGTGTCAAAATGCATTGCCTTCCAAGTTCACATGATCAGAAGTTATTGACACAAGTATTTTTTTGTGACTTTGCAGAAAAAAGGATGACTTCTTTTCTATCCTAGACATACAAATCTCTAAGATGCTTTGATTTGTACTTCTAAAATTGATTCTTTAATATATGCATTTGCACTTCACATCAGCTGAAGAAACTTTAAGATGCGCCCCCAAGAGGCCAGAAATATCTTACCGTGATCATAGAATCACAGAACCGTTGTATCTGGAAAAGACCTTCAAGACCATCGAGTCCAACTGTAAGCCCTTCAATACCCTACCTGCTAAACCACATCCCTAAGTGTCTCATCCACACATTTCTTGAACATGGCCAGGATGGTTGTTTAGGTTTGTTTTCTCCTGCTTGCTGGAGTCCTGCCTCAAAACACAAACTGCATAAAATGCAGAGAACGGCAAAAGTCCAAATCATATAAAATTCTACTGCTTCTCATTTGGGAAATATAGGTTCTGATGACACCTGCTGGCTCCATGAGGACTAGGCAAACACCAGCCAGCACCTGCTCCAGGTGCCTGAATGGAAAGAAACAGGTCATACAAATTATTGAAAATAAAAACTTTTCTTTTCTATCAGTCAGAGAATCCTAGGAAACAAGGCAAAGAATGACTTTAAAATGTCATTTACTCCCTCCCTGTTTCATTTTATTTTCCTCATTCCTGATGGATATTTGTTTATCCTATTATTGAAAACTTCTAATATTTCTTTAGGCATATTTTTCCAGTGTTTCATAATCTTCACATTCCCTGTAACGGCTTTCACACTAAGATATCCTATTAACAAACAATTGCCATTTTAATTATGCAGATCAAGGACAATTAGACTATGCTTGACTATGAAGCTGAAAATATAGAGGAGATATTTTAGCCATGTGTTATGAAATCCTACTGTTCTACTGCTTGGTCCATCTGCTATTGCTAAGCACAATAACTCACTCAACCACCCCAGGTGAGGTGCTACAATATGCGCATTTCAAAGATGCTTTCCCAGCTGGAATCCTCTTAATGTAATAGAAATAATTGCACAAGCCTAGTTCTCTAGGTAAATGGCCAGGCCTATAAACAGTGTGGGTATGGAGCCAGGAAGATGCTTGTAGTCAGATGATTTCAGTTATTATAAGCACCCTTTGAGTGGCAGCAGCAACCTTGATGAATCATCTAACTGATTGATAAACTAAGTATGTTCAAGAAATTGCAGAAAGAACTCTTTTGTGACTTTTAGAACACATTAGTTTATATTTTATTAGTAATTTAATTGTGATATTTTGTAGAAAAATAATACAAATTGTTGCAATTCATCTCCTGCATTATGCTGGTGCACTTCTACTTTTAGTCTGAGAAATGTCGTAGAGGTTGGATCGCATTTAGCTAATAGTATAACCAGGTCTGAATATTTTCCTATATTAAAATATTTTAATCTGAATTCTTCTCTTCAAGACTGGACAGAATTTCTGACTGATCTCACCAAGCTACATCAAATCAAAGGTAAATATCCTGTGTCTACATGAGAGAAATCAAACGGGCAGCAACTACCTAAAATAATTATCAAAATTCATAGGTCATTGAGTGAAATGTATTTATTTGGTTACTACTGGGAGAGCCCTTGTTTCATTCCTAGAACAACCTGATCTCCTGTTCCTGGGATCGTGCCCAATATGCAGCCATTTGAGTCTGGGTTGTGGCATGGTGTATGAAACAGTGGCAATACTTAAACAAGCACAGAATTGTAGGCTAAGGACTTTATAATTGGAAAGAATCACAACTAGCCTAAGGAAACTCTGAAAAGTCCAAAAACAAAAAGTACTAAGATGCCCAGTTGCTCTACTCTGACTGAAGACTCACTGACTGAAAGAGCTAAGGAAAGAAGCATTAATTTGGAGAGAGGAAAAGCAGTCTCTGCAGTGGAGGTGTTGCCAGTCCCAACAAGAAACTGCAAAATGATGAAAGAAATTTGCAGCAGAGCTCCTCCAAATATTTGGGTCTGCCTCTGCAGGGTCTACTTCCATTCATGCAAGACTCACAGAAGCTCTGAACAACAGATTGGTAAGAACTGGACTACGTATCACTGCTTGGTTTTGCAGTCATACCAAGAAGCTTGTCTGTTAGAGGAACAACAGTCTTTATTCCCCCTGTACATTTCTCAGCTACCTATTGCCCGGGGTTAGCACTGTGTCACACTGTACTGACCAGAACTAGCAAAGATGCAATCAGGCAGCAATACATATGGGTCTCTACCACTTGTTTTGGTCACAGGTGTGTTTTGCCTTAAACTGATGAAAAATGCAATTTTGCCAGGGTGTCATGTTGGTAATCCTCTCCTAATAAATCACTCTTAGAATATGTATAGTTTGGCAGAGTG